>NC_141062.1:28392219-28939719 GCF_041138505.1 Cibotium barometz | reverse complement strand
CTCTCTTCACGCACTCTCTCACATAGAAACTCTCTCTCTCTCTCTCTCTCTCTCTCTCTCTCTCTCTCTCTCTCTCTCCTACATAGAAATTCTCAGCCTCTCTCTCTCTCTCCTCTCTCTCTCATGCACACACACTCTCTCTCTCTCTTCACGCACACTCTCTCACATAGAAACTCTCTCTCTCTCTCTCTCTCTCTCTCTCTCTCTCACACACACACACACACTTAAATAGATTTACACACATATATATAATTTTAATTAATTAAATTTTAGATTAAATTTTAATGGTAGGGATGAGTGGTGAGGTGTGCTCACTCTCAAATAAATGCATCTTTCATGTAATCTCTCTCTCTCTCTCTCTCTCTCTCTCTCTCTCTCTCTCTCTCTCTCTCACACACACACACACACACACACACACACACACTCAATTCATACATCCACCTATAATCGTAATAGACCACCTATAATCGTAATAGACCATACAATTATCTTGTCAACTCAACTCATACATCCACCTATAATCGTAATAGACCACCTATAATCGTAATAGACCATACAATTATCTTGTCAACTCAACTCATACATCCACCTATAATCGTAATAGACCATAAAGTTATCTATACTCCACCAATGACATTGTGGAAGTAGCAAACCATTCAACAGCTAGTGTAACCTTTTTTATTTTGTGCTCTTACAAAATGACTACCAAAACGACTCACATCTATGGTCCTCACAAATGACTACCATCAAAGACTTTACTTTAACATTTGTACACTTGGACATTGTCTCTCGTAAATGGTATGCACCAAGGATGATCCTTCTTAGCCCCATGATGCCATCCATCAAACAACTATTTTTTATCCCTTGTGATTAGGTTAGGGTGGGTGACTAACTACAACCATAAACATATGACTCAATGTCCATTTTGTTAATTATCTCATGTAAATAGTTGATGTTATGAGATTTTTATCGTTAGACAACTCTTTAATAAGTCTTTTTACATGCATAACCATATAGGTAAAGACATAAATCAAAAAGTCATATGGCCAATACTTATAGGTGAAAATGTATAAAACATATAGGTGTAGAAATAAATAAAAATTCATTTAGCTAATCATTATATTAGGGTTTTCATACCTAATGTTCATGGTTAAGATATAAAACCCTAATGGCCTAATGCTTGCCTATAAATTTGAACACTCAAAAACCCTAATGGCTACTACTGCCTATATGCACATGCACATGCACACTATTTATATATACATGTTTTTTCTTTAAATGCCTTAAAAAAGAGAGAGTGTTTCGTCGTAATTAACTATTTTCGATCTTGTTGAGGCATAATTGTTAAAAGAAAAACAGCGTTTCATTTTCTAGGAAAATTTTTAAGTTTTTTTCTCAAAAGCACGTGCATTTTATCTTTAAAAATACTATTTTCCCCTACAATATTATGTTTTAGATACATAAACCTATATATAGACACATATACTTATACATATATACATGTATTTAAAAATATAAATACAAACATCGACATAATTTAATTAATTTTGAATAAATTTTAATGTGCGGAGATGGGTGATAAGTTGTGGTCACTTTTAAATATATAGATAGATATATCATACACACATCTAAACACACACACACACACACAAACATATATATGTATATATATATACATACATATGTATGTATGTATATATAAATGTAAATAAAAACACACACACATACACACATGTATACACACATATACATATATGTTTTCTATTTAATTTATATTTTATTAAAAGATACTTTTTATTCTCTTTCTCTCTCTTTTCACCCTCCCTCATTACATCTCTCTCTCTCTCTCTCTCTCTAGGTCTGTCCCATCTCACTCTCTCTCTCAAGCACATTCTACACATAGATGCAGATGTACACACATGCATGCATAAACTCTCTCTCTCTCTCTCTCTCTCTCTCTCTCTCTCACACACACACACACACACACACACATGTACACACCGCACATACACTAATCTAAACGCACACTCTTTCCTCCCACACAAACTATCTCCTACGTAAAAATTATATGTCATCTCTCTCTCTCTCTCTCTCTCTCTCTCTCACACACACACACACACACATGTACACACCGCACATACACTAATGAAAACACACACTATCTCCTCCCACACAAACTATCTCCTACATAGAAATTCTCAGCCTCTCTCTCTCTCTCTCTCTCTCTCTCTCATGCACACACACTCTCTCTCTCTCTCTCTCTCTCTCTCTCTCTCTCTTCACGCACACTCTCTCACATAGAAACTCTCATACACACACACACACTCTCTCTCTCTCTCTTCACGCACTCTCTCTCTCATGCACACACACACATACACTCTCTCTCTTCACGCACACTCTCTCACATAGAAACTCTCTCTCTCTCTCTCTCTCTCTCTCACACACACACACACACACACACACACACTTAAATAGATTTACACATATATATAATTTTAATTAATTAAATTTTAGATTAAATTTTAATGGTAGGGATGAGTGGTGAGGTGTACTCACTCTCAAATAAATGCATCTTTCATGTAATCTCTCTCTCTCTCTCTCTCTCTCTCTCTCTCTCTCTCTCTCTCACACACACACACACACACACACACACACACTCACACACATGTACACTATTTAGATATACATGCTTACATACCTATAGATACACAAACATACATAATATATATAAGTGTGTGTATCTATAGGTATGTAATCATGTATACAAAGATTTCATTGAAAGATGTGAGATGAGATCTTCTTAGATTCAAATTCAAAATTGCTAAATTGCTTTGGAAGATGTGAGATTTGGCTCCTCCTCACGCTTGAAGGAGGAGTGGCCATTTTGAAATAGGCCCCCCTCCTTTGCCCACGTGGAGGGAGGGCCACTCTCCCTTAATCCTGTATAGATACAGTCAGCTCATATTTGATGCTTTTTCAGCACCTCAAATCCTACCAAATAGTCGTTATAGACAATTTTTGCCTTCCTTCTAATGACCCATAGGGAACATAAATAAAAAATGATGGGTTTTTATTTCTAACAAACTCTACAAATGATTGGAATCTGGTTAGTACCCCACCATGTATGGAAACAAGGTAGGGGAGAAAGAGAGCCCAATGACCTGTTGGCTGAATGGTAGATAGAATGTCTCTCTCCGTCTCTCTTTCTCTCTCACATGATGATGAGTAGGAAAAAAAACAAGAAGATAAGAAGAATATGTTTATTGCTTGAGAAGAAACACGATAACATGATAAATGTAGAGGTGGTTACTCTTCACATGCACACCATATGACCTTTCACATCACCCCACATTAGTGCACACTTGCATCTCTTCATATCACTTGCACCCATTACATCAATAAGACCTTAGTCTTTCATGCTTATATTTTAATAAATCCAAGCTTAGCAAAGTTGAACATTACACACACTTCATCACATTTTGATTTTCTACACCCTGCCTTAATGAAAACTTTGCTATATGTGCCTACACCCTCATGTTGGAGTGGTCTACACCAAGTTTATGCTCAAGCTAGCCCTTCTAAAAGCTAGCACGCTTTTTAGTTTGTGTCACACACTTAACTTAGCACCAATCTTGCCCTAGTGGATATAACACAAATTCCATCCTTTGAGGATGCTCTTCATCTCTTCCTTTTGAAGAGTCTTCATGTCACCTCATTGGAGCAGGACAACATTTGAGGATCTTCTTCCTTGACTTGGTTGAGCTTCAGCTTGGACTTCAACGTTGCCGTGAACTTTGCTCCACTTTTAAAAGGAACACTTCTCGCTATAAAACTCTTTAAGATACACTTTTGACTCTCCGCCTTAGTTTGTGACTTTGTCGCTTGCCTTGATTGATGCTTTAATTAGATGCTTCGATCAATATTGATAGGTACAATGCCCACGTTTACTTTTGATTTAGCCATGAGCACATGAACAAGCCCTTATTTGAAAGGAAAGGTTAATTTTAACCTTAGATAATTAAGGTTTTTTTAAGTAAACCTTTGCAATCAACAGACAGTCCAAAAGCTTCACCTTCTTTGCCTAAACCTAAGCTTAGCATAACCACCTGGTAACAATCCAACGTAAAAGCAACTATTTGTGACATCATCACCTACAAGTCGGCCTACCTCTAGGCTAGGCGTCTACATTGGAAGCCCTACGCATTTGAGGCAAGCTTCAAAGAAGCACTTCATCAACGCCATCCTAGAAGAAGAGCAACAAGAAGGCGTCGCCATGCAACAGCCAACCTACAGAATTTACGCCACCTAGCAGCATCGACCTGCATCAAAAAAAGAAAGCCCACCAAGATCAAAAAAGGGAGGCTGAGCAGTTGGCGACTGAGCGAAGGGGAGGGACTGTGCAACGGTATCTGTGGATGTACGACAGATCCAGCTTAAGGTTTTCTTCTCAGCTCTTCTCCAAGCGCCCTTTAGTTAGGCTTCTGACTGAGTAGAGGTTAGGGCTTCTTCTATATCCCGATGGCTGCTAACCAGTTGAACTAGGCGGGAACTTCGAGGTCGCATGAAGGTTCACAACCGGTCACAGCCGTACAACAAAACCATAGCTTTGGTGAACGATACAATAGTCCCATCAGCAAGCAGACCTCAAGGACGGAACTGGATGGCTTCAACCAGACTTGGGGCCGCCCCACTGCTGCCAATCATGAAGGAGATCCTCAGGATTCCTCTTCCCTCACGTGAGCCACGCGGACAGCATGCGAACCGCTCGTTTTTTTGGTGACTCCCCAGGTCAATCCACACACCTGGCACACATCGTTGTGCCTGAAGATAAACTCTTTTCACTTTTGCCGGCCCTTGCTACCGATCTGTTTCTTCCTCCTATTCCGCCAGAGGCGCTATTTAGAAATGGAGCAGCCAAAGGGTCCCAGCCAGAGCTACAAAAAGAAGAAAACCGTGGAGACCTATCGATTCTTTTATTTGACACAGAAGGAGATGCTTCAGCTGAAGGCCGCCCTCGCGAGAAAAAGGCGGGAGGAGCCAACATCGACATTGACCCCAACATTACCGCCCGAAAGCAATGGACCTAGTGGAGGAGAAGATGCAACAAACAAAAATTAGTCACGCCTCCTGCAAGTCTTATTCAAGAATGGTTGAAAACTTACCAGTCCTCGAGCTCTTATTGGGTTGTGTTATAGACCAAGGCCCCCGGCTGAAGTCCTAAAATCATGGATCAGAATTAACTGGTTCTCCCGTGGTGTGAACATACCCAATATTTACCAAACAACTATATTTTATGTTCAGAGATGAGGGGATGGCACTTAATGCTTTGGGGCATGACAATGGGTCCTCATGAATTCCCCTTTGTCTCTCCTCCCGTGGACCCCTAATTTTTCTCCTTTAGGTCCCAAACCCTCTTTGTGTCCACTCTGGGTAGAACTTCCCAATCTCCCTTTGCATCTCCATCTGCTTATTAAACTGCTCTGCTAGAACCGGTAGGAAGGCTTCTGAGGGTAAGAGCAAATGCATCTCCATCTGCTTATTAAACTGCTCTGCTAGAACCGGTAGGAAGGCTTCTGAGGGTAAGAGCGAATGCACCAAATGGCACCCCCAAGCCTTGATTGAAATTGATTTGGCAAAGAGCTCCCGCCCATCAACACCTTTGATTTCAATTCCATAATCATTTGCCCTATTGGGAATCTGAGAGGGTAAAGGATACATATCACCCCCCATTTGCTGAGGCTTATCACAATCTGTACTTAGATGTCCAAGTTCACCACAATTCCAACATGTAGGAATGAACCGTCTACCCCTGCCAAAACCACGGCCACTTCCATAGCCTGTCTGACCTTCAACCCCTTCCTGATTATAGCCTCTGCCTCGGCCACGTCCACCACCTGTGTTCTCCATCATTTTCAAACTCAGATTCTTCATACAATCCACCATTTGCCTTATGTCCTGTTGAAGCCCTTCATCAGAAGCTGTAACAACTGTGGGTACTACCTTTGTCCCCTGTGGTGTGGCATTACTCACTTGAGCTTCTATCGGTTTCACTCTTTCCAGCATAGCTCTCATCGGTACCGCTTCTACCCTTCTCATTTCAGGCCTCACTGTCACCACTGGAACCATCCCCAGCTGGTTCATCCATTGTAATTTCCAATCCTTTGATTTGGCTATCTCCACCGCATCCTCATAAGATCTGGGCTTCTTTAATTCAACCTTCCAGCGAATGCCTCCCTTCAATCCTGCAATAAAACGATCCTTCTTCATCATGTTCGGGGGTACCTGGATCATCTCCCAAAGCCCTGCATAAGGTCTCCCACAGCAAAGAAAATTTCTTCACATAATCATCAATTGGCTCCAATTCACCCTGTATCAACCCCTGCACTTCATGCCAAACTCTGTCTGGATCCTCAATCTTCTTAAACCTGTTCAAAAGTGCAGTCTTCAATCCATCCTCAGTCATTGGAATGCGTGGCTCAGCATCCTTTAACGACTCCTCATAAGCTCTGTACCAAATCCTTGCATCTCCCTTCAAACATATATTCAGCAGCCGCAATACCTGTACCGGCTCATTGATGTGATTGCTTATGCATGCAACCTCCATCCTTTCCAGAAAATCTACTACATCTTCATTAGGCCCACCAAAAAACTCTGGATACGACATCATTTTGATCCTCAAGCTTCACTTTAAATCCCAAGAAAAACTGGAAACACCTTCCTTCAATCTCCTACTCTGTGGGGCATACACCCTCGTAAGAGAAATACCTGAGCTCTCCTTAGTGGGGGCACCAGAAGAAATGTGAGGTGAAAAAAAGAAAAAAGACCACTGCCTCTATAGCCCTTCACCTCGCAAACCTTGAAAATACTAACACAACGGAGGCACCACCATCCACCAGCTGGAATACTTTTCACAGTTCACCACCCACCCACACCAGAAAGATAGCTCAAAACCACGATAGACAGTGATCATTCAGCAAAAACACACAGCACCATACACACTGTACAAACTCAGCAATTACACCAAAAACCAGGACTCTGGCCAGGATTTACTGCCAAGGGAATTCACCCTTGCGTCTGACAACCAAGCCTCTGTCTCCCGGTCTCTATTTCACTTCAGAGGGCGCCCCACCAGCAACCCTCAGCTTCCTTTGCAACCCGGCTACTCTTTGTCTAGCTGCTGCCTTCCAGGTGTCATAAGCGAGTCCCACCTGTCTCCAGCCCACACATCAGCACCTCTACTGCAGCCAACACACACAAAAACCAGCCACTTCTCTCTTCAAAGGGCGCCCACACCAGCTAACCCTCAACTCAGTAGCTCTCACTCTGTGTGTGTCGTGACCAGCAGCTTCGCCAACCTCAGAGCCTCTGCACAATTTCTTTAGCACCAACGCCAACTGCTCAACGCAGCATCTCCTTCTCTTGCATCCAGCCCAAGTACCCTCAACTTCACTCGGTTGGTTGTCACCATGGTGGCCTACCAGCCACCTCTGCGCCTACCTGGCTGCGCTTCAACTTCTCTTCGCTGCTCTCCCTTTGCACCTGTCCCTGCAGTATCACCCCAGGCTTCTTATACCCAAGGCGGCCACTTTTTCCTACTTGCTGCAGCTCTTCAGAGTCACCCCGAGCGCCTGTCATCATCAGTAGCACCACTAGAGAGCCCCTCCTCAACAAGGCGGCATCTTTACACAAGGCGGCTGCTCCCCGACTGTGCCTCTGGTCTATTACCCGCTAGGCTCCTTCGCGAACAAGGCGGCTGTTCCACCACTTTGCGCCTGCCTGCAGATCACCAGAGCCGCCCCAGCAGCCCTCGTCACTCACCAGAGCGCCTCTAGCCCTTCAACAGAGAGCCCCCCCAAGCCTGCTCCTACGAGGCGGCCAAAACTCCCTTTTTCGTGTCCCTGTCTCTGCAGCGCCTCAGCAAGGTGTCTCTCCTCTACCCGGCGGCCCACCTTTCTCTTGCCTTCGAGGCCTCTCCTCACCTCTGTGCAGCAACAATACCCGCCAGGCGTTTCTACAATCCACGAGGTGGCCTTCTTCTACGTCTTCGTCACCATCTTCTAGATGGTGTGCTGGCCAACATGTTGGCACTTATATAAGCTTCCACGTGGCCATTTCCAAGCTGGCCACACTATTTAATGTATATATATTTTTTATTTTTTCCCAAAGCCTCACTAATGGCCACAACTAAGAGGGCTCCTTCTTCTCCTTGCTTTTTTCTGAACAAACGGTGCCCACAACCTTCGTCAGCTGCATCATGATTTCCAAACACATCAATTACAGTCGGTGCCATGCATTTAGTAACCACCCGCACACCATATTGTTGCAATAAAAAACTTTCAAATCTCTAGCATCTGCTCTGAAAAAAAAAACACGCATACCAGCTCACTGCAAAACCATTTAGTCTGTACATTTGCCAGGGCATTCAGGGCAAAGCTTATTCACACACCACGCATTCCATATGTACACAGACCCAAAACACTTCTCAGATTTTTACCTGACATACTTTGGCGAAGCTGCTGGTCACGACACACAGAGAGTGAGAGCTGCTGAGTTGAGGGTTAGCTGGTGTGGGTGCCCTTTGAAGAGAGAAGTGGCTGGTTTTGTGTGGGCGACGATTGTAGGCAGAGAGTGGATGCTGACCAGAGAGAGAGCCTTGGTTTTTTTGTGTGTGTTGGCTGCAATAGAGGGGCTGATGTGTGGGTTGGAGACAGTGGGGCTTGCCTACGACACTTGGCAAGTAGCAGCAGACAGAGAGTAGCCGGGCTATAGAGGAAGTGAAGAAGGGTTGCTGGTGGGGCGCCCTCTGAAGTGAAACAGTGACCGGGAGACAGAGGCTTGGTTGTCAGATGCAAGGGTGAATTCCCTTGGCAGTAAATCCTGGCCAGAGTCCTGGTTTTAGGTGTAATTCCTGAGTTGGTTTGAAATGTGGATGGTATTCTGTATGTTTATGTGAATGATTAGTTGTCTGTGTTGGTTTTGAGCTGTCTTTATGGTGTGGTGAACAGTGGAAAGTGTTCCAGCCGGGGTGGGGCTGGTGGTGCCCCCATTCGTGTTAGTCTTTTCCAAGTTTGGGAGCTGAAGGGCTATAGAGACATGGGTCTTTTTTCTTTTTTTCACCTCACAGCTGTTGTGACTTGGAGCAGCAAGAAGCAGCCTACGGTTGCTCTATCTAGTACAGAGGCCGAGTACAAAGGAGCTGCTATACGGCAGCATGTGAGGTAGCTTGCTTGAGAAAGCTAATTGCAGATTTGGATCTATCAATGGATAGACAAGTTGTCATTTTTTGTGACAACATTAGCAGTATACAGTTGGCCAGGAATCCAGTTTTTCATGCTCGCACGAAGCATATAGAGGTCCACTACCATTTCATCAGAGAGAAGGTCTTGGCAGAAGACCTTGACCTTGTTTATGTCAGCACAGAGGATCAGGTAGCTGACATCTTCACCAATTTCATGGCATGCGACCATGACTTCACATGGGGGCAATGGTAGGCAAGGAAACCAATTGTGAAAGGCTAGGTTGGATCGTTGTTGCTACTCTTCAACAGCCATATGTAATAGCTTCTTAAACACTAAAGTGAAAGTTTAGTATAGAATAGCCCTATCAGACCATTATCTGATCCTCTGTTCTTTCTCCCAAGGGACCCAAAAAGTCAGGTTAGGGTGGTTCCATATGGACCCCATGCTCCCGACTGTTTGAAATAATCTGGAGTTAATATGGATTAAGCACTTTAATTATTTTGCCTCTCCTTCTAAAGCTTAAAGCCATGTGGTGAGAGATTCCCAAAAAATTGCTTATTGATATTAAAATTGAAGTCTCCTTCTAAAGCTTAAAGCCATGTGGGTGGTGAGAGATTCCCAAAAAATTGCTTATTGATATTAAAATTGAAGTAATCAAAATAAGGGCTAACAGAAGGCATCATAAATTTCGCGAGTTGCAGTCTCTTGAATAGAAAATAAGTCAAGGACAGCTCCACCTTCAAGACAACCTGATTTCAGTACGAGAACAACTAAAAAAAGAAAACAAGTACAGTGCCAGCACTTTAAACTGTAAGTTAGGGAATGGTGGGTAGGCAAGTTGGACATACCCTATAAGGAGATGTTCAGCATTCTAAAAAAGAAGGTAGCAGACCACATTCCTATGCTCAGGAATAAAAATGGGAAATGTGTAGAATCGATAGCTGAGAACCTAGAAATTGTGAAGGAACGTTTCTCTGATATTTTTACTATTAGAAAAGCCCCCTCACAAGAAAGATTTAAAGCCATGCAAACTATTTCAAAATGCAGGAAAAAAATGGTCTCTCAGAGTGTGGCTGGAACTTTGGAGGTCGACCTCTCTAGAGGAGAGATAGAAGAAGCAATTATGGCCATGAAAAATGGTAAAAGCCCTGGACTTGATGGCCTCCCCATAGAGTTCTTCAAATATTTCAAACATTTCCTAATTGCTCCCCTTCTCAAGGTTTGGAAAGAATCCATCAGTTTTGGGGCTCTTCCACTTGCCATAAATGAAGGAGTTATCAAACTTATTCACAAGAGAGGGGCTAAGGAAGATATAACTAATTGGAGACCAATCACCATGCTTTCCATAGCATATAAAATTTTTGCCAAAGCTTTAGCCAGAAGATTATCTGGACATTTTGCAAGACTGGATAAGACCAAAACAGAAAGGATTTATCAAAGAAGGTCAGATGTAGAGCATTTTTCTACCGAATGGTAGCCAAATGTGTCTAACAATTTGTTGATGATGCAAATAGTCTTATACACAATGATGAAATCTCTATTTGTACATTTTGGAAATGCCTAGAGTTGTTTTGACTAGCCTTGGGTTTAATTATTAACCACTCAAAAACAGGGATAAGAACTATGCTTGCAGAGCTGCCTTAGTGG
Organism: Cibotium barometz; assembly: GCF_041138505.1. Taxonomy (NCBI): domain Eukaryota; kingdom Viridiplantae; phylum Streptophyta; class Polypodiopsida; order Cyatheales; family Cibotiaceae; genus Cibotium; species Cibotium barometz. Next base: position 28,928,833 of record NC_141062.1, on the reverse strand, counting down.
TTACTCATCAAGGTTGTAGGAAGGGCAAATATTCACGCTCCTTGGGATCCCAATGGGATTCGGAGTATCTATGCATCAAAGATGGTCTTGGGTTCTTGACAAACTGCATAATAAATTTAGAAAATGGCTTGGTATGCAACACAATCTGGCTAGCAGAATTGTAGTTCTAAAACACATCTTATTTCTAACTACCATATACTTCTTGTCATGTTGGCGACCCTCTAACTTTGACTTGAAGCAGCTGGAGAAACTTTGCAAAAACTTCCTATGGTCCAGAAATGCAGATGAAGCCAAATTCCCTAAAGTTGCTTAGAATCTATGTGCACGACCCAAAAACAAAGGTGGTTTGGGTCTTCCAAACATAGCAGACTTTGTTGAGACCGCATGGCAGATTGGGTTGTTCGAAGCTTCACCATGCCCCATGCAGACTAGGCAATTCTTTTGCGTCGTAACACGAACAAATTCAGTCTTGCAGACTTTCCTCAGCAGACTTTCCTCAGTGGAAAAACCTCCCAATGATGATGCTCTTCTTCAACCTAGTTAACATTAAGCCTCAGGGAGCCAATCGGTAAAAGCTATATGGCATGCTTGGAACAGATACAAACTAGAAATCATACTGCACAAATGAGAATTAATCTTGATTAGAATCCCAAGTACATGCACATGGATACACATGCACACATATTTCAAATGCAAATTAGATCTTGTCATGATTTGCATTTTAAATGGTGGGTGCCTGCACTCTTCATCATCTCCTTCAAGCATTTGTTTAAGTCTAGCTATTATACCCCATAGCTCTTTTCAATTAACAATGCAATCTCTAAGCAAGGCACACATGTTTCGAATGCAAATTATATCTTCTCGTGATTTGCATTTTAAATGGTGGTGGATACATGCATTCTTCATCATCTCCTTAAGCATATGTTTAAGTCTAGTTATTATACCTCATAGCTCTTTCCAATGAACAATGCAACCTCTAAGAAATGCAACTTCTTGTGATTTGCATTTTAAATGGTGGTGGATACATGCATTCTTCATCATCTCCTTAAGCATATGTTTAAGTCTAGTTATTATACCTCATAGCTCTTTCCAATGAACAATGCAACCTCTAAGAAAGGCAATTATTTTTCTCCAACCACCATTGGTGTTGCTTTTTACCCATTGTTCAGGTAAATGTAATACAAAACTTCCTATGTACTTGTGAATTATTTTTCTCCAACTTTTCTCCAACCACCTTTACCCATTGTTCATGAAAATGCAATCCAAAACTTCCTAGATACTTGCCAAATCTTCTAGCAAAATGTTAGATTTATAGTGACTAATCTATAACTTTTTTGCAAGTTGCAAACTTTTCTAGCTAAGCTGATGAACGCATCAGAAAATGAATGAGGTGATATATTGCTAAAAGACAAGTAGTTAGTAACCTTCTTTCTCCCCACATGTGCTAAGCTTACTCCTTACTATTGTGCTTTAGATGACTCTCATGAGTGAATTATGAATATTAAACCCAGAGGTGCTAATTATAGTGGTTGAGGGTAGCCAACTAAGGACAACTAGACTAAATCCTAATCATGTCCCCACCAAAGTGTCCATGAATCCCAAAGACTAGTTCCACACAAATAATATAAGATTGTATCCACATGCCCAATTATCAAGAAACTTATCCACACCTTGAAAATAATGCATATGAGAGACCACACCTACCTAGTCAAGAAAACACACAAACCTCAAACTATCTTTGGACCATCTCTCAGGGGAGCTCACAACATGGAGATGTTTGTCACACATCCAAGAAACTTATCCACACCTTGACAATGTATATAAGACCACACATGCCTAATCAAGAAAACACACAGCCTCAAACTATCTCTAGATCGTCTTTCGAGGGAGATAACAATGTGGAGATGTTTGTCACACATCCAAGCACCGTTATAACAATACCCCTCTCATCTCTATGATGTGAAGTCAATGTAGATGTGTTGATGTTGTTTTTCCTTGAATAACTTTAGAGGATCTCTCCATGCATGCATGATGTTGTTGCTCCTTTAATAACTTTAGAGGATCTCTCCATCCATGCATGCATCCATATATATAATCTGCTCCAAACCTTTTTTTGAGATCAATTCTATGTCCTCCTCACACATCCAATCACCCTTATTCCAACACCCCTCTCATCTCTATGGTTGTGAAGTAGATCTTTGTACATATCGAGGAGGAGAGTATATATATATCAAAAGAGTTCCATGTATATATGGTTGAAAGAGGCATAAAATATCAATGCATAGTGCCTTACACACCTCAGCAAAAGAGTTCCATGTATATATGGTTGAAAGAGGCATAAAATATCAATGCATAGTGCCTTACACACCTCAGCAAAATGGTGTGGTTGAGAGGAAGGGTAGATCTCTCATGAAGATGGCACGTTGCATGTTTAAAGGCCAGGATTTACCTCATGGTGTTTGGTTGGAGGAAGTTATGTGTGACACTTATATGCTAGCAGATGGCCCTTTAAGGCCTTGCAAAAGCTTGGATGGACAGAAGACCTCTGTGGCTCATGTGCATGTTTTTGGTTGTCTTGCTTATGCTCTTGTTTCTGAGCAACAATGCAAAAAGATGGCTTATAGATTACATCTCCTAGATGGATTATGCATCTTTCATGTTAGTAGATTAAAAGAGGTACTAGGTGTGTCTGAACATAGGAATGAACATAAGCTTTAAAGACTTGAGGATCCATTTGATTATTACAACATGAGCTAGTTGTTGTGATTGTTGATTATACTAGGGAATGAAACCTGAGAAAGAATATCATGTTAGTTTCTAAGTGATTAATGTGAATATCATGTAGACAACCCATGGGAGAATTTTGGTTCACTTCAACTTTAATATCCACATTTTACCTCTCAATCTTCCTCTTATTAGAAGGGAGAGAATGTTATGTCCCATGTTTAGACATAACTTGAACTAGAAGGGGAAAAATGTTATGTTCCATGTTTAAACATAACATGGCTAGAATGAGGTTAGACATTTAATTAGAGTGTGAAAAATATTATGGGCTTGGGCAAAATTTTTCTATGAGTTTTTTTGGCATTGTCACAAATTTGCGAGATTTTTTTTGCCCCTAAACTTTTTTTGCTATTTTTCTTTCCTTGAGACTACTCCAGGGATCCTTATCTCCCTTACTATGCAAAATGCCTCTCCAAAATATCACTAACAAGCCTCCTAAATTTAGGTTGCACGTAGATCATGACTATGAGTACTCAAGCCTTCGGAGTGTACTAGAGGTGGTCAGATTTACACAGGTATTGACTTGGAAAGCATGTAAGAAGATAATAGGAAGAGCATTGATTTGTGGACATATGGTAGGATGTACCCAATGGATTCTCTGTCGGTTGAGCTATTCCACTTCCCTTTCAAAATGTTACTTTTTTTCTATGTTTTTTGGGTGGAGTCAATGGTCTTCTTGGATTATGTTGAAGGAATGATTAATCAAAATTAAGACAAACTTTCCATCACAAAATCATAACTTATTTAGAGAGATTGTTTTAGTCTTACTTGTATAAATGATCCAATCCATATCTTGAGGCTATTCATGTTCAATGTCTTCTTGACCTTGAGCTTGAGTAGAAGTAAGTTGTCGCTAGTGGATGAGTGTGAGATAGACAGGTTGCTTGTGATGATAAGAGAGAGATGTTCCTTCACTAACCCACCATGTTCATCCCTATGTATTTCTCTATCCACACACACTATGCTTCCATGCCTCTATGTCTCCATGCTACCAATGCATAGGAAGATTTTAGCATGGACAACACCCTATGATTCTTTGCCTTCTTGCCAACATGCATTGAGATATAAAAAGGCCTCCATGACCTTTACCAATGACCCTGAGCTATACCTCCATGCCAACCAGTGGTTAAGAAAAGAAAGGGGGATCGCTATGCTCATGAGAGAAGAAGAGGGACTTTAGGTGCTTGAAATCCCATCGTAATGTTACCAAAAAAAATTTAGGTGCATAATTTTACATTTTAGCATTAGAAATGAGCTTAGAGGGTCCAAAAATAGTAGATATCAGAGTTGTTTCTACCATTTTGGGCATTTTGAGCTCATTTATGATGTCAAAAATCTAAATTTCTGTACCTAAAAATGATGGAATTTCGGGCACCTAAAGTTTCTTATCTTATGATGAGCATAAGGAGCCCCCTTTCTTTTCTTACACTTGTCTCACCATGGAAGCATTGAGGCTCTGGATGCATGGAGGCATTAGGAAGGGTCATGGTGGTAACAATCGACATTTTTACATATTGAGGCTCTGGATGCATGGAGGCATTAGTAAGGGTCATGGTGGTAACAATCGGCATTTTTACATTTGGATGCATGCTGGCATGAAGGCAAAGAAGAATAATGTGTTATCAATGCTAGAGTTCTCTTATGCACTAGTAGCATGGAGGTCTTAACTAACTATGTACACTAAGTCCTTACACTTTCCATATTTGATTACATTAAGCACATTGGTTTGGGCGCAAAAGGGAGGAGAGGAAAGGTAATGAGACTACCGACGATTTGAGGCTAGGATGAAAGTGGGCATGGCATGTATGATAGGGGAGGCATTATTATGACATAGCTAATATAATTTGGAAATGCATATATAGGGGATCTGCATGTTTAAAATAGGGTGTCATAGCGGCAGACACAAAGATCAAATGGATTAGGATAATGGTCACAGTGTTTTAGGATTTTATGTAGTGTAAAATCCATGTTGGTGTATAGGAGCATTGGGTTCTGTGTCTAATAAATTGTAACTTTTCAACCCTAAATGTTCCTTTTTAAGTGTTGAAATATTATCTTGTGATACTTGGGTAATGTTACAACTATTGTATACTAATATGGTTATGTGCATAGAGGATGGATTTGTCTAATATGCATGCATAATTGATGATCATCTCTCCATGCATACACTTTTGCTAGAAAGTCAAAAAATCTTGCAAGATAAAGCTCACAAAAAATCATACTTGGTGGGTTTGTGGCTCATTTGTGAGTTAGTTCCTTGGTAGAACTTTGACCTTGGGAAATGGGCCTTAGCCTACTAGCTAGCCACACTAATGACAATTGGGAGGTTGGGAGAGTATGTTAAAGGATACACATGCCTTGAGGATACTGTCTATGCTAGGGTTAAATTAGTCTCTAGCTTGGGGATGAATTAGTGCCATATTCAATTTGGAGCGCATGGTTGGGTGGCCAACCCACCTATGTCATTTGGAGCTTATTGTTAGGTTGCCAACCCACCTATGTCATTTGGATATATTTGTTGCTTATGTGTGTAGATGTGACCATGGATTATAGATGTTTGTAGAGCTTCATTGGTATATTTATGCACATAAGAATCTTGGGGGGACACACAAATACGTGGACTTCCTACTTGGGGTGTTTCAGATCATATTAAGGTGCTACAACACTAGTGTATTAGAAAGCCAAAACTTAGTGGGAGGCTCTTGGAAGTAGGCCTAAAAACACTATCTCTTCAAATGGTCTAGAGATACATATCTTCATGGAAATATTTCAACTTGCAAAGGTCGGTCCACTAGAGGAAGGTTGACATGTTCTAGGGGCCCTTTAAGAGGTGTCATTAAAAATTTTAAACATTTTTACTTAAGGTGTTAACTTACTTTGACTAGTCACTCTAATTGTATATTTTTATAGGTATAATAGCTTATGATGTGACTTATAAAATCATTAATACTTATAAGATGTGACTTGTAAGATTCATACTCATCAAATTTACTTTTTTTATGCATATCTTAGTCACTTCTATTCACTTTTGATCCCCCAAAATTCAAAATTCAAATTTTAAACTTTTGACTCTTTTGACCTTCTTTCTTCTCCCTTCTCCCTTCTCCTTCCTCCCCTCCTCCCCTCCTCCCTAGCGGCTCCTCCTCCTCCCCTCCTCCATGCCTCTCCCTCATGCATGCTCTCACCCCACAGCTACACCTTTGCCTCTCCTCTCATCTATATCACCCACATCACTCACTAAGGTGTTTCCTCCCGCCACTTTTCTTCCATGCAATCTGCACACTTCCATGAAGCTTTTTCTTGTGTGATTTCTCTCTCCTTGATCTACACATCACTCTTTTGAGGAATTTCCTTGTGTAGCTTCTCCTTCTTGCATTCATTTCTTAGCTGTAATGAAGCCCAAATAAGGCTACAAGTAGAGAATCTAATTCTCCTAAGTCAGTAAACAATTAAAGGAATGCACATACAACTTGAGGAGCTTACTGCTAGAATAAAGGGAATGGAAGGAGAACACACTATCGTGGAGAAAAATATTAAAGCACTGGAAGCTAATAAAGTTCAATTATGTAGTAACAGCAAAGAGAACAATCCACAATCTTCAAAAGCACCTAGAAACTTAAAGAATATGCCAATGGATGTAGAGAGAGAAAAACGAAGTAACAAGTGGTAGACTTGTTGGCTAAATACAATAGTGCAAGAAAAAGAAGACTACAGGTCAAGGTAAGATGACACATCTCTAATTTCACTTTTAGAAGTTTCATTGAATGTTGGTAACTTAAAGATGCTTCTTTGATTTGTTTTGCAAAAAATTTTCTAGTCAAATGATGGAGTATAGCATTGGAGCAAAGCAAACAAGAGCCGGTCTCCTAAAGCACATCATCAAAAACAGGTGTTTACGTGACATGCTACACACTAGGTGTTATAATACTGATAGGAAACACTGAAAGGTAAGACTAGGAAAGATTATTTATATGTAAAAGGTTGTATATAAATAAGGTTCAGGGGATTTCAAATAGGAAATACCTAAGAAATGGTTAATAGGCATCAAAGTTAAAGTAAAAAGGTAAGTATATGGTGCACAATGGAAGCCTAAGGGACACAAAAGTAGGCGCCCCCTTCTATAGGTAGTTGAAGAGGCATTGGATAAGTAAAAGGCAATGTCTAGCCAATGAAAGGTTAAGGGGCTGAAGTTGGAAGGTCATGCACCACTTAAACCTATATAACCATGAGTTTAGGGTCCATTTGGGATATGGTTGGGTGGAGAATGAAAGTACTAGGCTTACAAGTCCTCAAGCTTATAATGCAAGGAGCATTACAATAGGTTTACCAAAGAACTAAAGGATCTTGTTAGTTCAGTAGTTATATGTGATAGTGGTGGAATTAGCCGTAGGGTGTATGAAGCAATATACAGAATCTTTACAGATGCACAGAGTGAAAAGGGGCAAGGGTTAAAAAGACCCTTGCTACTGACTCCTTAGATTGTTAGCATGGAGACAATCCATGAATTCCAATGTAGGTGCCATGTTGGGTGGTTATCAGTATGTTGAAGATTCCATGGCTACTTGGGATGTAATATCCTTTCATTACAACGAGTTAAATAACATTTACTTGGACTTGGTGATCTTTCAACATGCAATTATCAAGTATTACAGATTGACATGGGATGAATGCAAGAGAACCGTTGTATTTTTCATCTAGTTGAATACCAACTAGTTGGATGAATGCCAACTGGTCAAAGGTCATCTAGTTGGATGAATGCCAACTGGTCAAAGGTCATAACAAGTTGGAGAGGGTAAGCTTGACATTGATGAATAAAGCACTATATGGTAAAGAGACATCTGTTGGATCCGAACCAATAGTAATTGATGATGAAAGTGCATCAAGTAATGTACTAAAGAAAACAAAAAAGAAGAAGAGAATGAATATTTTGGTGTGCAATCCGAGAAAAACATTTGGTGGCTAGCTACATTTGAGGTGCTAATGGAATCACACGATACAATCAAATGTTCAATTCTAAATATTATTAAACAACAATCTACATGGATGGATTTAGAGGAGTTCAATTCCAAATGTGATTAAACAATAATCTATAGGATGGATCTAGAGGTGGATGGCATTGGTACATTCAACATTGAGTGGCACTTTGTAGGTGATTTGAAGACACTGAAGTGCATGCATGGATGTAAACATGAGGTAAACTCAAAATTCACATGCTTTTACTGTTTCCACACTAGAGTTGAAGATGAAAAAGGGAAAAAAAAAGTTGATGCAAAGAAGAATGAAAAGAAAGGAATGAATGTAAATAAGGTGGGAAAGAAAGAGGGAAACACAAAGGTAAAAGGATAAGGCAAGGCACACACCAAATGGGCCAATTGAGTCAAGAGCTACAATCAAAGTCTTCCCCTGGATCCACAAGAAATTGATAAGATTGGGACCCAACTCTTGATATCCCTCTTCATTGTCATTTCCATCCATGTATGCTACATGCAAGGCTTAGGATACTAGACAAGCTTCTCATGTTGCATGCCAACTATGCATGGAACATGGAGCTGGAAGAGAGACGTGTGGAGTCTAACTAGAGGACATTTTGTCAAAAGTGGGTTTGCATGAAGGATCAGTTAAACTCACAAAGGATGCTAAGACATCTAGGCAAACACAAGATCAGCTTAGTAAAATTTGCATGGGTGGCTCAAAGGCAAGGCATCTCCTATCCAACTATGTGAATGTTGAAAGCCATATAGAGTTTGAGGTGTGGAAGAAAATATGTGACTACACGACACATAGAGGAAACGAGGCTAAAATGGGATTGAAGTACCTAAAGGTATTGGTTTGTCTTGATGCTCTTGTTCCTCTGCTTGAGAAAGAAAGACTTACAGACGAAGAGGTGAACACCTTCAAGAAGAGGATCACTGAGTTTATTACAGCCATGGTCGATGTATGGGGAGAAACACATATTACACATTACATGGTAACAAAGACATTGCTAACATGTACATCAAAATTAAATTTATTTATTTTACTTTTTTGTGTGTGTTTTCCAACCTATATTGTACACACATGGTCCCTTTTTTCTTGACAAATTTGGGTCACTAGCCCTTTAAAGCACACAAGGAATGAAGCGATCCCATTACCTCACAAAAGTAGTCTTCCTCAAGAACACTAGGCATGTTAGGGGAATCCGGAAGAGCAACGACCCCTACATGAGATGTTCAATTGGTTCTTTAAAAGTCTGGGTGGAAGGAAACACATGCAGTCTCAAAAGCAAAAGCCCCCCTTACGTTCTGTAAAAAAGGTTATAAGTTTGCGAAGAAGCTCTGCATGATGGGTAGAGTCATGTGCGTGGGAAGGCCAACAATAATGGTTTGCAACATGGCATCAATATGGCAAGAAGTGATTGCCAATAAAATTCACAGTCTAAAATTTTATCAAGAGTTATGGCGATGTATTGATAATAACTTATATATGGGTCTACTTATAGATAAGTCACTTATAGAGTGGTAATAACTTATATATGGGTCTACTTATAGATAAGTCACTTATAGAGTGGCAATTTCTTATAAAAAAATAGCTCTCACTCTTTATTTTATTCATTGTAGACCCATATATAATAACTTATACATGGGTCTACTTATAGATAAGTCACTTATAGAGTGGTAATTTCTTATAAATAGCTCTCACTCTTTATTTTATTCATTGTATGGCAAGGACAAAGCAAACTGCATGTCGTCTTATCTTTGCATTGACTAATATTATGTTGCAAGCAACTCTAGTAAGGCATGCACATTTAGGTTCATGTAGGTAGCGTAGATATATATCTAGCTCAGAAACCTCATCAACAACCATGAGCACTAACCCAAATAACCTTTTATCGTCCAGTAGATGAGTTTTTTGTAGATGACCTTCTAAACTCCCGGTCCTCCTCCCTATTCCCATTGTCCTTATCAATGCAAAATCCACCTCTATTTCAATCACCACAGTTGATAACCCGCATTCCTAACCCTATCATTCCCCCTCATCCCAAACCTACCGAGTCGGTGGTTGGGTCTAGTATGGTGGTTCCCTTGCAACGCTTAGAAATAATTCCCGGCATTTGTGCCACATCCATGCCAGGTGGGTCACTCTAATGCCCAAGGATCTACAGTTAGCTAAGCGGTTATGTGCCAATAGGTCTTGAAATCCTAGTACCACAGTCTTTCTAGTTGTAATGTAGACATGGTCTACTTTGTAATCACTTTTTTAAGAGAAGAATCAATATTTTGGTTTTAATATCTTGTGAATACTGTCTGTACTTTTAATTTTCTCGAAGAATGCCTTCAGGCTTTGTGTGTTTCAAAAATACCATTACATAAAGCATTCATTTTTTAAAGATTAAGGTATTTAGGATAGATACAGGTTACAGACAATCAATCATGGAATGCCAGATACACCTACTAGGCCTGGGACAACCACTCTTGTGGTTAAACAACCAAAAGTTGCATCATACTAACCTAGCTCTTAGCTGCATAATCTGGCCCTTGAAACCCTCCCTAGTGCTTTTTGGGCTCAAAATGGGCCAAACTGGCCTTTGTTTCATTAGAAATTGTTGGGTGCATTGTATGCTACATTGTTTGGTACTCCATGGGCCTGGAAATGTGTAGAACTTAGGGATGTATACATGGCATGACATATGTAACGGATATGTTCTGACATTATAAGGGATCTGTACATGGTGTAATTTATGTAATGATTACCTTCAAACATACATAAGAGATGCGTTCTCTCGTATGTAAAGGATATGTTCTGACATTGGAAGGGGTGTACATGGTGCAACATATGTAATGGTTTTCTTATTTCCTTATGAAATACATAAGGATGTGTTTTGACATAGTTTACCATATCACTTAAAGTTCACACATTCAAAATTACTTAATTTTCACACAAAAACATAGTTTTCAGAAAGAAACTCATATTATTAATCAAATTGATTCCAAATTTTTTGGTCTTCCAATTAGGCTTTAATCTTAGTTGTGCGGCTATGACCCTGTAGTGTGTTCTAAGGGAGAGTGTTTGTTATTACCTATGGGTCGGAGTTCCTAGTAGACAAAGCGAAATCACATCTGGATAGGAGTCTTCATGGATAGTTACTGCAAAAACAAAATAGGGCCGTGCTTCGAAGTACTAACAATTGTTGAGACATCAAGCCTAACACGAGTTGACACTTATGATATGCCTGGGTGACCATTTTTGCAACTTACATCACTTGCGTGTTTGGTAGGATGTTGACATGATAGATCTTTACCAGCGATTCTACAGCTGGACTACACCCTACTACTACTAGTCCACCAATTGAGTTATGGCATACTTATCTTGCCATCTCACTTACTCAGCGTGTACCGCATGTACATAGTACTTTAGTAATTATGCTTTATTTTCCTTATCTTTTGGTAGAACCCTTTTGTTAAGAAGAAGAAGAACAAATTTTCAGCCTGTCATCTTGTGTGTTCTCTTCTAGGGTTTGTGTGAGTGTGTGTGCTTGTTGCAAGAGCTCAAGCTCTCTTCCTACATGCATCTTTTCATGGTATTAGAGCTTGGTTCATGCTAAGAAACTGAGCGGCAAGCAAGAGAAGCATAGGAAGCGGTACGAGGGTAAGAGCTTCAACTACTCTTTCCCCTTTCTGTTGGCTACTACACCCTTCTCGGGAGCTCTTGGGAGGCACCCGCAAACAAATTCTGATTGAGGAAATGTCTTCACAGGAGCGGGGTTGCAAGGAAACTATGCTATCCTTTGGACTTAATTTATACAGGCTAAAACGTGTTTCAGGTGCGTCTTGACCTCTGTTTTTCAATTCGTATGCGTTCACGTACACTGTTTTGATTCTTTACAGAATTCTATTTTTGAAACTACAGGAAGGGAAATCGGTTGTGCAGCCACTATGTGTACTGCAAAGGGGGTCTTATAGGTGCTATTGGGTGTATGTATGCAAATTGAGGTCACTGGTTTGTTGAGATGTCAAGCTCAACATGAGCTGACACTCACGAAGTGCTTGCATGACCGTTCGACATTTACATCACTAGAGCAGGTTTGGTAGTTGGCACCAACATATCTTCGCTAGAAATTATGTGTGCAAATTGAGGTCACTGGTTGTGACAGTAGTTTGGGTGCAGTATAATACCTTACGGAGAATATAACAGTTTATGCAGGTCAAACAAGAGTGCTGTTTTTGGTGAGTTTGTGTTGTAGACAAGATGTTGAATGATGGAATTAACCAGATTGTTGTAGAGAAGCTTGACAAGAACAACTTCCATGCTTGGAGGTTTAGATTAACAAATTTCGTGATGGAAAAAGACTATTGGGACTACATTCAAGGTGAACATGAGGAGGCACCAGAGATAGAAGAGATTACTGTTGCATCCTGGCCGAAGCTATCGCCTCCCACCATAAGGTAAAGATGTTGTCGAGAAAGCTCCGATCTTGAACAAAGCCGGGTCTCAGTGTCATGGATCAAGTTTGGGAGAAAAGGGTGAAGTCTCCTGTTGATGGCCTTGGCCAAATATCTTATAGGCTGTCCTTAGAAGAGTGAAAATCTAACTGCTGCAAATGTAAAAGAATACAAGGAGCAAGGACAATCATGTATTGGCTTTCTATTAGCATACAACACACTATGATTGGGCATATATAGGATGCTAAGTCACCCAAGGAGGCATGGGACACCTTGGTGAAGCTATATGAAACTAACACAAGGGCACGAAAGATTCAGTTAAAGAATGAGCTTCATAGTGTGGAGAAGAAAAATAGATATGTGAATGATTATGCCTTGAAGATCAAGGGTATTGTGGAATCCCTTGCATCTTTTGGTGTTTCTATTGATGATAAGGTGGAAGTATGTCTACATGGTCTCGGGCCACAATACAAGGCATTCAAGATGTCTATTCAAACTCAAGAGAACATTCCTAACTTCGCAAATTTAGTGTCAATGCTGATCATTGAAGAAAAGAGTTTGGGTGAAGACCAGTCTTCACAAAACAAAGGTAGTTTGGAGCAACATGCCTTCTACAAAAGTGTAGGCAAAGGATGAGTTAGAGGCTGAGGCAACCAGCAACATGCCTTCTACACAAGTGCAAGCAAAGGATGAGTTAGAGGCTAAGGCTGTGGCTAAGGTGGTGGTCGAACATGTAATCAGAATTATGGTCAACTAGCAACAACAATCCCAGGATTCACAACAATAACACTTATGTGGAAGAGGCTAGTTTAGAGGCAGGGGGAGTCAAAGAGGTCGTGGTAATTGGTAAAGACAGCATAATGATACACGAGGTCGTTTTTACCATAAGCCTAGACATGTGCAGGTAGATTTTTGTAAGAAGTAGAATGACATGCGAAATGAAAAAGTACAGCAAAATAACTATGCATCCTCTAGTAGAAATAATGAGAAAAATGAGAGGTTGTTTGTTATGCAACATGTAGTTAATGCTGTGTCTAGAAATGATGTAGCAGCATGTAAGCATGATGTATGATATGTTGATTCAGGTGCTTCGAACCGCATGACAAGTCATAGTGAGTGGTTCAAGAAAATGAAGAGTCTTGAAAGACCAGGTTTTGTTGAAATAGGGGACTAGTCATCCGATTGCCCATGTTAAAGATGTGCCATTGTCTATGCAGGATGGTAAGGTGAAGTATCTTGTAGATGTACTTCATGTTCTGAACCATATAAAGAATCTGGTTTTTGTTGGCACATGATTAAGCAGGGTTTGTAGGTCCGGTTTAACCTTGATAGTTATTATATAGTAGAAGACTCTAAAGATTAGTGTAGGGTTGTTACAAAAGGCAACAGAGTGGGCATAATGTTTACATTGAATGTAAATATGCCTGAAGTAAGTGGTGGAATGTTTGCAAATGGTTTAGGTCCGGTTTAACCTTGATAGTTGTTATGTAGAAGACTCTAAAGATTAGTGTAGATTGGTTGCAAAAGGCAACAGAGTGGGCAGAATGTTACATTGAATGTAAATATGCATGAAGTAAGTGGTGGAATGTTTGCCGCAAAATGGTGTTGCTGAGCGGGAAAACAGGCACATTGCTGAGATTGCGCAAGCATTGATGGAAGAGAAGAAAATGCCGCATAGCTATTGGGCTGAGGCTATCTAAAATAGTTTATATCATGAACAAGACTCCTATTGCTACAGCCATACATGATGTAACACCAGAGGAGAAATTTACTGGCAAGAAACTTGATTTATCTTATTTGTGAAAGTTTTTGGATGTATTGCATATGTGCATGTGCCAGATGAGGCGTGAAGTTTATAGTAGAATATGGTCTCTTTTATGAGGATGATATAGAGTTACAGGTGTTTGGATACACCGATGTAGATTGGGTTGGTAGTATCATAGATAGGAGATCTACGAGTGGGTTTATGTTCTATTTTGGGAGTGGTGCTATGACATGGAGTAGTAAGAAGCAGGCAATAGTTGCCTTGTCGAGTACAGAGGCAAAGTATATGTAAGATTCCTCCCCCAACCCCTTTTTGATGTCTAGTATCTTCCCCTGTAATCAACCCTCTTCAGAAATATAAAGATCTTGTTTCTATCTGTTTTAGCCTAGAGAGAGAAAAATATTCTAGAGAGAGAATATTCAGATTTTGAATATTTTTGGATAGAAAAATATCTCTTATAATTCAGATGAGTTCCCCTGAAATAGAAATTCAAAAAGAATTTTCCAATGTGCAATTGGAATTAATTGGAAATAGGTATAAAGAACCTTAGTCTAAGGGTCTAGATTTTCAGAAATCTTTAGACTATGGTCCAATTAAGGTTCCTATGGGCCAATAGCATCAATCCATGTGTAGGGAAGAGATAAATCCAAATTTGTAAAAAAAGAAGATACCCAAAAATGAGTAAATGCTCACATAAGGTGAAGAGTTGAAAATGTACAAGGTTTATTAGTAAAAAAAAACTATGAGCAATATTAAAAATATGAGATATTTTGGGTATCCAAAAATGAGTAAATGCTCACATAAGATGAAGAGTTGAAAATGTACAAGGTTTATTAGTAAAAAACTATGAGCAATATTAAAATGATGCCATTATGACACATATGTAAGGAAGGGGAATTCTTTAAAGGAGGTGCATATTTCACATAAGATGAAGAGTTGAAAATGTACAAGGTTTATTAGTAAAAAACTATGAGCAATATTAAAATGATTCCATTATGACACATATGTAAGGAAGGGGAATTCTTTAAAGGAGGTGCATATTTCACATAAGATGAAGAGTTGAAAATGTACAAGGTTTATTAGTAAAAAAAAAAACTATGAGCAATATTAAAATGATTCCATTATGACACATATGTAAGGAAGGGGAGTTCTTTAAAGGAGGTGCATATTTCACATGCTTGAATGAGTTTTAAACTCATAAAAATTGAGATATTTCATCTCTCCTCTCTCCTCATTTAAGTCTAGCTCCAAAAAGTTAGCTTAACTGACCTAAAAATGGTCAAATATTGACCAAACTGATTTAGAAAATTCTAGAATCAGTTTGTTTGGTTAGGAGCTCAATTTTTCCTATAAATAGAAGCCTCCCTCTTGTTGAAAAATAGTTAGTGTTTATGCATCGTTACTCTACTCCACCTAAGCCAAGAACTGTGAATTCATTTAATAATTCACTAGTTTTTGGAGCTTCCCTCTTTCTTCAATCCCCATTAGTGGCTCCATCAACATACTTAACCAATTGATTGGTTGGGGGCCTCTACCGTGAACAAAGAATCAAGCAAGTTGTAAGGTAATTAGTGAATATTGATCTTTCTATAATTTCTCAATGTTCTCTCTTCTCAACCCCTCTCAAGCTTGAGAAGTTTAATTGGTATGGTTTTTTTTTAAATACTATTGAAGTTTGAATAGTAGTGAAGAGTTACATAAGTTAATAAATGCTATTGAAGTTAATTTTCATTTATGTTTAAATTCTAATGATTTTTATGTAAATTCTCTCTCTCACTCAAGAAATGGTCATACTCATGACCCGTTCTCAATCCAAATCAAGCTTTTCATAAAGCTTTTCCTTAACCCAAGATTAAGCTATGCTTGAGGCCAATTTAATGGCTTTTTTCTATGCTTTTAGTTTATGCATATTGATGATTCAATCCACTATAGATTAATGATCCAATTAGAGATCATTTTAATTATTTCCTTAATGATAAGCTTTATCCCTTAGAAAAAATTGAGATTTATCAGTCATAGCAGCGGAGAAAAAATTGAGATTTATCAGTCATAGCAGCGGAGCTATGGCAAAATTTTTATAAAAATTATGCATAAAATAATTTCATTCAAAGCATAAAAAGAGGACTTCCTACCATATTCTAGGAATTATCATCCTAGATTAATTGAAAGAATTTCATTATAATCATGGAGAAATTTAATTTTAATATCATGCATAAAGGATAATTTTTTTATATCAAAAGTGTTACTTTTATCATTTTTAATTTTCATGCATAGAAGTATGCATAAAGGATATATTTTTTATATTAAAAGTGTTACTTTTATCATTTTTAATTTTCATGCATAGAAGTATGCATAAAGGAAAATTTTTATATCAAAAGTGTTACTTTTATCATTTTTAATTTTCATGCATAGAAGTATGCATAAAGGATAATTTTTTTATATCAAAAGTGTTACTTTTATCATATTGGATTTCATGCATAGAGGTATGCATAAAAGTTGAATATTTTATTATAAAAGTGTTACTTTTAGCATAATTGAATTTCATGCATAGAGGTATGCATAAAAGATATGGGAAGTGATAAGATATGATAAGATGCATGTGGATGTGGATGTGGATGTATGAATGTGGATGTATGGATGTGAATGTGGATGTGGATGTGGATGTATGAATGTGGATGTATGGATGTGGATGTGGATGTATGAATGTGGATGTATGGATGTGAATGTGGATGTGGATGTGGATGTATGAATGTGGATGTATGGATGTGGATGTGGATGTATGAATGTGGATGTATGGATGTGAATGTGGATGTGGATGTGGATGTATGAATGTGGATGTATGGATGTATGAATGTGGATGTATGGATGTGAATGAGGATGTAGATGTGGATGCATGGATGTAAATGTGGATGTGGATGTATGGATGTATGCATGTAGATGTGGATGCATGAATGTGGATGTATGGATGTGAATGAGCATATAGATTTGGATGTATGGATGTGAATGTGCATGTAGATATGGATGTATATATGTGAATGGGAATGTGGATGTGGATGTATGTATGCATGTCGATGTGGATATGGATGTGTATGTATGAATGTGGATATGGGATGTGGATGTATAAATGAGGATGTGAAAATGGAGATAAGCATGTAGATGTGGATGCATGAATGTGGATGTATGGATGTGAATGAGGATATAGATGTGGATGTATGGATGTGAATGTGCATGTAGATATGGATGTATATATGTGAATGGGAATGTGGATGTGGATATATGTATGCATGTGGATGTGGATATGGATGTGTATGTATGAATGTGGATATGGGATGTGGATGTATAAATGAGGATGTGAAAATGGAGATAAGCATGTAGATGTGGATGCATGAATGTGGATGTATGGATGTGAATGAGGATATAGATGTGGATGTATGGATGTGAATGTGCATGTAGATATGGATGTATATATGTGAATGGGAATGTGGATGTGGATATATGTATGCTTGTGGATGTGGATATGGATGTGTATGTATGAATGTGGATATGGGATGTGGATGTATAAATAAGGATGTGAAAATAGAGATAAGCATGTAGATGTGGATGTATGGATGTGAATGTGGATGTGGATGTATGGATGTGGATATGGATGTGAATATATGATATGTGATGTGAAGGAATCTGAAGTGAAGAGATGGAAAATGATATGATTGGATGAGTACACATATAAATGAAATGTGGAATAAGTAATGTGGATTGCATGAGGGATAATGTGGAAAAATGAGAGTTAATATAGAAATTGTATTTGTAAACTGTTTGTAAATGCTGTTTGTAAATGGCTGTTTTATGTCAAGAATGCTGGGAAAGCATTTTGACCGTCTTGTGATTAAGGTCGTGGAGACCTAACTGATAAAGTTGCAACTGCTGACGGAGAGTCAATGGAGGACGTCTCGCGTAGCAAGGTCGGCCGAGGTCTTGACCAGCCTCGGTTCGATTAAAATGGTGAGCTTCCGGTACGGTGGATGAGGGACCAAGGAAGCGGCCTATGAGTGAAGCGCTAGGTCACCTGCGAAGGATCCTAGAGGGTGCTGACCATACGGTGCTCGGGCTCTGGGTCGCCTAGGATACCCACGCGTGCGTCGAGGAAGATATTGGAACAAGGAGTAAGAGTTGTTTTGTGAAACCGGGCATGGATCTGGTTGACTGACCTTGCTGGTCCTCAACGGATGAGTCCATGGCTCTTTTATATGGATCTGTTGGTTGATCTTGCTGATCTTCAACGAGAGTCCATCTTGATAAGTGATTATATTGCCGAGTATTATGGGCTAGGAACTATGGAAACGGCCCCTGTGTGGACAGGTGGTGAGCGTTCTAGTTACCAATGATGCCATAGATACTCTGATGAAGGAATGATGGAAAATTATGAATCAACTGGATAAATTGGGAGATTGTGATCAGTGGTACTATGGTTTCATTAAAGGATTGTTTTAAGAAAAAGGCAATTTTCATATTGGGTGTGTAAGTGGTGTGGCTAGTTTTATGTTTGCATGAAATTCCGGTTAGGGGGCCTTGGAACTCTTTTCCTTGGTACCCGGGACAAAACCTAACCAAATTCCAAATTGGATCCCATCACTACAGTGGTTGGGCGGTTGGCTAACCCATGGGATCGGATGGGGTTAGGCTGGACTGATGGATCCGTAAATCGAGACTCAATTTCTGTTATTACGATAGATAAAGTAAATCCCGGATAGTAATTGTTCTATGGATAGGAATCAACGGCTGTGCCTCCTTGGTGGGGAAAAAAGCGTTGATCCCAATGATCCAAGTGCAAGTTTCTTCCTTGATCTGACCAAGTATCTTTATAGATGCAGTCGGATCTGTTTGATCAGTAAGAGTTTTGACTACGTTAGAGTAAAAATTATCCTGGTGGAATCGCCCGTGCTTTCCGGATAAGGGAAGTTTTTCCGGGTCTGGTTTTGGAAAAACCGACGGATTAGTCTTTTGTCTGGATATCCGTGGACGAGGCCCCGAATGTGGGACCCCTGTCCCGCGCGAGGAGTGCTACTTCCGCTGCCAGTATCGTGAATCCGTTGCTCGGTGGGAACAGGGATCTCACAGTTGGTATTAGAGCCGCTTTTGAAAGCTAATAAAGATAATTAAATTCTTATCTGAAATTGGTAATAAGAATTCAGAAACAGCATTTTCATAATGTATTTTCATCCCGTAAGCTTCTTTAATGAAGAAATTTTAATCAAAGAAATTGTTTTTATAGATGGAAGTTCCACATTTATCTGGTATTCCTGACCTCACCCAGTCTCAAGATATGATTGCATTTGCCTTCGAGCATCTCATCTCTTCCGCTTCAACTCAAACAAGCCGAGTAAGACTTGCACGCCATTTCAAGGATTTATATTTTCCTACCCCAGTGGAGAGAATACAACATAAGTGGGTTGCAGGGCAATATGTCCACGCTCATTGCAACCGCCGTACAATGCTGTGGCAAAATCTCTCATTGACTATGATCCTGTTAAAGCTGAAAATGGTGCGTGGTGTCATTCTATATCATTCGACACCTCGAAATTTCAGACTTTCATGTCAAATTTATAGACTCCTTAGTCGATTTATCCCTAAGGAGAAAATAATAATTTCCTTCGCAGTTAGAGAACTTATGTAACAGGGCATGACTATGGCCCAGTACCGTCGTCTTATACGTCTCTCGAAGAGATTTTGAATTTTGGAGCCGAACCACTCTATGTAATTATTGCAACTTGTATATAAATATACAAATGTTTTTTTTACGGACGATCGGATAAAGAAAAATCTATTTATCAGACTTAAGTCATAGATCTCCAATAAGATCAACTGAGGAGCAAATTATGTCAAAAGTTTATCAAGACGCACAAAAAGGTTGTAATTGTTTGATATAATTCATACAAATTGTTAATTGAAATTGAAATTCGTAAATTAGTAATTGGGTCTTCAATTGGAAGTACCGCAATTGTATGGAACCCTGACTTGCTTGAGACCTAGACATGATGGTATTTACCTTATAGTTTCGAGTATCATGACTATCCGTATATACCAAGGGTATAACTGCAGCTCTTTACCGATAGTATATACGAGTAAATCTAAGACTTGAAATTATAAGCGTTAATGCTATCCAGAGGATGATTTCGAATGTGGTTGATATGATTTTTAATTCTGTTTGAGAATTGATGAATTGATTTGGATTCTGATTGAAAAATGATGATCCTTGAAATTTGGTTGAAATGTAATAAGCTGAGCGAAACATCAATGAGGATGAATGGGATGAGTCCCTGTGATGATATTCATAACTGGAATGATGATAATGATTTCAGCAAATCACTATGAGATTAGTGGATTGTGCTGTCAGATTGCTACTATTAATACTTGACTTGGTGGATCAAGTTAAGGGATGACAAATTGAGAACTTGCTTGACTAAAATTCCTGTGGAGGAATGTTCAGAAGGAAAATTTTCAGTCTAATGGACCATTATCGTGTTAAAGATATGAATGATATGATCTGAATGAATTGTTATTTAATGATGAGTTCTATATAAGGGATAATTATCCCCGTATTCTGTTGGGTTGACCAGAATATAAGGAACCCCAGAATAAATTGGATCTTAAGAAAAGAGTTGTCCTCTACCTTACGAGATGAGGACATCTCGCACTTTTTTAAGTGGGGTAGAATGTCAGATTCCTCCCCAACCTTTGAGGTATATAGGAGTAAGAATCTCTCTTTTGATCTTATAATTATTCCCTCTCTAAAATAAAAGAAAGATTCTGTAAAAAAGAAAAAAAAAAGAAAAAAAGAAAAAAAAAAGAAGATCCTTTTCCTAGAATACTTCTCAGGAGTTCTACCTGTTTTAAGAACTCAGAACAATGAGTTCAGAAGTGAAAATCGGTGTTTTGGATACCACGGTTTTGGGTTTCATTCGAGTACGGCCCAAAAAGAAGTTCTTTATCTCTTGGGGAGTATAAGAAGTTATCCCCCAGATATTGTGAACCGTATCTGAATTCAATGAAAGTAGGTGACTTAGCCTACAAGCTTCTTTTATCTTCTCATCTCAAAGTTCTTAATGCCTTCTATAGAAAAATGTGCCAAACCCAAATCATGGAAAGACGGTAAAACTTCAGTGACAAGATACCGTTGGCTTCTAAGTTACGCTACCTCCTTCCTTTATATAAGTCGTAACTTTTACTTGTCGCTCACAGTAATCTTACTTCCATCGATCTCCTTTCTTTCTTAATCTCCTTCATGGCTTGGCAACAAGAACTAGTTTTATCCATAATGATTCCTCATCTTCAAGACGCAAGAGAGTCTGTGAAGAAAGACTTTATAGAACAGTATGAGCGCTCACTTTTTCCTCACCTAGGAACTTCTGTAGCGCAGACCAAATGGCGGACCTATCAAGACATAACTAGGGTAACACCCTGGGGTCAGCAGCACTTTCGTAACAATGTCCGCTTGGCCATGGTTATTGAAGCTTTGGGTTTGGGTCCCCGATACTACTGCGTCATGAGATCAAGGCATCCTGGGTTTTCTGAGCGGGTCTTCTTACTGGCGTGTTTTCTTCCTCATGAGAAGATATGCCTTTACCCCGTTTTTGGCTTGCCTCTCAGAGGTCCTTTTGTTAGAACACCTCATACCACTGAGATAGGCGCAGCAATAACCCACAGAATCATTCCCATAGATGAGTTACCTTATACTTGTGTAGCTTGTGAGGACTGCTTTTGTGATCATATGATGGACGGGCTTATGGAAGTGTAAAGAGTTCTTCTATCTTTACTGTATAAGTTCCGAGAATGAATAAAGTTTAAATCTTGTTCTTATTTTGAATCTTGCTCTCTTTAAGACGTTTCTTGGTGGTTAATCTTGATTAAAATTTTTCTCTAAGTCTCATATTCGTGAATCTTGCGAAATTATCACAAGTTGCGAGATGAGGACATCTCGCATTTTTTAAGTGGGGTAGAATGTAAGATTCCTCCCCCAACCCCTTTTTGATGTCTAGTATCTTCCCCTGTAATCAACCCTCTTCAGAAATATAAAGATCTTGTTTCTATCTGTTTTAGCCTAGAGAGAGAAAAATATTCTAGAGAGAGAATATTCAGATTTTGAATATTTTTGGATAGAAAAATATCTCTTATAATTCAGATGAGTTCCCCTGAAATAGAAATTCAAAAAGAATTTTCCAATGTGCAATTGGAATTAATTGGAAATAGGTATAAAGAACCTTAGTCTAAGGGTCTAGATTTTCAGAAATCTTTAGACTATGGTCCAATTAAGGTTCCTATGGGCCAATAGCATCAATCCATGTGTAGGGAAGAGATAAATCCAAATTTGTAAAAAAAGAAGATACCCAAAAATGAGTAAATGCTCACATAAGGTGAAGAGTTGAAAATGTACAAGGTTTATTAGTAAAAAAAAACTATGAGCAATATTAAAAATATGAGATATTTTGGGTATCCAAAAATGAGTAAATGCTCACATAAGATGAAGAGTTGAAAATGTACAAGGTTTATTAGTAAAAAACTATGAGCAATATTAAAATGATGCCATTATGACACATATGTAAGGAAGGGGAATTCTTTAAAGGAGGTGCATATTTCACATAAGATGAAGAGTTGAAAATGTACAAGGTTTATTAGTAAAAAACTATGAGCAATATTAAAATGATTCCATTATGACACATATGTAAGGAAGGGGAATTCTTTAAAGGAGGTGCATATTTCACATAAGATGAAGAGTTGAAAATGTACAAGGTTTATTAGTAAAAAAAAAAACTATGAGCAATATTAAAATGATTCCATTATGACACATATGTAAGGAAGGGGAGTTCTTTAAAGGAGGTGCATATTTCACATGCTTGAATGAGTTTTAAACTCATAAAAATTGAGATATTTCATCTCTCCTCTCTCCTCATTTAAGTCTAGCTCCAAAAAGTTAGCTTAACTGACCTAAAAATGGTCAAATATTGACCAAACTGATTTAGAAAATTCTAGAATCAGTTTGTTTGGTTAGGAGCTCAATTTTTCCTATAAATAGAAGCCTCCCTCTTGTTGAAAAATAGTTAGTGTTTATGCATCGTTACTCTACTCCACCTAAGCCAAGAACTGTGAATTCATTTAATAATTCACTAGTTTTTGGAGCTTCCCTCTTTCTTCAATCCCCATTAGTGGCTCCATCAACATACTTAACCAATTGATTGGTTGGGGGCCTCTACCGTGAACAAAGAATCAAGCAAGTTGTAAGGTAATTAGTGAATATTGATCTTTCTATAATTTCTCAATGTTCTCTCTTCTCAACCCCTCTCAAGCTTGAGAAGTTTAATTGGTATGGTTTTTTTTTAAATACTATTGAAGTTTGAATAGTAGTGAAGAGTTACATAAGTTAATAAATGCTATTGAAGTTAATTTTCATTTATGTTTAAATTCTAATGATTTTTATGTAAATTCTCTCTCTCACTCAAGAAATGGTCATACTCATGACCCGTTCTCAATCCAAATCAAGCTTTTCATAAAGCTTTTCCTTAACCCAAGATTAAGCTATGCTTGAGGCCAATTTAATGGCTTTTTTCTATGCTTTTAGTTTATGCATATTGATGATTCAATCCACTATAGATTAATGATCCAATTAGAGATCATTTTAATTATTTCCTTAATGATAAGCTTTATCCCTTAGAAAAAATTGAGATTTATCAGTCATAGCAGCGGAGCTATGGCAAAATTTTTATAAAAATTATGCATAAAATAATTTCATTCAAAGCATAAAAAGAGGACTTCCTACCATATTCTAGGAATTATCATCCTAGATTAATTGAAAGAATTTCATTATAATCATGGAGAAATTTAATTTTAATATCATGCATAAAGGATAATTTTTTTATATCAAAAGTGTTACTTTTATCATTTTTAATTTTCATGCATAGAAGTATGCATAAAGGATATTTTTTTTATATTAAAAGTGTTACTTTTATCATTTTTAATTTTCATGCATAGAAGTATGCATAAAGGAAAATTTTTATATCAAAAGTGTTACTTTTATCATTTTTAATTTTCATGCATAGAAGTATGCATAAAGGATAATTTTTTTATATCAAAAGTGTTACTTTTATCATATTGGATTTCATGCATAGAGGTATGCATAAAAGTTGAATATTTTATTATAAAAGTGTTACTTTTAGCATAATTGAATTTCATGCATAGAGGTATGCATAAAAGATATGGGAAGTGATAAGATATGATAAGATGCATGTGGATGTGGATGTGGATGTATGAATGTGGATGTATGGATGTGAATGTGGATGTGGATGTGGATGTATGAATGTGGATGTATGGATGTGGATGTGGATGTATGAATGTGGATGTATGGATGTGAATGTGGATGTGGATGTGGATGTATGAATGTGGATGTATGGATGTGGATGTGGATGTATGAATGTGGATGTATGGATGTGAATGTGGATGTGGATGTGGATGTATGAATGTGGATGTATGGATGTATGAATGTGGATGTATGGATGTGAATGAGGATGTAGATGTGGATGCATGGATGTAAATGTGGATGTGGATGTATGGATGCATGCATGTAGATGTGGATGCATGAATGTGGATGTATGGATGTGAATGAGCATATAGATTTGGATGTATGGATGTGAATGTGCATGTAGATATGGATGTATATATGTGAATGGGAATGTGGATGTGGATGTATGTATGCATGTCGATGTGGATATGGATGTGTATGTATGAATGTGGATATGGGATGTGGATGTATAAATGAGGATGTGAAAATGGAGATAAGCATGTAGATGTGGATGCATGAATGTGGATGTATGGATGTGAATGAGGATATAGATGTGGATGTATGGATGTGAATGTGCATGTAGATATGGATGTATATATGTGAATGGGAATGTGGATGTGGATGTATGTATGCATATGGATGTGGATATGGATGTGTATGTATGAATGTGGATATGGGATGTGGATGTATAAATGAGGATGTGAAAATGGAGATAAGCATGTAGATGTGGATGCATGAATGTGGATGTATGGATGTGAATGAGGATATAGATGTGGATGTATGGATGTGAATGTGCATGTAGATATGGATGTATATATGTGAATGGGAATGTGGATGTGGATATATGTATGCTTGTGGATGTGGATATGGATGTGTATGTATGAATGTGGATATGGGATGTGGATGTATAAATAAGGATGTGAAAATAGAGATAAGCATGTAGATGTGGATGTATGGATGTGAATGTGGATGTGGATGTATGGATGTGGATATGGATGTGAATATATGATATGTGATGTGAAGGAATCTGAAGTGAAGAGATGGAAAATGATATGATTGGATGAGTACACATATAAATGAAATGTGGAATAAGTAATGTGGATTGCATGAGGGATAATGTGGAAAAATGAGAGTTAATATAGAAATTGTATTTGTAAACTGTTTGTAAATGCTGTTTGTAAATGGCTGTTTTATGTCAAGAATGCTGGGAAAGCATTTTGACCGTCTTGTGATTAAGGTCGTGGAGACCTAACTGATAAAGTTGCAACTGCTGACGGAGAGTCAATGGAGGACGTCTCGCGTAGCAAGGTCGGCCGAGGTCTTGACCAGCCTCGGTTCGATTAAAATGGTGAGCTTCCGGTACGGTGGATGAGGGACCAAGGAAGCGGCCTATGAGTGAAGCGCTAGGTCACCTGCGAAGGATCCTAGAGGGTGCTGACCATACGGTGCTCGGGCTCTGGGTCGCCTAGGATACCCACGCGTGCGTCGAGGAAGATATTGGAACAAGGAGTAAGAGTTGTTTTGTGAAACCGGGCATGGATCTGGTTGACTGACCTTGCTGGTCCTCAACGGATGAGTCCATGGCTCTTTTATATGGATCTGTTGGTTGATCTTGCTGATCTTCAACGAGAGTCCATCTTGATAAGTGATTATATTGCCGAGTATTATGGGCTAGGAACTATGGAAACGGCCCCTGTGTGGACAGGTGGTGAGCGTTCTAGTTGCCAATGATGCCATAGATACTCTGATGAAGGAATGATGGGAAATTATGAATCAACTGGATAAATTGGGAGATTGTGATCAGTGGTACTATGGTTTCATTAAAGGATTGTTTTAAGAAAAAGGCAATTTTCATATTGGGTGTGTAAGTGGTGTGGCTAGTTTTATGTTTGCATGAAATTCCGGTTAGGGGGCCTTGGAACTCTTTTCCTTGGTACCCGGGACAAAACCTAACCAAATTCCAAATTGGATCCCATCACTACAGTGGTTGGGCGGTTGGCTAACCCATGGGATCGGATGGGGTTAGGCTGGACTGATGGATCCGTAAATCGAGACTCAATTTCTGTTATTACGATAGATAAAGTAAATCCCGGATAGTAATTGTTCTATGGATAGGAATCAACGGCTGTGCCTCCTTGGTGGGGAAAAAAGCGTTGATCCCAATGATCCAAGTGCAAGTTTCTTCCTTGATCTGACCAAGTATCTTTATAGATGCAGTCGGATCTGTTTGATCAGTAAGAGTTTTGACTACGTTAGAGTAAAAATTATCCTGGTGGAATCGCCCGTGCTTTCCGGATAAGGGAAGTTTTTCCGGGTCTGGTTTTGGAAAAACCGACGGATTAGTCTTTTGTCCGGATATCCGTGGACGAGGCCCCGAATGTGGGACCCCTGTCCCGCGCGAGGAGTGCTACTTCCGCTGCCAGTATCGTGAATCCGTTGCTCGGTGGGAACAGGGATCTCACAGTTGGTATTAGAGCCGCTTTTGAAAGCTAATAAAGATAATTAAATTCTTATCTGAAATTGGTAATAAGAATTCAGAAACAGCATTTTCATAATGTATTTTCATCCCGTAAGCTTCTTTAATGAAGAAATTTTAATCAAAGAAATTGTTTTTATAGATGGAAGTTCCACATTTATCTGGTATTCCTGACCTCACCCAGTCTCAAGATATGATTGCATTTGCCTTCGAGCATCTCATCTCTTCCGCTTCAACTCAAACAAGCCGAGTAAGACTTGCACGCCATTTCAAGGATTTATATTTTCCTACCCCAGTGGAGAGAATACAACATAAGTGGGTTGCAGGGCAATATGTCCACGCTCATTGCAACCGCCGTACAATGCTGTGGCAAAATCTCTCATTGACTATGATCCTGTTAAAGCTGAAAATGGTGCGTGGTGTCATTCCATATAGGAGTGCTACAATGGCAGCATGTGAGGTAGCTTGGTTGCATAAGCTATTGTGACAACCTTAGTAGTATACACTTGGCGAGGAACGTGATTTTTCATGCGCACACATAGAGTTCCACTGTCACTTCAGAGAGAGGGTCTTAGCAAGAGATATTGATCTCATGTATGTTAGCATAGAGGAGCAGATAGCTGACATTTTCACACAAGCCCTGGGAGGAGCAGAGAATTACAAATTTCGGACTATGCTTGGAGTCCTAGAGATGGAGTTGAGATTGAGGGGGAGTTTTGAGCTGTCAAGCTCAACATGAGTTGACACTTATGATATGCCTGGGTGACCGTTTCCTCCACTTACATGATTGGCGTGTTTGGTAGGATGCTGGCATGATAGATCTTTTCCAGTGATTCTATAGACTACACCAGCTACTAGTCCACCATTGAGTTATGGCATACTTATCTTGCCAACTCACTCACTTTAGCATGTTCACATTATAGACCGCATATACATAATAGTAATTTAGTACTTATCTTGCCAACTCACTCACTTTAGCATGTTCACATTATGGACCGCATATACATAGTAATTTAGTACTTATGATGTATTTCCCTTATCTTTTGGTAGAACCATTTTGTTGAGAAGAAGAAGAAGAATAAATTTTCAGCCTCTCATCTTGTGTGTTCTCTTCTAGGGTTTGTGTGAGTGTGTTTACTTGCAAGAGCTTAAGCTCTCTTCCTCCCTGCATCTTCTCAACAATGCCTTGTCAAAATTCTTGGTGATGCCTTCTTCACACAGGCTTTTGCTGAGGGCTTTGCACTTCAAAGGCTCTTTGGTTGCATGGAATGTGTAGTGGGCCCACTTGTCACAGCACCGAAGGTGAGAGGCTGCCTAGGTAGTGTCCAAGCGCAACATCTTTTTCAAACTTTCCTTGAGCTCCCCCTTTTCTCCTTGCAAAGGAGTCAATAGACACCTGTAACCACAAGTTTGTGAGTGTGTTCCCATATCTGACATTGTAGTGGGAGGAAAGCTTCATAAAGAAGTTCACCACTAAGTCCACCTTTTGCAATGACTTGTATCTTGTTGGCTGATGTCTATGCTTCCCGAGACATATTGGAACCTAGAGGTAAAGCAACCACCTGTTTGTTGGTTATCACCAGTCAGTCTTCTATTCTTGTCAAGCTCTATTGTAGACACCCTAAAGTAAAAAGGTTGTGCTTCTTTGATAGCTACTAGAGTAGAAGCAATTATCTCCTCATCAATAGAACAATTGGCATCATATAGATTTTGTGAAGTCACTATCACTGTAGTCGATGTTGAGTCGACCTACTGTATTGGCAAGGATTGACAGTGCTTCATCCTTCTTGAGGCCCATGGCCTTCTAAATATCATCCCCAAGAATAAAAACTCTTGCCCATCCATAATGATAGGA
The DNA here is from genome assembly GCF_041138505.1 of Cibotium barometz. Lineage (NCBI taxonomy): Eukaryota > Viridiplantae > Streptophyta > Polypodiopsida > Cyatheales > Cibotiaceae > Cibotium > Cibotium barometz. Next base: position 28,900,207 of record NC_141062.1, on the reverse strand, counting down.
CTCAAGAGTTTGACATCAAGCTTAGGGAGGAGATCATGGGTCTCCTCCTCCACCAGCACACAATTCTCCTCAATTGTTTCTTCAACGTTTGCCTTAAACGTGAGTACTAGAGATCATGGGTCTCCTCCTCTCCTCCTCCACCAGCACACAATTCTCCTCAATTGTTTCTTCAACGTTTGCCTTAAACGTGAGTACTAGGATGCTCCTAGAGCTACAACAATAGGATCCAAGGGTTCTTGGATTTGTCATATCTTAGCATCTTGAACTAGTTGCACTGCTAGGTGACCACTTATTTTCTACTTTCCCTTTGAGGATGCTGACCCTCCCTTTTCTTTAAACTCATGTAAGAAGAAGATAATTGTCATGTCCCATGACAAAACGCTTGTTCCCACATTTCCAATCCTGAGGTTCATCACTTCATTGTCATCAATGGTGAGTGTTCGATATTCTGTAGTAGACAATTACTCACAGAACGATTGCCAAGTGCTTGCGGAATGCCTTGCTATCCATAAAAAGATAGCTTATATAGTTTATATATATAGGAACCCACTACCTATTAGTATCATTCAGTGTTATACTGTAGGGTTTGACAATGGCCTCCATGTACTCTATGATCTTGTGGAATGAATCGGTGTGCAACATTAGAGTTTTTGCACGTTGATTCTTCCACAGAAGATCGATAGGAGCTCATATTTCCTTCTGCAAGCCCTAGCTTTTCAAGGAACTCTAATAAGCTAAGGTTAATAATAGCTACCATTGTTGAATAATATTGTATGCTAGAGAGTGGGTTGGGAGAAGAGTTTTCAAAACTTGAAAGACTTATAATGCAACTACTATGAAGAAAATACCTTATATGGGCATTTAATGTGGTTAACTTTTTGAAAGTGATAACTTTGACTTATTGTTTACAACTTTAATTTAACAAAAAAGTTTACACGCATAAAACTCGTATATTTTTTATTTTATCATGCATAGAACCTAGTTAATTGAAAAAATTTAAGCCCACATAATTAAACAAAACTTTACTCGCACAAACAAACCAAATTTATATGGACAAAAATACAAATCTTAAAATTTCACGACGCGAAGAAATTTTACGCACACAAAAGAGGCACAAAATTTTATGTATAGAAAAATTGTACAAATTCATTGTGGGAGATCTTGTACATCCTTATGCATGCATGATTGAGATAACACGGGGAGGTTGTAAGTCAATGCAAGCCGCCAATTTCTCTACCTTGCGCTGTATCTCCCTACCATCCACCACAAAAGTGAAGATACCATCTAGAGTAAAAAGGAAAACCAGGGACTCTCTCATGTTTGACAAGTTTCAATCCATCATTTAATATAATGTGGCACCTAGTCATGGTATTAGTGTAAGATTCCTTCCCCAACCCCTTTTTGATGTCTAGTATCTTCCCCTGTAATCAACCCTCTTCAGAAATATAAAGACCTTGTTTCTATCTGTTTTAGCCTAGAGAGAGAAAAATATTCTAGAGAGAGAATATTCAGATTTTGAATATTTTTGGATAGAAAAATATCTCTTATAATTCAGATGAGTTCCCCTGAAATAGAAATTCAAAAAGAATTTTCCAATGTGCAATTGGAATTAATTGGAAATAGGTATAAAGAACCTTAGTCTAAGGGTCTAGATTTTCAGAAATCTTTAGACTATGGTCCAATTAAGGTTCCTATGGGCCAATAGCATCAATCCATGTGTAGGGAAGAGATAAATCCAAATTTGTAAAAAAGAAGATACCCAAAAATGAGTAAATGCTCACATAAGGTGAAGAGTTGAAAATGTACAAGGTTTATTAGTAAAAAACTATGAGCAATATTAAAAATATGAGATATTTTGGGTATCCAAAAATGAGTAAATGCTCACATAAGATGAAGAGTTGAAAATGTACAAGGTTTATTAGTAAAAAACTATGAGCAATATTAAAATGATGCCATTATGACACATATGTAAGGAAGGGAAATTCTTTAAAGGAGGTGCATATTTCACATAAGATGAAGAGTTGAAAATGTACAAGGTTTATTAGTAAAAAACTATGAGCAATATTAAAATGATTCCATTATGACACATATGTAAGGAAGGGGAATTCTTTAAAGGAGGTGCATATTTCACATAAGATGAAGAGTTGAAAATGTACAAGGTTTATTAGTAAAAAACTATGAGCAATATTAAAATGATTCCATTATGACACATATGTAAGGAAGGGGAATTCTTTAAAGGAGGTGCATATTTCACATAAGATGAAGAGTTGAAAATGTACAAGGTTTATTAGTAAAAAAAAAAACTATGAGCAATATTAAAATGATTCCATTATGACACATATGTAAGGAAGGGGAGTTCTTTAAAGGAGGTGCATATTTCACATGCTTGAATGAGTTTTAAACTCATAAAAATTGAGATATTTCATCTCTCCTCTCTCCTCATTCAAGTCTAGTTCCAAAAAGTTAGCTTAACTGACCTAAAAATGGTCAAATATTGACCAAACTGATTTAGAAAATTCTAGAATCAGTTTGTTTGGTTAGGAGCTCAATTTTTCCTATAAATAGAAGCCTCCCCCTTGTTGAAAAATAGTTAGTGTTTATGCATCGTTACTCTACTCCACCTAAGCCAAGAACTGTGAATTCATTTAATAATTCACTAGTTTTTGGAGCTTTCCTCTTTCTTCAATCCCCATTAGTGGCTCCATCAACATACTTAACCAATTGATTGGTTGGGGGCCTCTACCGTGAACAAAGAATCAAGCAAGTTGTAAGGTAATTAGTGAATATTGATCTTTCTATAATTTCTCAATGTTTCTCTCTTCTCAACCCCTCTCAAGCTTGAGAAGTTTAATTGGTATGGTTTTTTTTAAATACTATTGAAGTTTGAATAGTAGTGAAGAGTTACATAATTTAATAAATGCTATTGAAGTTAATTTTCATTTATGTTTAAATTCTAATGATTTTTATGTAAATTCTCTCTCTCACTCAAGAAATGGTCATACTCATGACCCATTCTCAATCCAAATGAAGCTTTTCATAAAGCTTTTCCTTAATCCAAGATTAAGCTATGCTTGAGGCCAAATTAATGGCTTTTTTCTATGCTTTTAGTTTATGCATATTGATGATTCAATCCACTATAAATTAATGATCCAATTAGAGATCATTTTAATTATTTCCTTAATGATAAGCTTTATCCCTTAGAAAAAATTGAGATTTATCAGTCATAGCAGCGGAGCTATGGCAAAATTTTTATAAAAATTATGCATAAAATAATTTCATTCAAAGCATAAAAAGAGGACTTCCTACCATATTCTAGGAATTATCATCCTAGATTAATTGAAAGAATTTCATTATAATCATGGAGAAATTGAATTTTAATATCATGCATAAAGGATAATTTTTTTATATCAAAAGTGTTACTTTTATCATTTTTAATTTTCATGCATAGAAGTATGCATAAAGGAAAAATTTTTATATCAAAAGTGTTACTTTTATCATTTTTAAAATTTTTCATGCATAGAAGTATGCATAAAGGAAAAATTTTATATCAAAAGTGATACTTTTATCATTTTTAATTTTCATGCATAGAAGTATGCATAAAGGATAATTTTTTTATATTAAAAGTGTTATTTTTATCATTTTTAATTTTCATGCATAGAAGGATGCATAAAAGAAATTTTTTTATATCAAAAGTGTTACTTTTATCATTTTTAATTTTCATACATAGAAGTATGCATAAAGGATAATTTTTTTTATATCAAAAGTGTTACTTTTATCATATTGGATTTCATGCATAGAGGTATGCATAAAAGTTGAATATTTTATTATAAAAGTGTTACTTTTAGCATAATTGAATTTCATGCATAGAGGTATGCATAAAAGATATGGGAAGTGATAAGATATGATAAGATGCATGTGGATGTGGATGTGGATGTATGAATGTGGATGTATGGTTGTGAATGTGGATGTGGATGTGGATGTATGAATGTGGATGTATGGATGTGGATGTGGATGTATGAATGTGGATGTATGGATGTGAATGTGGATGTGGATGTGGATGTATGAATGTGGATGTATGGATGTATGAATGTGGATGTATGGATGTGAATGAGGATGTAGATGTGGATGCATGGATGTAAATGTGGATGTGGATGTATGGATGTATGCATGTAGATGTGGATGCATGAATGTGGATGTATGGATGTGAATGAGGATATAGATGTGGATGTATGGATGTGAATGTACATGTAGATAAAGATGTATATATGTGAATGGGAATGTGGATGTGGATGTATGTATGCATGTGGATGTGGATATGGATGTGTATGTATGAATGTGGATATGGGATGTGGATGTATAAATGAGGATGTGAAAATGGAGATAAGCATGTAGATGTGGATGCATGAATGTGGATGTATGGATGTGAATGAGGATATAGATGTGGATGTATGGATGTGAATGTGCATGTAGATATGGATGTATATATGTGAATGGGAATGTGGATGTGGATGTATGTATGCATGTGGATGTGGATATGGATGTGTATGTATGAATATGGATATGGGATGTGGATGTATAAATGAGGATGTGAAAATGGAGATAAGCATGTAGATGTGGATGTATGGATGTGAATGTGGATGTGGATGTGGATGTATGGATGTGGATGTATGGATGTGGATGTGGATGCATGGATGTAAATGTGGATGTGTATGTATGGATGTAGGCATGTAGATGTGGATGCATGAATGTGGATGTATGGATGTGAATGAGGATATAGATGTGGATGTATGGATGTGAATGTGCATGTAGATATGGATGTATAGATGTGAATGAGGATGTATGGATGTATAGATATGGATGTATGGATGTATAGATGTGAATGAGAATGTGGATGTATGTATGTATGTATGTGGATGTGGATGTATGAATGAGGACGTGATAATGAATGTATGCATGTGGATATGGATATGGATGTGTATGTATGAATGCGGATATGGATGTGGATATGGATGTGTATGTATGAATGTGGATGTATAAATGAGGATGTGAAAATGGAGATAAGCATGTAGATGTGGATGTATGGATGTGAATGTGGATGTGGATGTGGATGTATGGATGTGGATATGGATGTGAATATATGATATGTGATGTGAAGGAATCTGAAGTGAAGAGATGAAAAATGATATGATTGGATGAGTACACATATAAATGAAATGTGGAATAAGTAATGTAGATTGCATGAGGGATAATGTGGAAAAATGAGAGTTAATATAGAAATTGTATTTGTAAACTGTTTGTAAATGCTGTTTGTAAATGGCTGTTTTATGTCAAGAATGCTGGGAAAGCATTTTGACCGTCTTGTGATTAAGGTCGTGGAGACCTAACTGATAAAGTTGCAACTGCTGACGGAGAGTCAATGGAGGACGTCTCGCGTAGCAAGGTCGGCCGAGGTCTTGACCAGCCTCGGTTCGATTAAAATGGTGAGCTTCCGGTACGGTGGATGAGGGACCAAGGAAGCGGCCTATGAGTGAAGCGCTAGGTCACCTGCGAAGGATCCTAGAGGGTGCTGACCATACGGTGCTCGGGCTCTGGGTCGCCCAGGATACCCACGCGTGCGTCGAGGAAGATATTGGAACAAGGAGTAAGAGTTGTTTTCTGGAACCGGGCATGGATCTGGTTGACTGACCTTGCTGGTCCTCAACGGATGAGTCCATGGCTCTTTTATATGGATCTGTTGGTTGATCTTGCTGATCTTCAACGAGAGTCCATCTTGATAAGTGATTATATTGTTGAGTATTATGGGCTAGGAACTATTGAAACGGCCCCTGTGTGGACAGGTGGTGAGCGTTCTAGTTGCCAATGATGCCATAGATACTCTGATGAAGGAATGATGGGAAATTATGAATCAACTGGATAAATTGGGAGATTGTGATCAGTGGTACTATGGTTTCATTAAAGGATTGTTTTAAAGTAGCTGATGCTAAGAAAAAGGCAATTTTCATATTGGGTGTGTAAGTGGTGTGGCTAGTTTTATGTTTGTATGAAATTCCGGCTAGGGGGCCTTGGAACTCTTTTCCTTGGTACCCGGGACAAAACCTAACCAAATTCCAAATTGGATCCCATCACTACAGTGGTTGGGCGGTTGGCTAACCCATGGGATCGGATGGGGTTAGGCTGGACTGATGGATCCGTAAATCGAGACTCAAACTTTTGTTTTTACGATAGATAAAATAAATCCCGGACAGTAACTGTTCTATGGATAGGAATCAACGGCTGTGCCTCTTGAATGGGGAAAAAAGCGTTGATCCCAATGATCCAAGTGCAAGTTTCTTCCTTAATCTGACCATGTATCTTATAGATGCAATTGGATCAGCTCGATCAGAAATGATATTGACTACGTTAGAGTATAAAGTTATCCTGGTGGAATCGCCCGTGCTTTCCGGATAAGGGAAGTTTTTCCGGGTCTGGTTTTGGAAAAACCGACGGATTAGTCTTTTGTCCGGATATCCGGGGACGAGGCCCCGAGTGTGGGACCCTGCCTCGCGCAAGAAGTGCTACTTCCGCTGCTAGTACCCCGAATCCGTTGCGCGGTGGGAAGGGGGATCTCACAGTTGGTATCAGAGCATTTGGTTAATAAAGATCAACCGAGAAGCCAAATATATCAAAAATTTATCAAGAATCAAAAAGGTTGTAATTGTGTGATAGAATTCATACAAATTGATATTCAATCTGAAAATTCATAAATTAGTAATTGGGTCTTCAAATGGAAGTACCGCAATTATATAGAATCCTGACTTTCTTGAGGCCTAGACATGATGGTATTTACCTTATAATTCCAAGGGCCTTGACTACCCGTATATACCGAGAGTATACTGCAGCTCTTTACTGACAGTATATACGAGTAAATCTAAGACTTGAAATTATAAGCGTTAATGCTATCTAGATGATGAATTCGAATGTGGTTGATATGATTTTTAATTCTGTTTGAGAATCGATGAATTGAATTGGATTCTGATTGAAAAATGATGATTTCTGAAATTAGTTGAAATATAAAAATCTGAACAAAACCACAATGAGGATGAATGGGACGAGTCCCAGTGATGATATTCATAACTGGAATGATGATAATGAATTCAGCAAATCACTATGAGATTAGTGGGTTGTGCTGTCAAATTGTTACTGTTAACACTTGATCAGTAGATCAAGTTAAGGGATGCCAAATTGAGAACTTGCTTGACTGAAATTCCCGTGGAGGAATGTTCAGAAGGAAATTTTTCGGTCTAATGGACCATTATCATGTTAAAGATATGAATGATATGATCTGAATATTAATGATGAGTTCTATATAAGGGATATTTATCCCAGTGTTCTGCTGGGTTGACCAGAATATAAGGAACCCCAAAATAAAATTGGATGTTAAGAAAAAGAGTTGTCCTCTACCTTGCGAGATGAGGACATCTCGCACTTTTTAAGTGGGGTAGAATGTAAGATTCCTCCCCAGCCTTCGAGGTATACAGGAGTAAGAATCTCCCTTTCTGATCTTATAATTATTCCCTCTCTAAAATAAAAGAAAGTTCTGTTTAACAAAGGAAGACCCTTTTCCTAGAATACTTCTCAAGAGTCCCACCTGTTTTAAGGATTCAGAACAATGAGTTCAGAAGCGAGAATCGATGTTTTGGATATCAAGGTTTTGGTCTTCATTCGAGTACGGCCCAAAAGAAGTTCTTTATCTCTTGGGGAGTATATGAAGTTATCTCCCAGATATTGTGAGCCTTATATCTGAATTCAATGAAAGTAGGTGACTTAGCCTACAAGCTTCTTTTATCTCTTCATCTCAAAATTCTTAATGCCTTCTATAGAAAAATGTGTCAAACCCAAATCATGGAAAGACGGTAAAACTTCAGTGGCAAGTTACCGTTGGCTTCTAAGTTACGCTAGCTCCTTCCTTTATATAAGTCGTAACTTTTACTTGTCGCTCACAGTAATCTTACTTCCATCGATCTCCTTTCTTTCTTAATCTCCTTCATGGCTTGGCAACAAGAACTAGTTTTATCCCTAATGATTTCTCACCTTCAAGACGCAAGGGAGTCTGTGAAGAAAGATTTTATAGAGCAGTATGAGCGCTCACTTTTCCCTCACTTGGGAACTTCTGTAGCGCAGACAAAATGGCGGACCTATCAAGACATAACTAGGGTAACACCCTGGGGTCAGCAGCACTTTCGTAACAATGTCCGCTTGGCCATGGTTATTGAAGCTTTGGGTTTGGGTCCCCGATACTACTGCGTCATGAGATCAAGGCATCCTGGGTTTTCTGAGCGGGTCTTCCTACTGGCGTGTTTTCTTCCTCATGAGAAGATATGCCTTTACCCCATTTTTGGCTTGCCTCTCAGAGGTCCTTTTGTTAGAACACCTCATACCACTGAGATAGGCGCAACAATAACCCACAGAATCATTCCCATAGATGAGTTACCTTATACTTGTGCAGCTTGTGAGGACTGCTTTTGTGATCATATGATGGACGGGCTTATGGAAGTGTAAAGAGTTCTTCTATCTTTACTGTATAAGTTCCGAGAATGAATAAAGTTTAAATCTTGTTCTTATTTTGAATCTTGCTCTCTTTAAGACGTTTCTTGGTGGTTAATCTTGATTAAAATTTTTCTCTAAGTCTCATATTCGTGAATCTTGCGAAATTATCACAAGTTGCGAGATGAGGACATCTCGCGTTTTTTAAGTGGGGTAGAATGTAAGATTCCTCCCCCAACCCCTTTTTGATGTCTAGTATCTTCCCCTGTAATCAACCCTCTTCAGAAATATAAAGACCTTGTTTCTATCTGTTTTAGCCTAGAGAGAGAAAAATATTCTAGAGAGAGAATATTCAGATTTTGAATATTTTTGGATAGAAAAATATCTCTTATAATTCAGATGAGTTCCCCTGAAATAGAAATTCAAAAAGAATTTTCCAATGTGCAATTGGAATTAATTGGAAATAGGTATAAAGAACCTTAGTCTAAGGGTCTAGATTTTCAGAAATCTTTAGACTATGGTCCAATTAAGGTTCCTATGGGCCAATAGCATCAATCCATGTGTAGGGAAGAGATAAATCCAAATTTGTAAAAAAGAAGATACCCAAAAATGAGTAAATGCTCACATAAGGTGAAGAGTTGAAAATGTACAAGGTTTATTAGTAAAAAACTATGAGCAATATTAAAAATATGAGATATTTTGGGTATCCAAAAATGAGTAAATGCTCACATAAGATGAAGAGTTGAAAATGTACAAGGTTTATTAGTAAAAAACTATGAGCAATATTAAAATGATGCCATTATGACACATATGTAAGGAAGGGAAATTCTTTAAAGGAGGTGCATATTTCACATAAGATGAAGAGTTGAAAATGTACAAGGTTTATTAGTAAAAAACTATGAGCAATATTAAAATGATTCCATTATGACACATATGTAAGGAAGGGGAATTCTTTAAAGGAGGTGCATATTTCACATAAGATGAAGAGTTGAAAATGTACAAGGTTTATTAGTAAAAAACTATGAGCAATATTAAAATGATTCCATTATGACACATATGTAAGGAAGGGGAATTCTTTAAAGGAGGTGCATATTTCACATAAGATGAAGAGTTGAAAATGTACAAGGTTTATTAGTAAAAAAAAAAACTATGAGCAATATTAAAATGATTCCATTATGACACATATGTAAGGAAGGGGAGTTCTTTAAAGGAGGTGCATATTTCACATGCTTGAATGAGTTTTAAACTCATAAAAATTGAGATATTTCATCTCTCCTCTCTCCTCATTCAAGTCTAGTTCCAAAAAGTTAGCTTAACTGACCTAAAAATGGTCAAATATTGACCAAACTGATTTAGAAAATTCTAGAATCAGTTTGTTTGGTTAGGAGCTCAATTTTTCCTATAAATAGAAGCCTCCCCCTTGTTGAAAAATAGTTAGTGTTTATGCATCGTTACTCTACTCCACCTAAGCCAAGAACTGTGAATTCATTTAATAATTCACTAGTTTTTGGAGCTTTCCTCTTTCTTCAATCCCCATTAGTGGCTCCATCAACATACTTAACCAATTGATTGGTTGGGGGCCTCTACCGTGAACAAAGAATCAAGCAAGTTGTAAGGTAATTAGTGAATATTGATCTTTCTATAATTTCTCAATGTTTCTCTCTTCTCAACCCCTCTCAAGCTTGAGAAGTTTAATTGGTATGGTTTTTTTTAAATACTATTGAAGTTTGAATAGTAGTGAAGAGTTACATAATTTAATAAATGCTATTGAAGTTAATTTTCATTTATGTTTAAATTCTAATGATTTTTATGTAAATTCTCTCTCTCACTCAAGAAATGGTCATACTCATGACCCATTCTCAATCCAAATGAAGCTTTTCATAAAGCTTTTTCTTAATCCAAGATTAAGCTATGCTTGAGGCCAAATTAATGGCTTTTTTCTATGCTTTTAGTTTATGCATATTGATGATTCAATCCACTATAAATTAATGATCCAATTAGAGATCATTTTAATTATTTCCTTAATGATAAGCTTTATCCCTTAGAAAAAATTGAGATTTATCAGTCATAGCAGCAGAGCTATGGCAAAATTTTTATAAAAATTATGCATAAAATAATTTCATTCAAAGCATAAAAAGAGGACTTCCTACCATATTCTAGGAATTATCATCCTAGATTAATTGAAAGAATTTCATTATAATCATGGAGAAATTGAATTTTAATATCATGCATAAAGGATAATTTTTTTATATCAAAAGTGTTACTTTTATTATTTTTAATTTTCATGCATAGAAGTATGCATAAAGGAAAAATTTTTATATCAAAAGTGTTACTTTTATCATTTTTTTAATTTTTCATGCATAGAAGTATGCATAAAGGAAAAATTTTATATCAAAAGTGATACTTTTATCATTTTTAATTTTCATGCATAGAAGTATGCATAAAGGATAATTTTTTTATATTAAAAGTGTTATTTTTATCATTTTTAATTTTCATGCATAGAAGGATGCATAAAGGAAATTTTTTTATATCAAAAGTGTTACTTTTATCATTTTTAATTTTCATACATAGAAGTATGCATAAAGGATAATTTTTTTTATATCAAAAGTGTTACTTTTATCATATTAGATTTCATGCATAGAGGTATGCATAAAAGTTGAATATTTTATTATAAAAGTGTTACTTTTAGCATAATTGAATTTCATGCATAGAGGTATGCATAAAAGATATGGGAAGTGATAAGATATGATAAGATGCATGTGGATGTGGATGTGGATGTATGAATGTGGATGTATGGATGTGAATGTGGATGTGGATGTGGATGTATGAATGTGGATGTATGGATGTGGATGTGGATGTATGAATGTGGATGTATGGATGTGAATGTGGATGTGGATGTGGATGTATGAATGTGGATGTATGGATGTATGAATGTGGATGTATGGATGTGAATGAGGATGTAGATGTGGATGCATGGATGTAAATGTGGATGTGGATGTATGGATGTATGCATGTAGATGTGGATGCATGAATGTGGATGTATGGATGTGAATGAGGATATAGATGTGGATGTATGGATGTGAATGTACATGTAGATAAAGATGTATATATGTGAATGGGAATGTGGATGTGGATGTATGTATGCATGTGGATGTGGATATGGATGTGTATGTATGAATGTGGATATGGGATGTGGATGTATAAATGAGGATGTGAAAATGGAGATAAGCATGTAGATGTGGATGCATGAATGTGGATGTATGGATGTGAATGAGGATATAGATGTGGATGTATGGATGTGAATGTGCATGTAGATATGGATGTATATATGTGAATGGGAATGTGGATGTGGATGTATGTATGCATGTGGATGTGGATATGGATGTGTATGTATGAATATGGATATGGGATGTGGATGTATAAATGAGGATGTGAAAATGGAGATAAGCATGTAGATGTGGATGTATGGATGTGAATGTGGATGTGGATGTGGATGTATGGATGTGGATGTGGATGCATGGATGTAAATGTGGATGTGTATGTATGGATGTAGGCATGTAGATGTGGATGCATGAATGTGGATGTATGGATGTGAATGAGGATATAGATGTGGATGTATGGATGTGAATGTGCATGTAGATATGGATGTATAGATGTGAATGAGGATGTATGGATGTATAGATATGGATGTATGGATGTATAGATGTGAATGAGAATGTGGATGTATGTATGTATGTATGTGGATGTGGATGTATGAATGAGGACGTGATAATGAATGTATGCATGTGGATGTGGATATGGATGTGTATGTATGAATGCGGATATGGATGTGGATATGGATGTGTATGTATGAATGTGGATGTATAAATGAGGATGTGAAAATGGAGATAAGCATGTAGATGTGGATGTATGGATGTGAATGTGGATGTGGATGTGGATGTATGGATGTGGATATGGATGTGAATATATGATATGTGATGTGAAGGAATCTGAAGTGAAGAGATGAAAAATGATATGATTGGATGAGTACACATATAAATGAAATGTGGAATAAGTAATGTGGATTGCATGTGGAAAAATGAGAGTTAATATAGAAATTGTATTTGTAAACTGTTCGTAAATGCTGTTTGTAAATGGCTGTTTTATGTCAAGAATGCTGGGAAAGCATTTTGACCGTCTTGTGATTAAGGTCGTGGAGACCTAACTGATAAAGTTGCAACTGCTGACGGAGAGTCAATGGAGGACGTCTCGCGTAGCAAGGTCGGCCGAGGTCTTGACCAGCCTCGGTTCGATTAAAATGGTGAGCTTCCGGTACGGTGGATGAGGGACCAAGGAAGCGGCCTATGAGTGAAGCGCTAGGTCACCTGCGAAGGATCCTAGAGGGTGTTGACCATACGGTGCTCGGGCTCTGGGTCGCCCAGGATACCCACGCGTGCGTCGAGGAAGATATTGGAACAAGGAGTAAGAGTTGTTTTCTGGAACCGGGCATGGATCTGGTTGACTGACCTTGCTGGTCCTCAACGGATGAGTCCATGGCTCTTTTATATGGATCTGTTGGTTGATCTTGCTGATCTTCAACGAGAGTCCATCTTGATAAGTGATTATATTGTTGAGTATTATGGGCTAGGAACTATTGAAACGGCCCCTGTGTGGACAGGTGGTGAGCGTTCTAGTTGCCAATGATGCCATAGATACTCTGATGAAGGAATGATGGGAAATTATGAATCAACTGGATAAATTGGGAGATTGTGATCAGTGGTACTATGGTTTCATTAAAGGATTGTTTTAAAGTAGCTGATGCTAAGAAAAAGGCAATTTTCATATTGGGTGTGTAAGTGGTGTGGCTAGTTTTATGTTTGTATGAAATTCCGGCTAGGGGGCCTTGGAACTCTTTTCCTTGGTACCCGGGACAAAACCTAACCAAATTCCAAATTAGATCCCATCACTACAGTGGTTGGGCGGTTGGCTAACCCATGGGATCGGATGGGGTTAGGCTGGACTGATGGATCCGTAAATCGAGACTCAAACTTTTGTTTTTACGATAGATAAAATAAATCCCGGACAGTAACTGTTCTATGGATAGGAATCAACGGCTGTGCCTCTTGAATGGGGAAAAAAGCGTTGATCCCAATGATCCAAGTGCAAGTTTCTTCCTTAATCTGACCATGTATCTTATAGATGCAATTGGATCAGCTCGATCAGAAATGATATTGACTACGTTAGAGTATAAAGTTATCCTGGTGGAATCGCCCGTGCTTTCCGGATAAGGGAAGTTTTTCCGGGTCTGGTTTTGGAAAAACCGACGGATTAGTCTTTTGTCCGGATATCCGGGGACGAGGCCCCGAGTGTGGGACCCTGCCTCGCGCAAGAAGTGCTACTTCCGCTGCTAGTACCCCGAATCCGTTGCGCGGTGGGAAGGGGGATCTCACAATTAGACTCTAAGGTCCCCCACTCATTCTTAGTACTCTTCCACTGTCTATATGGGAATATGATTTTGGGACTTTTCTTGCCTATGTGAAAGCTCACAATAGTCTTCTCCTTGAACATTGAACATTTAATCAAGTCCCCTTGATGTTCAAGTCCCCTTGATGTTCAACCACCTTTGTGTCCCAATCTTTGGGAAGCAACATATCAAGTGCCACTCATTGGCACTCTCCTTGTGAACACACAGTGGGTGTCCTATGCACTCCACAGTTAAGAAAAATGAAAATAAAAACATGAAGTGGCCTGAACCAAAGCCAGGTTGGCTCTATGTGAGCCATATGTGCACTTCATGGAGGCATGGACATTGACATGCAACCTTCGTAGAAAGCTTTCAATGGTGAAGTTATTGGGGAGAGGCCATTCTTGGCTATTTAGGGATGGAAGAGAGAGAGGTTCAAGTCTCCCGTAGCCATGTTAAGATGATGGGACAATTTAAGAGGCACTGTAGAAGAAAACCCCCTCACTGGTCAAGACAATCATAGATGCTTTCTCTCCTGCATTTAAGATTTCTCCAAGGTTTGCATGAAGTGCTTTGAAAGACCTTGTCAAGAATTCTAGGGGTTGCCACTCAACACAACTTGAGGGAAAAATATCTATAGCATACATACAAAAGCCAAACAAAAAACATCAAACAACCAATAACAATTCAAGGAAGCATGCAATCAACCAACAAGTTTTTGTACTTACAGTTTGCTCCAAATTTTGTACGCTGTATTGGCTCCAACTTCAGTCGTGATGGTGGATCGACATGTTGAACTTTCATAAGACATTTGCCATCCTTGATTTGAAAATCAAGGATTCTACCTTTCCAATGGTGGCTAGGAGATGAGATAAAACTTCTTGAAATCTTATGAACCCCTTTCATAGATGGTTTAAGTATGTGAGAGGCATGTAGGTTGTCTAGACTAAAAACATTGGTATAACTCCGCCCCGCATTTGGAGAAAAATGCACTTTTTATTGATGAATAAGGTGATAAAAGAATCTCTTCATTTCATGTCCAAAAATTCACTTGCACGCTTATGTAGGAGAGATGAGGCCTTGTGTTCTTGTATTTATTAACATTCTACTTGCCATATGTTCTTGCATTTATTAACATTGAACTTTCCTTATGTTCTTGCATTTATCAACATTGAACTTGCCTTATGTTCTTGCATTTATCAGCATTGAACTTGCCTTGTGGTTGTGGGCTCATAAGAGGCTTGGTGGTAAAGCAAATATTGATAGGAAACTCGCATGGGTTGATCTGTGGAGAATGGAAGAGAGCTATGATGTGAGAGTGGAGACGGGAAAATACAAGATTACGGCAAAAAATGTGGTGAGATAGATGATCCTCACAAACTAAATCCATGTCAAGGTGGAAATACATGTGAGTGAAAGTGGATATGGGGGGCTCAAGAATGCATATAAATGATGTGTAAGAGATAGTGAAAGCAAGGTATGCATGAGTTGATTGAATAGGTGGTGGTAGTATGGTGAAGCCATAAGAGTAAGAGACCTCATCAACTAATCTCATGTGGGAAGTTGGAAAGTCTATCTGATGTGGACCAACCATCGAGACATCCCATTATAAACAAGTATCTCATGCATGGATATGTTGTATATGGTTATAGAACTTGCATCTCATGAGATGATTATTATAACCCCATCTTTATAGGATTCATCTTTGAAAGAATGACATAGCTGTGCAATGGAAATCATACATTACATGTGCATCTTGAATATTTGTACATTTAAGGCACCCAATCGGAGGTTATATCCTTAATGTGTGCAAACCCACGGGGATATGGGGACTATCCATCCTACATTAAGTCCTTTACAAAAGATGATCCTCAAAATAGAATCCAGGTCATGGTGGAAATGAATGGGTGAAAGTGGATATGGGGGGCTTAAGAATGCATGACAAATATTATGTGTAAGAAATAGTGGAAGCCAGGTATGTGTGATCAGATCTAATAGATGACAATGGTCTTTATGAAATAATACTTCTCCATCAGCGTTGTCTAAAAAAAAACCCACATTATTTGTAATGTCAATGTGTACACCCAAGTAAGTTATGGCCACCTATAAGTACATGGATATCACAATCTATGATTTCAATTATTTGTAAAATGCCAACGTATACCTAAGTGAGCTTTGACAACCCATTAGTACATGTCATAGCTTCATGGTAATGTGAATACGGACTTTATCTCAAGAGAATTCCAAATCCATTATAAAAACTAGAGATGGATGATTACCACCCATAAGTATATGCCATAGCTTCATGAAATGTGAATAAGGACTATATTTTGAGATAGTGACAAATCATAAGATGCACACACATTTAGGTTCTATAATGTAGGTGATGAAATGATGATAAATGACACATCCTCAAATTAAAGTGGAAAGGTGTGCATGTTAGTAGGTTACTACCAAACTCTTTGATTGAAGGAAGAAAGGTAAGGGAAACTTGAACATATGCTCCACATATGATTAAGAGTTCAAACCAAAATGACCTGCCATGAAGGTAAAGGTGTCCTCATACTATGATTTTAAAGAACAAAAGAGAAAAACATAACTTTATTTCAAAGTCAGCACGCTGTAAAGTATCTTCACAAATTTATTGATGCCAAAGGTATCTTTCACAAGAGTAGTAAAAGAGGTCATGGACAAGGTAGGTTTAGAAGATGACAAAGTCTTAGCAAATGCTATAATGGCTCTTCAGGAGGCCTCTAAATGATTTTGGTAGGGCTATTTGAGGACTCTGTCTTGTGCCACATCCATGCCAGGTGGGTCATTCTAATGCCCAAGGATCTACAGTTAGCTAAGCGGTTATGTGCCAATAGGTCTTGAAATCCTAGTACCACATAGTCTTTCTAGTTGTAATGCAGACATGGTCTACTTTGTAATCACTTTTTTAAGAGAAGAATCAATATTTTGGTTTTAATATCTTGTGAATACTATCTGTACTTTTAATTTTCTCGAAGAATGCCTTCAGGCTTTGTGTGTTTCAAAAATACCATTACATAAAGCATTCATTTTTTAAAGATTAAGGCATTTAGGATAGATACAGGTATTTAGGATACATACATAAAGCATTCATTTTTTAAAGATTAAGGTATTTAGGATAGATACAGGTTGCAGACAATCAATCATGGAATGCCAGATACACCTACTAGGCCGCCTCAGACAACCACTCTTGTGGTTAAACAACCAAAAGTTGCATCGTACTAACCTAGCTCTTAGCTGCATAATCTGGCCCCTGCAACCCTCCCTAGTGCTTTTTGGGCTCAAAATGGGCCAAACTGGCCTTTGTTTCATTAGAAATTGTTGGGTGCATTGTATGCTACATTGTTTGGTACTCCATGGGCCTGGAAATGTGTAGAACCTAGGGATGTATACATGGCATGACATATGTAACGGATATGTTTTGACATTATAAGGGATCTGTACATGGTGTAATATATGTAATGATTACCTTCTGACATACATAAGAGATGTGTTCTCTCGTATGTAAAGGATATGTTTTGACATTGGAAGGGGTGTACATGGTGCAACATATGTAAAGGATGTGTTTTGACATAGTTTACCACATCACTTAAAGTTCACACATTCAAAATTACTTAATGTTCACACAAAAACATAGTTTTCAAAAAGAAACTCATATTATTCGTCAAATTGATTACAAATTTTTTGGTCTTCCAATTAGGCTTTAATTTTACTTGTGCGGCTACTATGACCCTGTAGTGTGTTCTAAGGGAGAGTGTTTGTTATTACCTATGGGTTCGAGTTTCTAGTAGAGACAAAGAGAAATCACATCTCGATAGGAGTCTCCATGGATAGTTGCTGCAAAAACAAAATAGGGCCGTGCTTCGAAGTACTAACAATTGTTGAGACATCAAGCTTCACACAAGTTGACACTTATGATATGCTTGGGTGACCATTTCTGCCACTTACAAACTTGCATGTTTGGTAGGATGTTGACATGATAGATCTTCGCTAGCGATTCTACAGCTAGACTACACCCTACTACTACTAGTCCACCAATTGAGTTATGGCATACTTATCTTGCCATCTCACTTACTCAGTGTGTACTGCATGTACATAGTACTTTAGTAATTATGCTTTATTTCCCTTATCTTTTGGTAGAACCCTTTTGTTGAGAAGAAGAAGAACAACAAATTTTGTGTGTTCTCTTCTAGGGTTTGTGTGAGTGTGTGTGCTTGCAAGAGCTCAAGCTCTCTTCGTACATGCGTCTTTTCATGGTATCAGAGCTTGGTTCATGCTAAGAAACTGAGCGGCAAGCAAGAGAAGCATAGGAAGCGGTACGAGGGTAAGAGCTTCAACTATTCTTCCCCCTTTGTATTGGCTACTACACCCTTCTCGGGAGCTCTTGGGAGGCACCCGCAAACAAATTCCGATTGAGGAGATGTCTTCATGGGAGCGGGGTTGCAAGGAAACTATACTATCCTTTGGACTCAATTTTTACAGGCAAAAACGTGTTTCAGGTGCGTCTTGATCTCTGTTTTTCAATTCGTACGCGTTCACGCACGCTGCGAGTAAGTTTTGATTCTTTGTAGAATTCTATTTTTGGAACTACAAGAAGGGAAATCGGTTGTGCAGCCACTGTGTGTACTGCAAAGGGGTCTTATAGGTGCTATTGGGTGTATGTATGCGAATTGAGGTCACTGGTTTGTTGAGGTGTCAAGCTCAACATGAGTTGACACTCACGAGGTGCTTGCATGACCGTTCGACATTTACATCACTAGAGCGGGTTTGGTAGTTGGCACCGACATATCTTCGCTAGAAAGTATGTGTGCAAATTGAGGTCACAGGTTGTGACAGTTTGGGTGCAGTATAATACCTTACGAAGAATACAATAGGTTATGCAGTATAATACCTTACGAAGAATACAACAGTTTATGCAAGTCAAACAAGAGTGCTGTTTTTGGTGAGTTTGTGTTGTAGACAAGATGTCGAATGATGGAATTAACCAGATTGTTGTAGAGAAGCTTGACAAGAACAACTTCCATACTTGGAGGTTTAGATTAATAAATTTCATGATGGGAAAAGACTATTGGGACTATATTCAAGGTGAACATGAGGAGGCACCAGAGATACCAGAGATTACTGTCGCATCCTGGCCGAAGCTATCGCCTCCCATAAGGTAAAGATGTTGTTGAGAAAGCTCCAATCTTGAACAAAGCCGGGTCTCAGTGTCATGGATCAAGTTTGGGAGAAAAGGGTGAAGTCTCTTGTTGATGGCCTTGGCCAAATATCTTATAGGCTGTGTCCTTATTAGAAGAGTGATAATCCAACTGCTACAAATGTAAAAGAATACAAGGAGCAAGGACAATCATGTATTGGCTTTCTATTAGCATACAATACACTATGATTGGGCATATATAGGATGCTAACTCACCCAAGGAGGCATGGGACACCTTGGTGAAGCTTTATGAAACTAACACAAGGGCACGAAATCAGTTAAAGAATGAGCTTCATAGTGTGGAGAAGAAAAATAGGTCTGTGAATGATTATGCCTTGAAGATCAAGGGCATTATGGAATCCCTTGCATCTTTTGGTGTTTCTGTTGTTGATAAGGTGGAAGTATGTCTACATGGTCTCGGGCCACAATACAAGGCATTCAAGATGTCTATTCAGACTCAAGAGAACATTCCTACTGCAGCCATACATGATGTAACACGAGAGGAGAAATTTACTGGCAAGAATCTTGAATTGTCTTATTTGAAAGTTTTTGGATGTATTGCATATGTGCATGTGCCAGATGAGGCGTGAAGTTTATAGTAGACTATGGTCTCTTTTATGAGAATGATATAGAGTTACAGGTGTTTGGATACACCGATGTAGATTGGGTTGGTAGTATCATAGACAGGAGATCTACCAGTGGTTTTATGTTCTCTTTTGGGAGTGGTGCTATGACATGGAGCAGCAAGTCGTCGAGTACAGAGGCAGAGTATAGGGGTGCTTTAATGGCAGCATGTGAGGTAGCTTGGTTGCATAAGCTATTGTGACAACCTTAGTAGTATACACTTGGTGAGGAACCTGATTTTTCATGTGCACACATAGAGTTCCATTGTCACTTCATCAGAGAGAGGCTCTTAGCAGGCGATATTGATCTCATGTATGTTAGCATAGAGGAGCGGATAGCTAACATTTTCATGAAAGCCCTGGGAGCAGAGAATTGCAAATTTTGAACTATCCTTGGAGTCCTAGAGATGGAGTTGAGATTGAGGGGGAGTTTTGAGATGTCAAGCTCAACACGAGTTGACACTTATGATATGCCTGGGTGACCATTTCCTCCACTTACATCATTGGCGTGTTTGGTAGGATGCTGACATGATAGATCTTTTCCAGTGATTCTACAGTTGGACTACACCAGCTACTAGTCCACCATTGAGTTATGGCATACTTATCTTGCCAACTCACTCATTTTAGCATGTTCACATTATGGACCGCATATACATAGTAATTTAGTACTTATGATGTATTTCCCTTATATTTTGGTAGAACCATTTTGTTGAGAAGAATAAGAAGAATAATTTTTCAGCCTCTCATCTTGTGTGTTCTCTTCTAGGGTTTGTGTGAGTATGTTTGCTTGCAAGAGCTCAAGCTCTCTTCCTCCCTGCATCTTTTCAACAATGCCTTGTCAAAATTCTTGGTGATGCCTTCTTCATGCAGGCTTTTGCTGAGGGCTTTGCACTTCAAAAGCTCTTTGGTTGCATGGAATGTGTAGTGGGCATCAACCACTTGTCACAGCGCCGAAGGTGAGAGGCTGCCTAGGTGTCCCATGACAAAATGCTTGTTCCCACATTTCCAATCCCGAGGTTCATCACTTCATTGTCATCAATTGGTGAGTGTTTGGCATTTTGTACCAGACAATTACTCCTAGAACGATTGCCAAGTGCTTGCAGAATGCCTTGCTATGCATAAAAAGATAGCTTATATAGTTTATAGGAATCCACTACCTATTAGTATCATCCAGTGTTATATTGTAGGGTTTGAAAATGGCCTCCATGTTCTCTATGATCTTGTGGAATGAATCGGTGTGCAACATTAGAGTTTTTGCACGTTGATTCTTCCACAGAAGATCGATAGGAGCTCATATTTCCTTCTGCAAGCCCTAGCTTTTCAAGGAACTCTAATAAGCTAAGGTTAATAGCTACCATTGTTGAAGAATATTGTATGCTAGAGAGTGGGTTGGGAGAAGAGTTTTCAAAACTTGAAAGACTTATAATGCATATAAATGATGTGTAAGAAATAGTGAAAGCAAGGTATGCATGAGTTGATTGAATAGGTGGTGGTAGTATGGTGAAGCCATAAGAGTAAGAGACCTCATCAACTAATCTCATGTGGGAAGTTGGAAAGTCTATCTGATGTGGACCAACCATCGAGACATCCCATTATAAACAAGTATCTCATGCATGGATATGTTGTATATGGTTATAGAACTTGCATCTCATGAGATGATTATTATAACCCCATCTTTATAGGATTCATCTTTGAAAGAATGACATAGCTGCATGGAAATCATACATTGCATGTGCATCATGAATATTTGTACATTTAAGGCACCGAATTGGAGGTTATATCCTTAATGTGTGCAAACCCACGGGGATATGGGGACTATCAATCCTACATTAAGTCCTTTACAAAAGATGATCCTCAAAATAGAATCCAGGTCATGGTGGAAATGAATGGGTGAAAGTGGATATGGGGGGCTTAAGAATGCATGACAAATATTATGTGTAAGAAATAGTGGAAGCCAGGTATGTGTGATCAGATCTAATAGATGACAATGATTTTTATGAAATAATACTTCTCCATTAGCATTGTCTAAAAAAAAAACCACATTATTTGTAATGTCAATGTGTACCCAAGTGAGTTATGGCCACCTATAAGTACATGGATATCACAATCTATGATTTCAATTATTTGTAAAATGCCAACGTATACCTAAGTGAGCTTTGACAACCCATTAGTACATGTCACAGCTTCATGGTAATGTGAATACGGACTTTATTTCAAGAGAATTCCAAATCCATTATAAAAACTAGAGATGGATGATTACCACCCATAAGTATATGCCATAGCTTCATGAAATGTGAATAAGGACTATATTTTGAGACAGTGACAAATCATGAGATGCACACACATTTAAGTTCTATAATGTAGGTGATGAAATGATGATAACTGACACATCGTCAAATTAAAGTGGAAGGGTGTGCATGTTAGTAGGTTACTACCAAACTCTTTGATTGAAGGAAGAAAGGTAAGGGAAACTTGAACATATGCTCCACATATGATTAAGAGTTCAAACCAAAATGACATGCCATGAAGGTAAAGGTGTCCTCATACTATGATTTTAAAGAACAAAAGAGAACAACATAACTTTATTTCAAAGTCAGCACGCTGTAAAGTTGGGATGTGAATAAGATATGTGTCACAAGGCATATTTTGATGACAACCAAAGGCACCTACTCACCAAAGCATGAGCATGGGTATTAAAAGAGAACTACCAAAATGATTTTTCAAACTCTAATGAATCATCACCACATAACATGGTGTCTTTCATATGCTATTCGAAATGACTTCATGAGTTTTTTTTGTAGTATATCAAGAGTAGGGAAAAAATTCCCTAGAAGATAACTAGAGTAGGGAAACAATTTCCTAGAGGCTAGGGGTTGAGGATTTAGGTAAATAATCTACAATACATGATTTTATGAAAAACATATCCTTCAAGCTTAAATATGGTGATAGAACGTAGTCCCACTTAAGCATTTATGATCTCATATATGAATCTCTTCAATTCTTACCTCAAAAGTGTTGAGCTTGAACTTTCCAGCGCTCTCGAGGTTGTGCTTAATATATGCGTCGTTGTTTGTGAAAGCATGTAATACTTTGTCCTCTTTACACTAAATACTTTGTCCTCTATATAAATACACTAAATTGGAAATTCAAGGTCATACCTTGAACAATATACTTACATACTAAAGACTTTGTCCTCTATATAAATACACTAAATTGAAAATTCAAGGTCATGCCTTGAAAAACGTACTTACATACTAATGATTTGTCTAAGCTAAAAAAAAGTCCAATAGAAAGTTTTCAATTAAGGTTTTAACAAAGTATCGATGTAGAGAATATTACATGACTTTCTTTAACCTACAAATCCTTCTTTATGATAGGGAGTAGTTTTGATATGGAGATGAAAATGACTTAAAAAAAAGTTGGGCTCTTGGCAATTGTGTGGAGAAAGGTCCTCTTAAAAGCTTGACATGGAACATGTTCAAAAAGGTCCCCTTATTTGCGGCATAACTACTCTTCTCTTATGGATGGTACATATTATAAGGAGGGATCATAGGATTTACATAGACTTCTAGTAGCCAACACCCACAATGATTTTTTCCAAGGGACTTCTTTCATAAGTAAAGCATGCCAATAAAAGGCTCCATATTTTGTAGAAGGAAACACACAAAATTAAGAGGACTATAGCCTATACACAAGAGACTGCACAAATAATAGGAAGTCTTGCTCTCTCTTTGAGAGCTCGGTAGATAAGATGACGATATTTGAGAGGCCAATTGATGCTGTGATGAGCATATTCATCCTTGTGGCGGCGGGTGTTTGTGAAGTGGGAGGAGGGTGGTGCATATGGAAGTGGAAGAGAGGAGGGTGGCATTGGTCCATGTTTGTGTTGGGAGCCATTGTGGTATTGGCCTCAGGGATACTCCCAACTCTCCAAAAGCAAGAATTCTCTCGTACTTATGCGGTCTATGGTGGCCTTTTCATTTCTCTCTCTTTCCTATGGGGTTGGGCCCTTGATGGATTGGCCCCTGACCTTTGGGATTGCATTGGAAGTGTTGTTATCATAGTGGGGGTCTGCCTTATTATGTTTGTCCCACGGAGGATAGAGCAAGCTTAATGCTAAATATAGCAAGCTTAATAAGACTACTCATGATTATTGTTTTCCCGATACATCCGTACACTTATCATTAACCATTGCTTATGTTATTGCCCCTACGAAGGTTTTGTTGAGACTTGATTTTGGCCATTCCGGCTTTAATCTCACATTTTTTATTTCAATAAAGCATTCGCCTCTGTGGTAACATATCTGGTTTTGTTTTAAAAAAGATTAACAAACATACTGAAGTTTAGTCGGAATTAACGTAATCCTATGAAAACCCAGTTTCAATTTTCAGCTTCCCCAATTTCATGCTTACTCTTATGAGAAACGCGATTGAGCAATCTGCAGGAATTTATCGTTTTAATGTGGTAGATGTTTTTTTTTTTTTTTTTGGGGGGGCAAGAACGGTTCGTTGCCGGTTCATATTCATTCTGAGGGTTTAATTTAACACCCAGTTCCTTACTTTCGAGAGGGGTTCTGTGTGTGTGTGTGAAAGAGAGAGCGCCCATTGAATGGGTATGTGTGTGTGTGAGAGAGAGAAAGAGAAAGAGAGAGAGAGAGAGGGGGAGAGGGAGAGAGTTGGGATGCCACCACATGGACAGTTGGATTACACACTAATTATTCATTTTATAAGTACAAGTATATATGATGTGAAGTTATTTTATAAGTATATATGATGTGAAGTTTAATCAATAATCAAACTCTCTCAAGATGCCAAAGAGCACTTCTAGAATCTAATCTCGGCATTTCTGAAACTCTCAAGCCATGGTCTCCTAGGACATGGGTTCGATATCGGCCCACCCCTCCCCCTCATTCCACAAAGGAGTCTTTGATTCCACAAAGGGGTCAAAGACTCTCTGTTCCTCCTTTCGAAAAACAAAAAAGAAAATCCATCTCAAATTTTTTTTTGAAAAAGTGTTG
Organism: Cibotium barometz; assembly: GCF_041138505.1. Lineage (NCBI taxonomy): Eukaryota > Viridiplantae > Streptophyta > Polypodiopsida > Cyatheales > Cibotiaceae > Cibotium > Cibotium barometz. The sequence continues at coordinate 28,875,374 of NC_141062.1, read as the reverse complement.
GCTACCAATTAAGTATAGAGAATACACATCGATGAAGATACTTATGTGATGAATAGGTGCCATATAAATACACTAACTCTTTTGATCAAGCATCACAAATGTTTACAAACATGAGGTTGGTTGAGTGAGTAATTATTCCTTATAATTATGAGATGAAGGGAATGTATAATAACAATGGTTATTCCTTATAATTATGAGATGAAGGGAATGTATAATTATGAGATGAAGGGAATGTATAATAACAATGGTTATCAAAGATTTCCTCTTTTAGGGTTGAAATGCAAGACGAAAGTTGCATCTTTCTTCAAAAAATGTGAGACTAAATTTGCATGAATTTTGAACTTGCATAAATTTTGGAGTGTTGGATATTTTTGGAGTCTGGTGTGAACATTTTACGTATAAGCACACTCTTATTAGGAGATTAAAGATAAAGCTACTAGTGCCTATATAAAGCATTGTACATGGTGGGAGTCTAGTGGTAGGAACTCTTTATGTGTAAACACCCTTCTCTTCTGTATATTATCTTAAGGAAGAGTTTCACAAAGCTGCCACGTGACAAGAATTTGGAGGTTCAGGAAAGGGAGGAGGAGGTTTGGGTAGAATTGGATTTTGAAAGCCTCAAAAGACGTGCTTCGCACTGGTTCCCAACTAGTTATATTAAAAGATCAAAGATAAGGCCTTGGTGCCTATCTAAATCATTGTACATGGTAGAAGTACTATCATAATGAATCATTGTTGTATTGTACAGATCTCTCTCTCTCTCTCTCTTCCACCCATCCATGTCTATGCACTAAGTCACCATAGCTTGATCTCTTCATCTCTCCTTCCATTCACACTCTCTCATGGCTAGAACCATGTTCACCTACATGGTATCAGAGCATGAGTGAACCCACCATCATCATACCTCTCTGTATTTTTTTACTGCCCCGCTCTCACATCTATGCTTTTTCCTTATCCTATGCGGAGTTGCGATTTTTTGATGCTACCCTCCATGTTTTATAAGCTTCCGTAACACTCTGCGTTGTGTTTTTTAGTTATATTTTTTTCTATAGCCCATGCACCTATGTTAGAGAGCAATGCAATGCAATGCTGGAACCTATCGCCTCTTCTCTTCATTATTGCAATAGCCATCATATCATGCGCATCGCATGTCATGCATGGTTTTCTTCTAAACGTCATGAGCGTGACATGAGTGCTAACAATAGCCCGTATGCATTTCTTTGGAGCAGTGAAGAAAACAACAGCAGAGCAGCCACACGTAAGTAGTGAAGAGTGCTGCAGGCGCTCAGGGCATCGACGAAAGTAGTGAAGAAGCCTTGTGCTACAGGCACTCTTAGGCCAACAACAGCAGCTGCCTATACGGAAGTAGTGAAGAGTGCCGCAGGCGCTTAGAGCATCAATGGAAGCTGCAGTGAAGAAGCCTTGTGCTACAGGCACTTAGGCCACTGACAAAAGTAGTGAAGAACCCTTGGGTTGCAGGCACTTAGGCCACTGACGGAAGAAGGTTGCAGGCACAAAGGCCACTGACGGAAGAAGTCTATCGCACAACATCCGACGGAGTCCGTCGTTTGTCATTGCGTAACATCCAATTGAGATGGTTCGTGGTCCGTCAACAATTTTTTTTTCCTCTTCTTACAATTAGAGTATAAACAGATATCCCTTGCGCACAACAGGGCAGTAGCAAATCTCGGGAAGTAGAGCTTGAGGTGGCGAGGCTGAGGATAAAAAGCAAGCCCCCCGCCCCCCCCTTGAGCGGGGGGCCCAAGCGCAGCAAGTGAGTGGTCGTAGGTTTAAAACCCAATTTGTACACCCCATTACGCTAACACATCCAATGATTACACTTGCCTTACACATGCATGTTCTTCCACACCCTCATTTTTACATGAGGACGAGGTCCACACTTAGAGAAAAATTCTAAGTGTAAGTGCCTACATGCACTGTAATGTGGCGTGCATGTGTGTGAAGGCAAGTGTAAACACAAGTACATGCACCGGAAAAAATTCCCGGAAACCCTCAAAAATCCGACCCGGAAGTGGGCTCTACCAAAAGGGGCAGAAAAGACAAGGGGAGGAGCTTGGGATCTATCCTCAACCAGGTGGCAAGCCAGTCTTAGTGAAGAAGAGCTTGAGGTAAGCATTTCTCCTATGTGCACACAGCAATATCCAGCCTTGGTGAAGTAGAGCTTCAGGTAAGCATTGAAGAGGTCAAGTTATGGAGACTGATAGGGTGAACCCATCAAGCAAGCGCGCCACCATAAGAGATCACAAGAGATGGGCAGCCAAGGCATTACTTTCTATATAATCACTAGGTAAGGCTACAATGAAGGCTATCTGTGGTTGTTTGAATTGATATTTTCATCTATCCTCATCAAACCTCTCTCATCTAAGCTTCTCTAACCTTTGAACATTTCTAAATCCCTTTTCATTGACACACTAAATCCTCATCATCATGGAAGAAGTACAAATCAATACTATTGAAAAGCTTGAAAAACACAATTATCAAGCTTGGATGCCGTTCAAGATATTCCTTTAGTCATATGACCTATGGGGTATACTCCTCCTCAACGGCCCTAAAGACTCAGGAAAGTCGGCTTTGTTGCATGAGTTCATGATGAGGAGGTAGCGCTTAGGTACATACGTTCTATTTTCTGCCTAAGTTCATTTAACATCCGCAAAGGAGTAGGAAAAAGTTTACAAAGCCCGAACACAAATTCTAATATTGCAGGGTATGCTCAGAAGGGGCATGGTCAGGATGCGCTAAATTGTTTTGAACATATGTAGCATGAGGGCCACTCTCTGGATACAATGACATTTTCTTGCATCAAGAAAGCCTGTGAGACAACAGAAGAGCAGCTGACAAAGAGAAACAAATTCATGATAAGATTGCTAGACAAGGCTTGTTTGGAAATGATATGGTGCTTGGCAGCAGGAGTGTGCTTGATATGTATGCTAAGTGTGATGCTCTTGCCAAATCACCACACTTGGCGATGTTGTACATATCTTGCAATAAGTGCACTCCAAGAGACAACATCTTGAGAAAAAAGCTCCTCAAGCATGCCCTCTTTAGGCTTAGGTATTTGATCAAGCTATCTCGATAGCCACTTGCAGGAGAAGCTTTGCAATACATCTAAATTTTATTCTTGATTTGGATGTTTTTTTTGTAGATTGTGGCTTTGGTTACGCGGTTGAAGATCACTCGTGTGCACCGATAGCAGTTATAACTCTACATTGATCAGCCAATGATCATGAAACAATATCACATGAGACTCGTCGCATCTTCAACTTCAATATTGTAGACTGACAAAGGTATTCCTATATTTCCCTCTTTTATATTCGAACAAACTAATGGCCACATTCAACACTGAAGATGTATCTGTGCACTTTCGATACTAAGAGTGTTATTTGGGAAACAGGAAAGGACACACTCCCTTATGTTCATAAAATTTTGGGGGAGACTGTGCCAACTCCCCATCATACTTAATGTATGGTTTTTTTTCCTCACACAAACAAGCCTCAAACAAGCACAAAATTTGTATAACTTGAACAATGACTTGTAACTCACATTTAGATGTGCTAACCAATTTGTAATTATCCTTTTTGGCGAGGTTCTTCAAGATCTCCATTGATCATAACCGTAGGCATGCGGTTCATCGATAATGGACATGCCTCTAGCACCTTTCCAAGTATGTTACGGTGAAACTAGTTTTGGCATTAGTGCCCTCTCTAATGGTGGGGACCATAAGAGGTTCAGTGTCCATTTGAGCTTGGCATGGTCTTACTAGTTCTTGGGCTTCTTTGAGTTTGCATTTTTCCTCAATAGGATTGGGATACTCTGCTAGCTTATTTGGTAGGTTGCTAGGGTCCATGAATACCTCCTCTAGGTCTCTAATGGGGGTTGGGGTTTAATTTTTCTTTGAAGAGATGTTGGAAAGTGTGTCCACCTGATCCCTCTTAAACTGTCAAGTGGTCCTCCCCTTGTCCTATCTTCTTGGTTCTATGTCTTCTAGTCTAAGGGATAACTCTAGCATGTTCTAAAACTTCATCGGCTGGAAAGACTCAGGTTGCCTTTGCATTTCCTTTGAGTATGAGAATCTAAAGCCTGGGTGGCTTTGTGAATGGTGCCTCTCCTCCTATTCTCCATTCTAGTCACAACATTGAGAGGAGCTGTTTGTAGCAACCCCTCCCTATGATGCTTAGCAAATTAAGGCTTATGCTCATGGGTTATTTCTATATTTGATCCTCTTAATGGGAAATCCTTATATGTGGTCTGAATGCCACATCTTGTGCAGAGTGGTACCAATAATGGCTGTGGGGGGTTGATCAATGTCTCTTGCCATAGCCTTCTTGATATGAGACACTCCACCATGTGGTGGGGTCCCTTGTAGTGGTAGCACTGTAATGGCATATGCAAGAACCTAGGGCATTGATGTTCCTTCTCCTATTTTGATTACATTGTGGCATAAAGTGGGTAGACACTATCACCCTCTTGAATGTGGTGGCTTAGTATTTGACTTGGGGGATTTTGAGCCTCTACTAATGGTTCTAGGTAGTTAGCATCTCCAACTATTCCCTTGTCCTCAGGAATCTCTATTAGGGTTAGTTGGTTCACGGGGGTCACTTGGGGAATGGGTGGTTGTTATGGTAATAGCAAAGGCGATAGGGGTGGTTCTGAGACTCTCAGGACTCCTTTTTAGGGCACATATTGCCCCGGGTGAGGTGAATTGCCAAGCATGGGTCTTGCCATGGATTTGGCAAGGCCATATGTTGGCCGAGTGGAGCTGGTGTGTGACCATCACTTGTGGACTCTACGATAACTTTTGTAGCAATGTATAGTGTTATGGTTTTGCCAACATTTAGTAAGGCCACATGTTGGCCGAGTGGAGCTGGTGCGACCATCAATTGTGTACTCTAAGGTTACTTTTTGTAGCAATGTATAGTGTTATGGTTTCCCATCCTCATGCATTAAGTGTGCCAAATACCTCCTTGCCTTAGTCTTAGATAGGGGCATTCCATGCTTGTGTGGTTGGAATGACATCTTGAACACTAGACCTGGTGTACAGATGTGGTTGGCCTACATTATCTTTCCTTACCCAGACCTTCCATTGCTCAGTCATTTACTGCATGAGCAGTAGGGCAATTGTGGCTCTTTCCCTTTGACACTTACCTTGGAAGATATTATGCTGAAGGATGCTTTAAGAGGGGCTCCTTTAGGGATGTTCCTTGAAGAAGTTCCCATGAAATTATTATCAAAGTTTATGGCACTTCTACAACATTCCTCAAAGTTCTAATGCTTTTTCGAGTACAAGGCATTATGTAAGGTCGAATCGAGGATTCCTTTCAAGAATTTTCCAGTTAACTATTTGTCAAAGAACTTGTCACTGTTTGAGCATCGTGAGTGAAGGTATCTCACTCTGTTAATATTGTCCCTAATGGATTTTTTTATTGCTATTTTTGATGTGGTAAACTTGATCGACTAGGCTCCATCAGGTTCACTAGTGGTAGTAACCAATTGTGAAAGCAGTCATTAGGGAGTTGAAGTTAGCTTTGTCTTCTAGTTTTAGTGATTGAAACCATTGTCCTAATTTCTCTTCCCGAAGGAACTTACCCATACAAGGTCATTAGGTTGTTCTACATCTGACACACATCTGATCAAACACTTCCAGGTGTGCAATGGTCTCTCTTCCCATTGAACTTGGACATTAATTTCATAATTTGCATGGGCTTGATAGTAGTTTGGTGCCTAGGGTTTGGTTATATAGGTGTTGCTACTAGCGATGTTGCTACCCCCTCCATATTTGGGCTGAAATCCTTAAGATATCTTCCATGGTTAGAGTAGTGAAGGTGGTAGTTGAGGTAGTGGCTATGGGTGGTAGTATGGTTATGGGTAGGTTGGTAGAGGCATGGTATATGCTAGGTGTTGCCCTTGTTCTAGAGGCAAGTTTGGATATTATGGAGGATAACCATCCAAGGCTCATTTGTATTGTGGCATGTATGCTCCCTGATCTATGCTTCATGGCTCCCATGGTTATGCATCTGGTAGCTTGGATGGCCTCCTCTGCCCTAGGGGCTAGAGTGCTTGTTGTGGCATGTGTAGTCATGTTGAACCTAAATCCCCCTACACTACATGATGTAGCTAGCCAGAGGGGACAGTGGGTCTCCAAACTATTCCTAACACACCAAGGTTTGTGTTTTGTGATCTATCCAAGCCAAAAGCTAATGAAGTAGTTAGTGTCTCAACAACCATTCTTGTTGTGGTTCTAAGAAGGATTACTTATTCCTCTATAGGATTGATGCTTCATGTTCCTAAGATAGACTAGTTAGCATCTATATCAAGAGTGGATGCCTTCGTGCTTGGTTTCCCTACTAGCAGGTGGTCTCTCACTAGTTCTTTATAGACATCTTTAAAGAGATCTTAGGGTTTATATGCTTATGTATTAGATGCTATCTTTCTAGAACATCATGGGATCTTGATAGCTAGGCGAGCCTTTGATCAGCAGTATTATGGCATGTTTGTTTAGATGTATCATCACTCTATGAGTGCTAGGCTTGGTCATTGATGATGTGAAAAACCAATAGATATTCACGATTGTGAATATCTTGAGTTTTTCATGCCCAAAAAAATACATCAAATCTATCATTTGAGGTAACAACCAAGTTTTAGAAGGTTCGGGGAGAGCCTAGACATGGTCAAAATGATAAAATAATAAACTTTTTTTAATGTGAAGATCTCAAAATCCACACTGTGAAAATTTAAATTTTTTCATGGTCCTAAATAATTTGTTCATGCATGAAAAAGTATGGCCAATAGCCTATCGACACATGTCCTTCACCCATATTTATGGCTTTTAGCCACCTCATTCTTGTCACTTATTACCCATATTTAGAACTTCATTATCCCAATTTTTAAGAAGAATTTTAGATAGATTTAATTTATGGTAAAAGAGGAATTCCCATGATAATTGGATTGCACTTCTCAATCTTTTTCATATTCAAGTTCATGGTCTTGTCCCTCCCTTCAGCTTCTTTTTGAGTAAAATCAAGTTAGAAAAATTCAATGATACATATGGTCTTCAAATTAAGTGCCTATGAAACATTTGCAAAAGAACTTTGAGTGACGTGAAAAACCAATTTAGTTTTTTACGACGGACGATATATTTACATTTTAAAAATGTAAGTATTTGATGATAAAAAGAAGTTAGGATGATTCAATTAGTCATTAGAGTATGAAATCACTAGTAGGTAACAAGTTAGTTCTAAAGAAATTTTTTGACGTGAAAAACTAGGCTAGTTTTTTGTGGTCATGAATATTTGAGATATTCATGACAAAAAAATAAGTATTTTTTATAAATGTGATTCATATTAGTAATGCAAGTTATGTCCATGAGGAGATGAAGTTGGTAACATATGCAATGTTCAAGATTTTTTAGGCATGAAAAACTAGGGCGGTTTTTCATGTGTAATTTTCATGAAGCATATAGAGGTCCACTACCATTTTGTCAGAGAGAAGGTCTTCGCAGGAGACCTCGACCTTGTTTATGTCAGCACCACACAGGATCAGGTAGCTGACATCTTCACCAAAGCATTGGGTACAGAGAAGCTCCGCAGATTCAAGGCTTCGCTTGGTGTACATTGGGATGGAGTTGAGCTCGAGGGGGAGTGTTGAGATATCGAGCTCATCTAGTGAGGTATGAGGCGGTGGACACTGATGACCCGCCTGGGGGATAGGCCCCACACTTACACCATTGGCATGGTTGGTGAGATCATGGGTGATATGCAGCCAGTGGGATGACAGGCTGTGTGACATCCATTCTAGAGACTGACATAGTTATAGTGCCAGCTCATTTAGTTGGGTTCACAGTATAGAGAACCCTAGTGTGTATTTGGTGATATCGAGCTCATCTAGTGAGGCGGTGGACGCTGATGACCCGCCTGGGGGATAGGCCCCACACTTACACCACTGGCATGGTTGGTGAGATCATGGGTGATATGCGGCCAGTGGGATGATAGGCTATGTGACAGCCATTCTAGAGACTGGCATAGTTATAGCGCCAGCTCATTTAGTTGGGTTCACACTATAGAGAACCCTAGTGTGTATTTGGTTGAGTACCTTTTTCATATGTGTGTACTCCTACTTTGTATATGGTGTGTTAGAGTGTTGAGTGAAGAAGAAGAAGATTTTCAGCCTCTCACCTTGTGTGTTCTCTATTAGGGTTTTGTGAGTGTGTGTGTGCTTGCAAGAGCTCAAGCTCTCTTCTCCCCTGCATCTTTTCAGTGCGTTAGACTCATCACCTTCAAAATATTGTCCCAGTTGGTTAAGTGGAATTTTAACCAAATTTGGTATTTTCTTCTTCCAACTGGGACTATTGATTCGTGTACAACTCAAGGTGTCTCCATTGTATATTGGGAACATGTCTTATGCATGTCAACAAATGGTGGTAATCTAACATTGAGTTCCCCATTAAGGAGAGATCTCATCTCCTTAAAAAATTCAGGATATCCACTCAATCGGGTGGTTATAGTTGTACTAGTTTGTGAGGCCATAAAGTCTAACAAGTTGGGGATATTTAGTGGTGCGTTCATGACCTCCTTTCCATAACTAGGTGCCGAGGTGAGATTGGAAAATCCATTTCTGAGATGGGCTCAGCTTTTTCGTATGGTAGTTGTCCCTTGAACCAATCAAGGATCAAACTATGAGAGGTGGAGGTCTCAGTTTCTTCCATGGTGACTCTCGGTCACATTTAGAGGTTTACGAATCTCAGTAGTAGGTGTTAAGGTACTAGGGTGTATAGTATTTGAGACTATCACTTTCTTGGGTCTTGGTTCAAGTTCCTCTTATGTTTTTGTATTTGAATCACTAATTTTGTAGAGTTTCTCAACCTCCTTCTGAGGGTCAGGATAAGAGTCAAGTTTTATCATGTGTGATCTAGTTTCACGAATTGCATGTTCCCGTGGGGTCAATCTTGTTGGGCTAGTCCTTAATCCAATGATCTATGCCACAATGGCGAGCGATCAAGTAGCTCTGGCGGCATTATTGAGGGCACTTCTTGGTTAAGACAAGGAAAATTGTGGGAATTCCAAAACTTGATGGGGACCTTGACAGTGGTAACATTGAAGAGCCATTCTTCTTGTTGTGGCATTAATGTCTCGGCCCGTGCCCATCACGCAACAAGTTAGTAAATTGGCTTGACTCCCCCTCTGACATCAGTCCTCAACGACATGTGAGGCACTGTCCAAGTCAATCTTGTAGTCTAGAAACTCAAAAGGTTCCTCAAAACCTATTTGATTTAATGGTGTGATCCTTGGGGGTGGAGGTTGACCTCCCAAATTTGGTGGAGGTAACAACACATTTTGTGCATTGTAAATCCCCCTTTTTGCAAATAGGTTATTGTGGCATTAATGTCTCGGCCCGTGCCCATCACGCAACAAGTTAGTAAATTGGCTTGACTCCCCCTCTGACATCCACTACATAATAGTCTAGATGAAACTATGTGGAGTCCTCAACGACATGTGAGGCACTGTCCAAGTCAATCTTGTAGTCTAGAAACTCAAAAGGTTCCTCGAAACCTATTTGATTTAATGGTGTGATCCTTGGGGGTGGAGGTTGACCTCCCAAATTTGGTGGAGGTAACAACACATTTTGTGCATTGTAAATCCCCCTTTTTGCAAATAGGTTATTGTGTCGTTTAATTAGTATTGGGTTGAGATGTTGCCATAGGCATTATGGATCGTGGCTGTAATGGGGCCAATAAAGCCAATTATTGAGGTCTAGAAGCATTAGTAAGGGTTTGCAAATGTGTGCGGCACTGTGAAGCCTTATGACCATAACGTCCACAAAAAGTACACTTACCATTATAGTGTGCCCTTAGGACTAGACACTCACCGATCGAATGTCCTTGTCAGATTGAGAACCATTGAAGCTATCTCCTTGGGTACATATGTAAGTTTTTGGGGACTCTATTGGCCTTCATTCCCTCTTGGAGTGCTTTCATGAAATTTGTGAGATTCATCTTTGCTAAAGTGTTACCTTTAGCAAGGGGTTTAATTGTAGAAGTCCTGTATCATATGACTCCAGAAGTAATAGATTTAGAAGCTGATGCTTTAGCTCCTTTGACCATGAGATTATTATCTAGTTGGATGGCATTTTTGTGACTTCATCCCATATAATAGTGATCCCTCTAATGACAGCCATTATAGATCTCTTCATGGTTAAGCCTATGGGAATGAATCTATCCAACAATTGATTATTTGAATAACATTTATGAGGAAGGAAACGAGAGTTCAAATGCGTGAGATGGCTAATGAAATCTCTAACCAATTCCTATTCTTCCCTCAGCTTTGTGTAGATGTGAAGCTACACCCCGTAAGACTCCTTCACACACAAATTTCTTCAAGAACAATCTCCTAAGAGAAGTGAAGTTCAGGTGTTCCTCATGACCCTAAGAGTTCTATACCTATCCCCAACCTTACCGTCTAATGTTAGACTAAAGGCATTGGTATCGAAAACCTCATTTTGTTCTTCTAGGGCCTCACACACTTGATAAAATACTTCCAAATGTCTCCTAAGACCATTTCCAATGAATTTATGAGTTAGCTTGGCTATCTAGGCAGCCTTTCCATGGCTATGTCGACCAGCATCTCTCAACAATAGGTGCTATTCTTTTTGTTATCACTCTTCCCAAGGCCTGTGCAAAAGCAATTGGGCCTGTGGTGGGTAGAGCTAGTTTTGACATAAGAGGAGTAATGATAGGAGTAGGTGGAGGTGCAAACAAGTGGCACTGCATGAGGATGCATTGGTCTAAACCCTAGTGGGGTAAGATGCTACATAAGGTATGTGCCCTACTCGTGCCCCAACATGTGCTTTATTCATATGGGAATTAGGTGCAGTCGGTCTCGCAGAGGAGTTGGTAGCACACTCACTCTAGGAAAGATATATTTCATATGTGCACTAGAATGAGATGCGTTCCCTCTAGGAATGCTAATACCATATATGCCAGGCGCACGGGGCTCAATGTGTGAAGTGGTGTTTGTGGCTACTGTGGTAATTGTGGGTATGTGGCTCAAGGGAAATTCTATGTCAGTAGGTTCCATAGTTGGTGTGATGCTTGGATGATGAGGCGGTGTACTAGTATTGTCTTGGGCAGGGTAGCTCTAGGATCTAAGAAGGAGAAGCTCATGCTAGTCTGCCCTTAAGACCCTGCAACATGGCCTTGTGGGTTAGAGGGTGGATGCATGGTAAGGTGGTACACTTTGGACCACTAGAAATAGTGGTTTTGGGATGTTGTTTGCAACTTGCAAATAAACTTTGAATTGGAAAAAAATGAGAATAATTTGAAAACTAAGAAAAGAAAATGTACATAACTGAAAAGATAGTGGGGGATAACTGAAAGTGGTGGGAAAATTATTATTTTTTGCATGTATTCTCTACATGCACTATCTCATTTGAAAAACTGAGTCAGCAGATCTCCTCTCTCTTCCTCTCCCCCACTAATTGAGAAAATGTCTACATCTTTGGCGATGGCTAACTTGAAGGGAAGTGGCAAAGATACAAAGGTGAACCTTCTCTCTCTCTCTCTCTCTCTCTCTCTCTCTCTCTCTCTCTCTCTCTCTCTGTGTGTCTATTGTGTCCGTGTCTGTGTGCACGTGGTCAAGGCAATACACTGCCCACAGCACGGGACCCCTCACAAAGGTCTCTGCTGGGAAACTAGAGCCGATTTCATTCTGATTCTCCCGTTCAAATCACTCATCCTCATCAACTTGCTAATCGAGCTCCACAGACGTTGGTGGTTTTGAGATCAATATATGAGAGACAAGTTGAGTGCGTTTGCTTATCTAAATGTTTTTGGCATGCTAGAAGCGGGCACCCACCAAGTTTTGCCACCCAAAGGTAGACAGCCATTGAAAGAATTTTGTAGGACTTTAGAGGATTTTTCCAAAGTGTATGGTCTCAATCTTGATTGAGGGGGAGGATGCAAGGCATCTGAGTACCAATGAGGTGCCACCCCCGAAGAATTGGCTAAGAGTGTTTTTATAGCTCCCTGAGAAAGAAAAGAAGGTGATGTTTCTAACGGCAAAGATGAGCACTACCTACCCTTGTATACATTATATAAATAGGTTTACCAAACTACCCCTCAAACTATTTTGTGGGCCTTCAATTTGCCCCCAAGGATACGTCTACCAAGTCTACACCAGTCTTGTGAAGTGGGCCATATTTGCTGAGCGGGTTGTTAAGAAGATAAGTGTTGATGGTGATTGCACAAAAAAGAACTCACTGGATGTGTGAGGCAGGTGTATAGTCGATGTCATCTATGAGCTGTGGTGTAACACTATCTTAGGATACATGCACTCTGTTGGCACAAGGTAGCCTATATGAGGCAGAGGTGGAGGTTTTAGGTGAAGTTGTGTAGACATTGCTAGATAACATTCTACTTAAGATCGAGTGCATCAAAGAAGTTGCATTGCTGGCTCTTCGTACAATGACAAAGAAGGTAGAGGAGGCAAAGAGCATCTTTCATCGCATTGAAGGTGAAATTGAATACCACACCATGATGTGTCCATCACATAACATGGCCCCTGATACGGATCATCTTACCCTAACATGGATTATCTAGCAAAACACCTAGATCATCCATACATGACGCAAAAGACATCATAAACACTCTAAAACCGCAAAACACACAGAATACAAGAGTTTGTTGCAAAAGATTAGTTTCTCCTTCAGGATTCACGTACACTTCATATATCCATGTTGCATGCCAAACCGCTAGTAACTAACTACTAAGGTTGGTTCACACATATAATGCTAGCATACTATTACTAATAGCTATTTGGTACTTTATGGATTTAACACGTCCAGATTCCTATCACCTCTCAGGTTGAGTGACCAAGACCTTTGGGCCATATCGTTGTCCAAACTGCTCTCTATCTACTTTGAAGAGTGCCAACAGGTTAGGATTCTCTCTTAAGACCTGCTCTTCTTCATCATATTCCACTCCTTCCAACAAGTAGTTTAGTCCCTCTGCATATGCAATGGTTAGCTGGCCCAGGATAATCGTGTCCTTTCCTCTGCAACCGAGATGCATACCTTCTTCTTTCTATTCCGGATTGCAATCATGTCAGTTTCCCAATTGTGTTTGATTTTCCTGCTCCTAAGCCATGGTCTTCCCAACAACAACATGGGATACGCTCCTGCGATCTCATTCATCTTCAGAACTATGAATACAATAGTGAAGATACATCTTGCTACCTCAATTTGTTCTCTTCTGACGATTCCGCCTGGTCAAACCCTCCATTGATTAGCCATCTTGATCTGGAACAACAGAGCAGGCTGCATTTCTATGATTCCTAGCTTCTTAGCCAGGCTATCTAATATTATGTTGACTCCATATTCTCCATCCAAGATGACTCCTGACATTGTCTACCCTCTTATTTTTACAGTCATTTTTGGAAGAACAGCTGTGTCGTAGCCCTGAGCTATTTCTACATTCTGTAGCTAACTTCTCCCTTTTGTAACTTGGCATATTTTGGCTTCTACTCATCCTTCCTTCTTCCTTATTGTTATCTTTTTCCTTCTCTCATGTCCCTCCATCTGGATTCTTGGTTGCCAGTTCTTTTACGTAGACTTGCTTTGGATCCTTTTCCACTTCTTTTCTAAGATGCTTTTAGTGCTCTCGATTGTTGTAGGCCCCAATTGGCACTTCTACATCCCTTCTTCAGTCATCTTAACATCACCTAGTGGGCTTCTTGCCTGTTGCAAATGTCTTCCCTACTAGGCTTGTCCTATCTTAGATTATTGCCAACGTGCTCATTTAGGAGTGGGATTTGTTGTGTCATTTGCACCATTTTACACACTCTGCACAAGTTTAGTGATTATTTTTCAACCTCCTTGTTACCCTTCCCATTGTTCCAGCTTCTGCTTTTCTTCTAAATTAGCATCCCTGCATATCACAATCTTGACAGATCCTTGTGACACTACCATTACTACTGGTGGCTCTTCTTGATGCTCCACTGCCCATACATCCACTATCATCATATTTACTACTCCATTGGATCCCGCTATGTTCGCATCCCTTTGCAACCTTGCTTCTTGAAATTCCTACTAATGATTTTGTAGAATGGGACATTCCGTTTGCCTATTCCCAGCAGCATATTAGTCCAGCTCCACTTCTTCCTCCTTTTCCATAAGGTCTATTGTTTTTCGGTCCAGTGTGGCGACTTTATTGATAGCTAGAATCTGTTGTTGTTTGCTGGCGTTGTTGTCTTTCTACTACCCTTGAATTTCTGTTCCGAGTGTTATAAAAGCATGAATTAGTGGTGTGGTTACTTCTGTTGCAAATAGCACATGGTTGGTGTGTGGTTTTCATATGACATTCTTCTTTCGTGTAACCTTGGTTATTACACTCGTGCACTAGATGCCCGGTCTCAATTCGGATCCTGTGTGTCCTCCGACAAGTTTAACTAGGGTGGCCTTCAATTCTTCCTAAACATCCATTGCTTGCTTCCTACCTCTCTTCTTCCGGGGGTTTCACTCTTCAGCATTTGAATCTTGACTGGAGTCTAATTCTGAGGTGTCTTCATCATCGAAATCTGACTCGAAAGTTTCTTCTTTATTTTTCCTTTTGTCATCTCCTTTCTTTTTCTTCTTAGGGTATTTTCTTGTGTGCTTCAAGATCCCTTTGACTCTGGTTGTTCTTGCTAACCACTTGCTTAAAGGTGGGGGTCTCCAAATCATAAGAGGATACCACCATCTGGAGATTCTCCCTCAATCCTCTCACGAACTACTGACTCAGCATGGCTGCTCTGCTGCAAGTTTATTTGGCTAGTCTAGAAGCATTAACAATGCTTTGAACTCTGCTACGTAGTCTTTTGTTGACCTCTTCTTCTGAGTCCTCGTTTGCAGCTTTTCCAGTATCACAGTGGTGGTCTTGTCTTTCCGGAATCTTTTCAGGGAAAGATTTCTTTAGTTCTTCAAACGTCCGGAAGTGCTCCAGACCATATTGAGCATACCAACAATTGGTGGCCTTTCCACCTAGGGTTTTTGCAAAGTACTCTATCTTCTATGATGGTAATGGGGCTTTAGTGGCCAAGAAGGTGGTGTCAAAGGCGAATACATGAGCATATGGATCCTCCTCACTCTTGCCCTTGAACTTTGGATATTTTAGAGACATCCTTACCACCACAGCTACTACTGGTTCTTCTTCTCATTGGTCTTGTTTTGAAGCTCTTGGTGTTCTTCTGCTCCCTCTTGATTTCATAGAGGCTTTCACTCTTCAGCATTCGAATCTTGACTGGAGTCTAATTCTGAGGTGTCTTCACCAAAATCTGACTCGGAAGTTTCTTCTTCTTTATTTTTCCTTTTGTCATCTCCTTTCTTTTTCTTCTTAGGGTATTTTCTTATGTGCTTCAAGATCCCTTTGACTCTGGTTGTTCTTGCTAACCACTTGCTTAAAGGTGGGGTCTCCAAATCATAAGAGGATACCACCATCTGGAGATTCTCCCTCAATCCTCTCACGAACTACTGACTCAGCATGGCTGCTGCAAGTTTGTTTGGCTAGTCTAGAAGCATTAACAATGCTTTGAACTTTGCTACGTAGTCTTTTGTTGACCTCTTCTTCTGAGTCCTCGTTTGCAGCTTTTCCAGTATCACAGTGGTGGTCTTGTCTTTCCGGAATCTTTTCAGGGAAAGATTTCTTTAGTTCTTCAAACGTCCGGAAGTGCTCCAGACCATATTGAGCATACCAACTGGTGGCCTTTCCACCTAGGGTTTTTGCAAAGTACTCTATCTTCTATGATGGTAATGGGGCTTTAGTGGCCAGGAAGGTGGTGTCAAAGGCGAATACATGAGCATATGGATCCTCCTCACTCTTGTCCTTGAACTTTGGATATTTTAGAGACATCCTTACCGCCACAGCTACTACTGGTTCTTCTTCTCATTGGTCTTGTTTTGAAGCTCTTGGTGTTCTTCCGCTCCCTCTTGATTTCATAGAGGTTCTTGATTTTGTCATTCTTGATCTTGCCATGACGCGGAATCCCTTCTAGAAAACTTCTTGGACGACAATGTGGTCGCCCTTTACTTCTTGAGGCATTGAACTTTGGATATTTTAGAGACATCCTTACCACCATAGCTACTACTGGTTCTTCTTCTCTCATTGGTCTTGTTTTGAAGCTCTTGTTCTTTTGCTCCCTCTTGATTTCATAGAGGTTCTTGATTTTGTCATTCTTGATCTTGCCATGACACGGAATCCCTTCTAGAAATCTTCTTGGATGACAATGTGGTCGCTCTTTACTTTCTTGAGGCCTACGATTGCTTGTTGCGGCACTGTGCCGCATTTCTCTGCTTGAGCTTCCCTCATTCTCCATGCACTATCCATTGTACTCCTATGACTCCCTCATGAACATGCTTGACATAAGGAAATACACACTTCCTCTCTTGATCTACCCCGAATCTACCCCGACTAGTTTCTCTATTCAGACTTCCTATGTAGAACTAGCCTCTACCTACTCCCCTTCCTAGCATACCATTCCCTAGTAGGTAGGATCTCCAAAAGTGTTGGTGTTCGGTGAAGACCTGGCACTTATGTGGTTCCAGACCACCTAGTTGGATCCTAGAGAGCAACAATTAATACAAGTGTATGCAATGCAACAAGCCAACGTTGGTGCGTTGAGCTACCGGTTTGCCTAATCTTGGGGATTTTGGCCAAGCCCATGACCCTAGAGTATATTCTATATTTTAGTTTTAATTATGGACTTATTTTTCTCATATTATTTTAAGGTTAGGGTGCTTTTACACGTACGCACATGTGCACATGTATACACAGGCACCAGTGTTGGTCATTTTAATTTTTTCTAATCGATGTAGCTTAGGTAAATAAATCAACTTAAGGTTAATTCTATATATTTTTAAACCTCTCCTTAATTTTTCTCAACCTTCAAACTCATTTTTAAGCTATTAATAAGGAGTGTACACACATGTGCATATGCCTAGTTTGTGTAATTTTTTGTCTCCTCATAAATGCACAATTTCATCCATTTAAAAAACCTTTTTCTAATAAGTTCTTTTACAAAACAGGCAAGGAGGGATCTTAAATTATGGATTGGCTCACCAAAAA
Source organism: Cibotium barometz (assembly GCF_041138505.1). NCBI lineage: Eukaryota > Viridiplantae > Streptophyta > Polypodiopsida > Cyatheales > Cibotiaceae > Cibotium > Cibotium barometz. The sequence continues at coordinate 28,858,270 of NC_141062.1, read as the reverse complement.
TCATGCCGATATTCATTGTAATAAAGGGACCATCACTTTTTTAGACATTTAGGAGAACAAGGTTCATGTAATTGGAATTTATGGGTCTTCCTCACTTCAGCTCTAGTGAAAGCCTCCAGGATACTGAAGGGGCTCAAAAAAAGACATGAAAGTTATTTCGTCAAGCTGAACCTATTGACTAAGAAGTCTAACCCGAAGGAACCAGAATGGTTGAGTATGTAGATGTCTTCCCCGAGAGAAAAATGTCTTCGACTAGAAAAGTGAGACCATGAGATTAAGCTGATTCTTGTTGGAGACCAGCCTACTACAAAGTGTGTCTACAAAATAGCAATTCCAGAAGCTATAAAATTGAAAGAAGAGTTAAGGAATGTAAGTGCAGACCCATGAGCAAGATAGTAGCAGTGTAGAAACCACCCTTGGAGATTTAAGCCGCCATCAAAATGAAGAAGTATTAGTAATAAATGGACTACAGTTTTTGAAATAAATAGGGTTGAAAGTTTAAAGACTCTAAACAAATAAGTATATGGTAAATAGGGTTTAATTTAAGCATATGGCCCTTATAAGAGGTTAAATTCAAGTGAGGTGTTGTGCGCCCAAGTAGTGTGGGAGACCAAATGAGGAAAATAATACACTGCATGAACCTTACTAAGATAGAAAGGGACCTTGAATTTAAAATTTTCTTATAAATTGAGCCAAAAGTGAACGCTTGAAGCACTTTTTTCTTTTGAAAGAATACGTTTTATTCTTTTCTTCTTCATTGTGAGAAAGAAGCTTGCATATTAGAAGGTGAAACCAACTTCTACTACTCTTCCCCACTCAAGTTAGCTATAAAACCTTTCTCCCTTCATTTTCTAAGCATCTTGAAGTGTTCAAGCATTCCATATTTGGCATTTAGTTTTCATAATCACTGGAAAATAATTGAAGTTTCAAAATCTTTCTTGCTATGCTTTGAGCTTGTTTTGATCACTTGGGAGTGTTGTTTGTTGATCATCCACTAGCATGAGAAAAAGAACAATTTGCTCAATGTGATGCCCATTTTCTTGGGCTAGTTAAAGCCTTTGATCCAAATATAGCCCAAACATCTCTACATTACAACTGCAATTTGACCTATGAATTCTTATAAAATTGAAAGCGTAGAGGTAACCAATGTGATCCCAAAAAATCCCAATTTTTCTTCATTATGTACCTGATGATATGAAAAAAGGAAACGTTTAATTTTTTACTATCCATGTATTCCAAATAATTCCTTAAAGTTGGCCATCACTAATGAGGACATAAATATGTCCACGGACACTTTTATGTCCTATTATCAAACTAGTGTTAACGATGGGTTAGATTTGTCTATTTAAAGGAATGCTCACAATAAAGTAATACTGCATAGGTAAGTCTTTCGGTTGTGAATTCCATATAAGAGAGGATCTTGACAAAGTATTTGGTAGAGATGTTGTGATTAAGTGGTGTTCATGGACTAGGAAGGAACTCAATTTCTTTTGTACAACCATGTTTCTAAGACAAAAGTATTTTACTTAGGTCAATGACTTGTATAATAGAAGAGTAGTATAAACCATGATGCTACGTAAATCCACTTTTATCTTACCCTAATAATTTTTAGAAAGAGGTCTCTAGCATTTTAGTAACGCTAATGTGATGTGTTTATAAAGTTAGGATTATGTGATCCTTAGCAACATTGCTGCTCTACATTTATGATAATCAATGCTCTAATAATGTTGTGGCAAGATTTAGGGGTACGGTTCAGTAAAGCTAGCAATGTGCCTACAAGTGCTTTGAGTTGATGCTAGGATAATGTTTGAGTTTTTGTTAATACAATTAAAAAATAATGATTAGGTCTAATAGAAGCTACAATATAAGAAATTAATCTAAGTAAGGGAATGTATCAAAGCAACCCTAGGATCTAAATCTAACAAAGTAGGAAATGTATCAAAGAAACCCTAAAAACCTAACTGTGTTAGAAAAAGTGTTCATGATCATATTTAACTCTTGATTCAAGTATGCAGTGCTAACACATGGGTAAGTGCGATCATCCAAAAAATGTTTACAAGAATAAGTTACATATTTCATTGCAACTCAAACTCATAAGAATGATTACGTTTGGTCGTTCTTTTAAAAGTACCTTATTGGGATAAGATTTACTTAAACCTCATAAGAATAGGATATCGAATCACTATTAGGACAATCACGCCAGGTGCGCTAATGCAGCCCGCATAAACTGCACGTATTAACTGCGACCATATCTGGCACCAGGCCTTAAATTTGATGCCTAATGTAAGGCTTCATGGAAAAAAAAATGAAGCTTTGGAGTCCACAAATGGGCTTCAAATTGCAACCTTATACAAAATTTTGGGATTCATAATCTCTCTCTCTCTCTCTCTCTCACACACACACACACACACACACACAACAGATGCATACATGTTCTCTTACACTAAACATGTTCTCTTCTTAATGACTTCACAAACTATACATTACATGCTTATGCTATAGGAAAAATAAACAAAGAGCATTTCATGAATGATTTAATCTTAGAAACATAGAAAATGGAACCATTCATAATTTATGATGAATATGAAAGCTCAAAAAATACAAGAGGAAAGATCTATCCTCTTCTTAATGAATTCACAAAATTAGAAATTAAGTTCTACTTAGTTGCATCAAACTTGGCATGTTCTTCTAGCTTTCACAAGCTCCCATATTTTATACACTTCCTCCCACTCAATGCAAGTGGAATCTGGCGGTCCAAGTAATGACACTCTCATGAGTGCTTCCAATGTTTCAACTTTCAAGCATTGACGTCTATTGCTCTTGATAAGGTTTTGCTTGGAAAAGCCCCTTTCACAAGCCACTGATGAAATGGGAAGCACTAAAATTGCTTGCCATAATCGCACCATGTTAGGAAAGGCATCACATTGTGATGTACATGAAAACACTTGCCATGCATCCTTGAAAGGCATTCCACCACATCCAATATACATCCTGCTCACAAACTTTGAAAGATCCTTTTTGCATCCCTCTGCATTTACTACATTGTCTCCAAGTTTTGTTAACAATCTTGACAACCAAAGAGAAGTTATCTCCCCTCTAGTCTTTTCATTATGAGGATAATACACAGGACTAAATAATTTAGTCGCATTAAAAAAATACATGTCTGGAAACCTATCATTAATGCAATCAATCAACTTTTGCACAAATTCTTTTGCCATGACAATACATGCATCCTTAGTGCCATCTGCCACATCCAATGCATAACCATCCTTATCTTTCCCAGGCATACAATGATACAAGAGCATATGCACATATTCTTTTCCTTCCTCATTTGTGTGACATAACACACCATTTCGAGTTCTTTCCATGAACCCTTTTACATGCTTTGTGTCTTTGCCAAAATCTGTACCCAAAAACTTTGTTTGGAGAGAGGATATTGTCTCCTCAATGTAGGTGGTAAAAGAAGAGATGTCTATTGTTTCTTTCTGAAACTCTCTATTAAGAGCATCCAAATCCAACAATACATCAGCAAGCATATGAATCCAAAATAAAACTTTGTAGACTCGCAACTTATCATACCAAGCCTTGGCACCTTCCTTCCAAAAGCTCAAGATAGCAGGAATCAACTTTGTCAATCGTTTCATCACTGCACCTCTAGCAAGCCATCGTACCTCATGAATTTGCAAAACCTCTAGCACATGAATGTTCATTTCATGAAGAAGATTTTGAAACTTCTTATGCCTCACACTAGAGGCACTAATCCAAGAGTAGATTTTATTTGCAATTTTATCAATATATGACAAGCATGGAAAGCATTTACAAGCATCAAGAACCGCCAATGCCTCTCTATGTGCAACACAATGCATGCTGAGAATATGTGGTACAATTCCTGCAAGCTTAGCAACAAGACCATCACGGCATCCAAGCATTGAGCTATCACCATCTGTAGATATGCCTACTAAGCGTTGCAAATCAAGTCCAGCATGAGAAAGTGCCTTTATGATTACATCAAATTTTGTTTGTGCACATCCATCCTCAACCAAAAGAAGTCTCATAAACTCAACTTTACATATTCCCATCCCTTCATTTCCCAAAAATGCAACATAGATAATCAAATGTTTCTCTAGTCCCCTATCTGTAGTCTCATCAACAGTGAGAGCATAAAAGGGGCTAGACAAGAGCTCACGCAAATGAAAATCATGTAGATATTGAGAGATAGAGAAAATGAACTCTTTACCTGCCATAGTGTTGGTGTAAGTACCAAACAACTTTTTGGGTGGCATATTGTTCACTTCCAAATCATGGGCAAGTTCACATAATGCTTCAAACTTCATGATTGCCAAATCTTGTTTTGCAATAAAATATGCCAATTTCATGCATGTTATAACCCGATTTTTGGACTTACCTTTCATCACAGTAATATGCTTAGGCATCTTAACATTGTTTTCATTACACCATCTCGAGCGTGAAAAGCCATGCTCCTTAGAAAGGTGATGCTTATGGATAGCACCAAGCTGAATGATTTTGCAACCCTTTCCCCTACCCCAAGGTCCCTTTGCTCTATACTTTTCACACCATATGCATTTCATACGCTCTATGTCTCCATCTACAATGAGTTTCAAAAATTTGTAGGTACCTTCCCATTCTACTCTATACTTACGAATACATTGCTTCTTGGTTGAGGAGTCTCCCTTGTTCAACTCTATTGATGGAGGTGAGGTTTCATTCAATCCAAAAATTTCCACATCATCATGCAGCTCATCCTCTCTATCCTCAATCTCTTCATTGCCCGCATTATCATCACTACAACTAGGTGTCCCAAATACTTCATACTCCCATTCCCTCCCTGGGGTAGAAGAACATGCTTTAGCCTTAGCTTTAGGGGGTAGTTTAGGTTGAGCTTGAACTTTCGGTGGAGCACGAGGTAAGCCTAGAACTTGGAATAATGTAGGTTGATTCATTATTGTACTACACCAATATTAAGAAAGCTTATTTAGTATATGCTCTGTAATATGAAATTTAATTTGAAGTAAGCAAAGTTTAATAACTTATAATAAACATACATTTCAATATGCAATATATGGTTATAGATGACTTACATGCCCAATCAAATGTTCTCCCTTGATGTGTATGGTGACTCTTGAGAATCTGTCCCACCTCAGCCGGTCAGACGCAGACACAGTCTGACTCCCAGACTCCCATTCTTTTCCTTTGGTGTGTCGCGAAATCCTGCAGAGCGGGCCCTTTTTAACCATGATGACGATGCCCCATTGCCCGGTCTCTGCAGAGACTCTGCACAAGAAGCTTCACAAGTTCACACGTGACACAACTGTGGCACAGTGGCAGCCGGGCGTTGGAATCTGTTACAGTGTGGGCACTGGGCAGGAAACCGCCCGAGATGTGCACAGATGGTTAAAGGCACATGTTTCGCACGAGCCTGCAATGAGGGCGAAAAGGGGGAATCAAGTTTAAACAGAACTGGCAAAGGCCAAACAGATTCCAAATGATTAAGGGTTCCTCTTTGATAGCAGAAAAGCTGCTGTGAATACAGGAGGAGGCCGCCAGAGCTTGACTCTGTACAGTGTAGACTGTCTGTCACGTTGCTGCTGCTACGTGCGGGTCCTGCGGGAGCGTGGCACTCACGGTGGTGTTGATTGATGGGCTTCAATAGACGAGAACAAGAGAAAAAGCAGCTCTTATGTGAGGTGGGCACTGGGCGAGCTGCCGCACTGTGCGATGGAAGGAGCGCCGAGGAGAATTGAGATTCGAGAAAGACTCCCGAGTCCTACCGTCCACGTATTCATGATAAGATTCAATGGTTTATATTAAAATTTTATAAAATATCTAAACTATAACACTATAATATATATACTATAATACTATATATACTATAATACTATATATATATATATATATATATATATATGCACTGTATTATATATATATACTATATAGTATATATATTATAATTTATATACTATATTTTTTTGAAGCCTTGGTGATTTAGGAGGGCTTCAATTTGAAGCCTTGCATGAAAAATTGGGCTTCATGGTTGAAGCCTTCAGAATATTGTAGGGCTTCATTTGAAGCCCTGCACAGCCATTGAAGCCCAAAACGGGCTTCAAATTTAAGCCTTGTCTGGCACCCTTCCTTGTGAATCTAACATTAAGGATATTTCTTTCAATGCAATGACAAAGTGGTGTGTGGTTCCTCTTATGAGATTAAATAGAGAATCACATCCTAGCAAAGCTGTAATCAGCGGAATCGAACTCCACGACAGTTTCAGTCTTCACGAGTTCCAACCACTTAAAATTAGGTTGGTGCTTCTCTTATGTTCAGAGAAATTTCCAAGGGAATCAAATTTGGTTAGCTAATCCAATCAATGGTCAAAATGATCGCCAAACTAGAACCGTAAAATGATAATCAAAAGTTCTTAGAGAAGAACAAGTGACTTGATCTTTTGACCTTAGCCACGGAATCATCTATAGAGATTGAAAACTAAGTTTCCCTTAAAGATCTCGGCATTAATGAGGGGACAATTTTTTCAGAGGGGGGAGATGGGTTTTAGAGGGGAAATTGTATACATTCGTGTATGTGCATGATCTACTAAATCCTCAAAAACATTTAAGTCCCAGAAATCCTTCCAAAAGATGGCCATCTCTAAGAGTTTAATTTCCCATTGGTAAACTAGACGATTATGACCAAACAAGGGAAAGATGGAGATATCATAGTATAATTAGATAAGCTCTAAACGAGACCAAATTTTCAAGTAAAACTTAGAAAACTGAAAACCCAAGATGATCGTTTAGTTAGTACTATGAGTTTTTGGGTGAACTAAGTAGAGACTGCTGCCGCTTTCATGATCGAGGAGTAAGACATTGATTGAGTCCTAGAGAGTCGCGTCGATTGCCTCTTACTTGTGAGAATTATGAAGGGGATATACAGTGGAGGAATCATACCCATTGCCTAATGTAAGGACTATTCCAGAGCCATTAAGTGAGGGAGTTACTAGAGAGCCAAGCATTAGGATATTAATGTATAAGGCCCCAAGTAAGTCTTCTATTGTAATTGTATATAAAGGGTAGGGGTCTTACACATGTACACACTTCCATGGCACTGTTGAGAAATCCTTGTTTTGGGAGACGTGGCACCAGTGGACCTACATTGCCACATGGCACACGTAACCCCTTTTTGTTCTTATGTCTGTAGAATTTTTTCCAAGCGACGGTGTTTTAAAAGTTTAGGAGGAGAAAATACAAAGGACTTATGAGGGACATTTTTTCAGAGGGGGGAGGTGGATTTTAGAGGGAAAATTGTATACATTCGTGTATGTGCCTATATTACTATGTAGAGAGTGTGTAAACATGCATGCAAGAGTGTGTATTTGCTATTTGCACACTCGGGGGATCCACTATATGGAAGCCCCTCCTACGACGTGCGTTCAAGCGGTATTTAAAAATCCCCTTATCTGTGAATTTTGAGCTAATAAAACTACCCCTTTTTCTTTATAAACTTACGGTTTTTTTTTCAAAGTACAATTAAAATACCCCACTTGTAATTGTATTTCTGTAAATTTACCCAATATTTTGGATTAAAAAAACCCCACCTAATGATCGCACGTGGTAGACTTACATATTTTGAGGTGCACCCCTCGAGTTTGCACATAGGTGCAGATCGGTGTTTTTAAATTTTTGTCATTTTTAGTTTTGTTTCCTATTTCAAGTTTTGAATCCTTCTTACACGTGTATATGTAAAAATTATAGGAAGTGCATGTGCATGTTTTTAAGTTTTTATCACTTTTAGTTTTGTTTTGGGTTTCAAGTTTTAAATAATTCTCGAGTATATATGTATGTACAATTAATATAGAAAGTGCTACATTACATATGTACAATAAGGTTTTGAGGTTTCGGCTTACCATGTGGCTTCACTGAGCGAAGACATAGAATCGCTTGTCTATCCATGACAAAAGCCTTGACATCACTACCACCAGGTTCGCTGGTGCACTTAATTGAGCTTTTTCTTGGAAAAAAAATAAGGTTATGTGTGCTATGTGGCAAGGCCCACTGTGCCACGTGGTCCCAAAAAAAGAAGGTTACGTGTGCCATTTGGCAATGTAGACCCACGGTGCCAAGTGGCATCGACGAGTGTTGCATCACTCAAAAAAGTAGGCTTATAGGTGCCACATGATAACGCACATGGTGCCACGTCACTAAAAAAATATTAGGTTTTTACATGTGCCTTGTGGCAACCCAAGTCCACGATGCCACATGGCATTGGCGTCACGTCACCAAATTACATGTGCCACATATCAACGATGGCCCACGATGCCACGCCACCCCCCAAAAAAGGCTTACTTATGACATGTGGCAATGCATATCCATAGTGCCATGTCACCCCTCAAAAAAAGTTAGGATTACGTGTGCCGTGTTGCACTGCAAGCCCATGGTGTCACATGGCACCAAGTGCAACATTACCCAAAAAAGCTTTATTTTAGAGAGATTTAGAGGAGAGAGAGAGAGAGAGAGAGAGAGAGAGAGAGAGAGAGCACGAAAACGTCCCTCAAGAAGAGAATCTATCCAAGGAGAAGAGCCAACAACGCAACCAAATCCGACAAAAGCCCAACAGGCAATCGGGCTTTGAAGGCATAAAACATTCCTACAACCATGCTAAAATATCAAGCAAGATAGAGATGCCCCAGAGATCAATGCAAAGCCACATGCCAAGATGAGATTGTCCCAGTGATCTGAAATTTTACCTCAAATCCACACAAGCTTTGTGATGCTTCATTTCTTTCTGCCGTGACGTCACCATGTTTCAAGCAAGCGGACCCACTATCCACAACTTTTTTAAAAAGAGACTGAAGTAGCAACCGAATACATTCAGTCATGTTCGGCAAACCAACCATAGCTCACAATTTACCAATGTTCATGCCCTATTGGGTGTCCTAAATTATTTCATTCTCATGGACAACCCAGCCCATTCACACCCACCTTATCAATCGGCCTCATTACACATCAACACTCAATTCCCTATCTCAAACCATATGTAAGAGTCGAAGGAAGCAAACAAATGTGTCGAAGAAAGTGAAAGGATCTTCTAAACGAACACACCTTTTACCCAATGCTCATGCATGACACCAACATACACACAAACTGTGCATCTAGTAGACACATCAATAGATAATAATATCTTAAGCACATGCACCAAGTCTTATCGTCGACTATCATCTAGGTACATTTCTAGATGGGAGGACCATGGTAGGCACACAAGCCTAAACCATGATACGACCCATCACTCCTCAAACTAGTAAGAACCTTCCGTGGCCTCTTTCTCAACCCCACCACCCATTAATCCACATTGCCTCTCTCCTCAGTGGTGCTTGCTAACAACAAATCTCTCGAGCCAGACACCACCCAAATCTGTTTTGCAACAGCTAAGAGTAAAGTCTGATGCCATGAATGAAAAATCAAACGATCTTGACTTCCCAAGAAAAGGTATGTCAAATATCAAAGAAAGCAATAAAGAGAGTTCAAGAAAGCAATGAGTTGGATAAATCTTCGAGTGTATAAACATGACACATCTTCCACCTATTGTCCATGCACGTCGCCTTCATATTTCACTACGAGTATCACATTTTATCATATCTCGCATCTCATGATGTATACAATTTCATGCACTTGCACTAACCTCGTCAATGCCTACCCTCTAAGTACGTCTCTGGATGGAGAGAGACCATGGTGGGCATAAGTTTAGCCCATCACTTGGAGAATCCTTGACCTTATAGGCACCTCTAAAGAGCTTCAATGCATGCAACCTTTGCTTCGATCCTGTAAATACCTCAAAAGAGCTTCAATGCATGCAACCACTGTTTAAGTCCAATTCAACACCAACACAACCTCACCCTAGCCGACATATTCGCCACGAAAAAACCCAATCTCTAAGTATCACTATGAGATCAGGACATACTATCATGCCGTACACCAATAAGATCTAGACTGCCATCTCCCCATGCCAATCATTCATTGGCAACCCTAACACGCATTCCACTATAAAGTGACGTGAACCGCTTCTACCAAAAACTATTGAATTTTGAAGAGTCCCAACTAGTTCCACAATAGAAAGAGGCCTTGTATAAAGAACTTATGCATTGCCTATACCTTTCGACGCCACCTCGATAAGCTATCTACACAAGGGCTACCCAAAGCTTATCACCAATATGCCCTACAGCCAGTTGCGGATTAGTCCCGAATCATCTCACTTAACCTCACATGCTAACTTCATGGTGTATGGTGGACCATCCACATGTTTTCATCCTAGCGATGGGTGATGCGAGGACGTAGTCACCATTAGAAAGAAGGTTTATAAACCACTCCATAGGTTTACATGGTTTGACCCACCCGACCTACCATAAGGAGTTTCGCCATCTTACTCGCTCAAACAGACACTTATCTTTCGTGAGACAGTGTTGAAACATATAAAGCAACTTGACCACCATGAGCTTAATGTCAAATGCAAAAAGTCTAAGGACTTCATATACATACTTGCTTAAGACTAGTAATAGAGGCCAGACTATTTTGAAGTTTGGCCAGCTTAGCATGAAAACTAATCATTTGTTTATAAGTCATTTTTGACACTACGCAAAACACAATCACTCCCTTACAATAGAATACTTGTGAGCTCCCCTTCTTCTTGCTTGCATGTATGCTATTGAATCTTGTGTGCTTAATGTATGCATTTTAGATAGGTTTGTTGTTGGTCTCCCTCTTGCATTAGCTTCTTCTTCCCCCACCTTTTGTGAAAGAGAACCACCGTGAAGACAAATCTCGATTTGCTTCCGTCTAAGCAAAGGGAGCTCTTATTTCACCTCACTGACAAGTTGCATTCCAGTGTGAATGGAGTGAGAACGCTAAGGATGAGGTAACACACCCGCATTGAGAGGTTACAATTTTGCGGCTCGAAAGCAAGGACCAAGTACACATGATTTGGCCAAGCTAAGGTAAGCTCTTGACTTGAACAATGAGACACAAAAGAGACGAGAGAGAGAGAGAGAAAAAATGATTATCAAATTCTATTGAAGTCCTTGAAGGAGGGTATATGCACACAGCCATTTTTGGCTTTGGGAAAGATCCCATCCAAGCTGCCTGTGAGGGATGGGTGGGCAATCTTGCCACCTTCCAATTCACTACCCCTCCCATGTGCGGCGAGAGTTCTGTTTTTAAAAAACATTGATAGATAACAGATTTCTCTGTCCATGGACATGTAGCCTTGTGTTGAAGGGTTTCACCTCCCAGATTGAGAACCTCAGTTCAATACCCCCACTGGACGCACTATATAACTATACATCCCACAAAACATTGACTAAAAGTACACATCTTTACACAGGTGGTTCTGTCGAGCACACTATCTACATTACAATTGCAATTTACCTTTTTCCCAGCATTGCTATGGCAGAGAACATAGAACATAGTACACATGCCAAATATATCACAGAGCCTTCTGTACAACTCCTAAGGCAGGGATCAGGTCTCTGAACCGGTTTGGTGTTGCCGAAGCTTGCAGATTTTCTTACACAAAGTATACTTGCCCAATGCTGAAGAGGCTCTTATATGGGATGCTTAGCACTATTTTCTCTACAAATCCTTCTCTGAACCAGTTTCGTGTTGCCAAAACTTGAAGATTTTCTTACACAAAGTATACTTGCCCAATGCTGAAGAGGCTCTCATGTGGGATATTTAGAGTGGCACTATTTTCTCTACAAATCCTTCTCAGGAAGGCATAGATGTAGTCCACTGCAACCTTTTTCACAAAATTCGACTCCCATTTGGCTCGAACTACAATGTCACCCAGTATGTGGACTATGCCTTCTTCCCTGGCTTTAGATAGAACTTGTAGCTCATCTGCTTCAGATAATACTTGCAGCACATCGTCTACTTCAATGCCTATGCTTGAAGAAAACCTCACTCGACTACCTAGGGGCCGCTCCATGGATGTTTCAGATAGAATTGACTCACTTGTAAATGTCTGTGTGGATTGATGGTCAATGTGGTCATCATTACATGGAGTGATTTGAGGGAATGCTACAAATGCTGGCTCAGATGAGTTGAATAAGGGGCTCACAGATGAAGCTTCAATGGATTCATTGGATTCAGACACATGCTCAGGAGAGGGATTTTCTCGAACATACTCAGCAAGGTGTTCCACGAGATTCTGCTCAAACTTATCATCCTTTTTATGCAGGTCTTTGTACCCATATCTCACCACACAGCGATATAGGAAGAAATCCTTTGGACCTATACGTCTGATGAGGAAGCGCTCGCCAGTAGGAACAGTATTGACAGGAAGATACTTAATGCAAACAAAGATCACCACGGAGTGAAGTGCTGGCAAGTGTGTGACAAAATGGGAGAAGCTGGGAGGCACTCCATGGGCCAGTTCAGTGTAGACAAATCCAATCCCAGGGACCCTTACAAGGCCGAGGCTAGGGCCTAGACCTAATATCCATCCTATTGATACTTTACTGTGCATCTCAAACTCATATCTTTTCAGAGTTCCATAGTGCCAGACATACATTACTACAAGGAAGACAACTCCTATCACCAGAGGGGCCCAACCGCCTTGATCCACCTTGAATAATACAGATGAGAAATACACGAGTTCCACTAGAAGGAACACAGAAGAAAATGTTGCTACCAACATGATGTTGCTTTGCCAGACCAGTATCATTATCAGAGTCATCAGGACTGTGGTTACCAGCATTACAGCCACCACAGCTAAGCCTGCATAATGATTCAAAAAACTTTAGTCTCAGCAATGGATTACAATTCAATATGTTTTAAGATCACAAAAGATAATCAAAATTACTTGCCGTATGCATTTCCTATTTGAGTAGTTTTCCGGAAGCCTGCTGTTATGACAATGCATAGGACCATCAAAATCCAATTGATCTCAGGTATGTAGATCTGGCCGGACATTTTCTTGGATGTGTGGACCACCTTCACTCTAGGAAAACAGCCAAGAGCCTGCGCTTGTTTGATGATCGAAAAAGTGGCAGAGATGGTTGCCTGACTTGCGATGACTGCAGAAACTGTGGCCACAACAAACATTGGCCAATATACAGTACCTGGAAAAAAATGAACAAGCTTAAAGATCATGTATGTATGTATGCACGTGGTTAATGGATGTTGTGTATGTGGCCACAATAAACAGATCAGTTAAAAAACCTTTACTTGGTATCGATTTATAAAAGGCATGATCCACATGCTCTGGGAACTTTGTGAGGTAAGCAGCCTGCCCCATATATGCTGCCAGTAAGCAAGGAAAAACAAGAACTGTGAAAGCAATCTGCACAGCAAAAAAAAAAAAAAAAAGATCAGTCAAAAAACCCTTACTTGGTATTGACTTATAATAAAAGGCTTGATTCACATGCTCTGGGAACTTCGTGAGGTAAGCAGCCTGCCCATATATGCTGCCAGTAAGCAAGGAAAAACAAGAACTGTGAAAGCAATCTGTACAGCAAAAAGCCGTTTATTTATTAACGTTGTCAACAAGTCAAATCCTTTTTCCTCTCTCATGTACTTTTTGTGATGTTATGAATTCCTTGTGGTCCTTTTATTTGAAGAAGACCTAAGGCGCACCATTTGTGCTCAGAGTGGAGTTAAGTGAAAATGCTGAGAGCTTCAGCAGAGTTGAATGACAGAAAAAGAAAAGACCTGGTAATGCTGAATGGCTAGTCCTACTTAAGGTATGCCATAAGCTTTTACTAAAGCCAAAGAGATAAAGAGCAGCTTTCCTGTGCAAGCTCATTGTCTATGCATTCTTCCATGGGTTTGAGACCTTCAGGACAACCTCCCTTCAGCCAAAGGGGCATCCTTTCATGACAAAAAACCCAGTACTTGTTTGCTTTCTTCTTGTTGCCTTCAAATGATATCTTCGGAGGAACTTCCAACAAAAAGAAAGGACACCAGATGCCCAGGAATTGTACCACCACACGTCACCGTATCATGCAGGCCCAGGGATACATAGATTCTGGCAAACCAGGTCAAAAAAGAGCCGACATGGAACTTGTGGAGACAAGATGGGGGGAGGAGCTGCTGGTGCTGTTGAGGTGGCTGCTGCAGACAAACTTGTTTTCTCCTTGCCATTACTAGTATGCTTCTTTGGGTTCCTTGAAAAGTCCTTTCGTATGTGATCGGTAGGTTCACAAAAAAATGCATTGACATGCGGCTCGCTTGCCTTGGATTGGTGCTCTTGAGGGTGAGGCAAGGCACTGAGGCTCCCCCCATCCTTGGCCTTGAACTATGTGCCCTAGGTGGCTGCCGCCCGTACAGAGCGCTCAGATCCATAGAGGAGAGGCAGGTGGAGTACAGATACCATGCCAAAGCCTCTTTTTGGACGCAGGCAAGAGACAGGGTCACTGGAGATTACTTTGAGATTCCAGGCCAACATAGACAAAGAAAGGGTATCCACAGGTTGCGAGGTCCGCATGAACCATTGTTCCAGACCCTCCTCGTGTGAGAGCCATCGCCACTCAGCACCCTTTTCACCAGTGCCCCCATTTCCTCACAAGTGCTGGATGCGCGTGACCAGAAGTGGTGGCATACGAGAGAGGTGGTCTCTCACACTCTCAAGACTTTCCTCCTGACCCCCTTCACATCTGAGGAGTTGGCAAAAGCTATGATGGCATTACCTAGGGGAAAATGCCCGGGAGAGGATGGACTTTCAACCTCCTTATTTCTTCATCACTGGGATCAATGGAAGGCGGCCTCAGGGCTGCCTTCAACTGTCAACAAGAAAATGGTACAGATTTCTGCTCTCGCTCAGTCCTCTAGCACCTTATCTCTTCTTGTTCATTGGTGAGGCCATGAGTAGTTTTCTCTACGCCTAGGAGACCGTACTCCAGGGACTGTCTTCCCATCCAAGCGTAGGAGGAGCTTCTCGATTCCGAGTTCGCCCCCGATGACACTGCAGCATACCTATCGCGGGGGCCGAGGGGAACCTCCAGAGATTTGCCGAGGCGATTGAGATTTTCTGGCATGCATCCTGAGCACTAATCAACTGGAACAAGTCGTGTGGATTTTGGGTTGGCTCATCGCCTGCCCCGACTTGGTGTGGCATCCCGTTGAGGCTTTTCAGTGGGTCTTGAGGGGCACTTCGGTTCATTATCTTGGATGCCACATTGGAATTGACATCTCCCCAGAGCAGCAGCTTGCCCCTCTTCGTCTAAGCATCCGGAAAAAGCTGCTATATTGGAGTTCTGCCAAGCTTTCCTTAGCTGGCCGAGCTGTGGTGGTGAACAAGGTTCTTCTCGCCACCATGTGGTACATCAACTGCTGCTGGTCTTTCTCCTGGGCCTGTATTGGTCAGGTTCAGCATTTGATCCGGAACTTTCTATGGGCTGGCAGTGATGGGAGACCTGTCACCTGCCCAGGCCAAGGTGGCTTGGAGAGTGATTATTCAACCGCGACACAGAGGGGGCATGGGCATCATCGACACCTCCATTTAGAGCAGCTGAGCCTTATTGGGCAAGTTGATTGTTCGAGGTCTTCTTCCAGGTGGTGAGCCTTGGAAGGACTTCCTCCTGGCTAGGATCTCCGCCCGCACCCCGATCCTAGGAGGCCCTTGGCCTTAGAGGGGGCCTGGGCATGATTGACCCCTGCATTTAGAGACGAGCCTTATCGGGCAAGTTGATCGTTCGAGGTCTTCTTCCGGGTGGTGAGCCTTGGAACGACTTCCTCCTAGCTAGGATCTCTGCCCACACCTTGATCATGGGAGGCCCTTGGCCTTAGAGCATGAGATGGATTTTCATAGAGATGTGGGCATGTGGCTTCAGCCCTGCATTTCAGGACAGATTTGCAACCAGTCTCTTGCATGCTTGGAATCATCTCAACCAGTCCTTCAACAGTATAATCTCCAAGGAGCAGCTCCGACAGCCTCTTTTCTGGAACCCCATGGTCCGTCTGCCTAGTGGTCACATGCTCAAGGCTCGCCGCACATATCGTGGGGAGCTTTGAGCACGAGCCTTGCTAGGTCACTTGGAGATTGGCTTACATTCAGACAGCTACCCCAAGAGGCCCAAGAGAGAGGCATTAGTGGGATCCGGGGTAAAGAAAGTCTTAGCGTCGACATCGACTCCTCCATCCCTCCAGAGTGGCTGGCCCTGATACCGGACTCTCCTCCCCTGCAATAGGCTGGGAGTGTTCACTAGGCATGATATACCCCTGGCAGTTCATGGCACGGATGACAGCTCCGCCTTACTCACCTTCTCTATTGGGCTTCATGGTGAACATCATGCCATATGAGGAGGAAGGTGGAAGACTAGCCCTTTAGGTGTCTCACCTTAATATTTATACAGTGCCAATTCTAGCTCCTCCTACTACTGGTCGCTCAACGCCGGGTTCTAGCTAGAGATGGGAGATCTGCAGCAATATAGTAGCATGGCATATATGGAGAGCTCGATGCAGTGAAGCCATCAAGGGCACCCTCACCCTACCAGCGGAGTCTGTCCGAAGCATCTGGCTCGATATCGTTCATACCTCCGTGGGACCGCATGCGAAAGCACCAGGAGGCCTCCTGAGGATCTGGAGACACGGCCCCTTTCTTACAGATAGAGGTGGTGAGCCCCCTTGGCATTATAGACCACCTGTGTGGTTGTTACCTCCCCCCATTGTATGAAATAGCCTTCTCCTCCTAGAGCGGCCAGGCGGAGGAGAAGAGCATCCTCCCCCTTTTGCACATCTTGACTCTAGTTTCCCATTTGAGGATGAGTTTGTACTTAGCCCTTTTTGTTGTTTTCTCGGTAACTAATAGAAGGACCAGTTTTTTGGGGGGGGGAAAAAAGATAGTGTTTCAAAGAATCCATGCAAGCACTGTGGTAAGACAAATCACCATGAAAATAATTGTTATCATAAAGCATAAGCAAATGTCACCCAGGAAGACTGCAAAGAACAAACTTTGCAGAGTACAAAGCAAAGTGGGCTTTCTAAAAAGCCCTCAACAACAAAGAAGAAGTAGGCTTGACAAAGAACCTCTTTATCAAGGGGGGTGTTGAAAACAGCCTCTTAGTAAAGGTTTAAGTGTTTGTGTGTGAACCACCTCTTAGAGGGGCACATAATATCTAGATATTTTATGTGGTTTGACCTAAGCAATGATGTTAGCGGTAGTGCCATGTGTCGATTCCACGTGAGTGTGACTTAGTCAAAAGATAAGCCCCATGGGCTATAAAAATGTACTCGCTCCTTGTACTTTCATATCATAACAATCACATCAATATAGTACTTGAGTTTTGTACAATCATTGTCTTGTACTCTCTTTCACTCAACCATGGCTGCTCCACTCTTTCAGCCACCTTAGCTGAACCCTAATCCTAACCCTAAAATACCAATATGTATCACATGCCAGAAGGTCAAGTTTGACAGGCATTTGCTTCAGCCGTTGCCTATTCCCTCATAGCCATAGGAAAGTATTGCAATGGACTTTATCATGGATTTTCCTCGTACTCAATAAGGCAATGATGCTATTTGGACCAATGTTGACAGATTGCTCCTCAGGAAGACCATTATGGTCAAGATATTTGTGGCACAAGTGTCCAAACACCATGGTACGCCAAAGTCCATTGTGGGGGATAGAGATCCCAGGACTACGAGCCTCTTTTGGAGAGCCCTCTTTGACACTATGGGCACTAAGCTGGACTTCTAGTCGGCTTTTCACCCCCAAACGGATGGGCAAAGTAAGGCTGCAAATGCATTTGGCACAAGTGCGGATAGCCTGTATAACGGAAGGCAGCTGTAACACGGAAATCTTATCAATCATGAATACTGATCAAACACATGCACATGCCAGATAAGAGAGAGAAGAAGACAACTGTGCATAGTACACCACACTGGGGGCCAGAAGATGGGCTGACCCCCGCCCCCCCCCCCCCCCCCCGCCCCCCTTAAAACATAAGCTGAATTCAGTGTTTATTCACAAAACAGGAGAGCCTTCCCGGCTTAGAGCACATGCAGGACAACCATGGACAGCCCATAGCATTCCCACATCAGCGCAGGACAGCCTTGTAAAACCATTTTCCACTTGCCAAGCCCACAGAGCAAATCGGCCAGCCTTAAGGGGCTGTTTCAACAGTCGACCAGCTCTCAAAAGCCTCAGAGAAAGTCGGCCAGTAGAGGCTTACATGCTAGAAAGCAACCGGCCAGCAGAGGGAGATCTTCACACAAGTCGACCAGCTTCTGATGTCCACAAATGAGTCGGCCAGCAGCTTTTCAAGGGCTGTGAGTAGCCGGCCAGCACTAGAAAAGCCTCCAAAGCAATCGACCAACATCCACCAGCCACTTGGATGATAGCCGACTTCCATTGCTTGTTCACAGGATAACCATAAGAAGGCTGCCAACATGTATAGATGTCACCAATTGGCCGACCATTTGGTCCATCTCCAGTTTTTTGCGTCTCGTTCACTTGAGGCCAGGCCGGTGTCTCATGTGAAGAGGCCAGTATTTTGCTGACATGGACGGGAGCCAGACTGGTGCCACCCGTGTGTTAGCAGGATGGTGTCGTATGGACGGGAGCCAGACCAGTGCCACCCGTGTATGACCTGGACTGTGTTCGACCCATGGGATTGCCACGCCATGGAAGAGCCAGTATTCGTGCCGTGTTTTGCCTATGGGACTGTCACACCATAGGGAGACTCGTGCCCGGAACTGTGTCTTACCTATGGGACTGTCACTCCATAGGAAGACCAGGTTTTTATGTTTTTATGTCGTGCCAGTTTTGTGCCGACAGATATTTTGTACTTGTTCCATGAACGGGAGATATGTTCATGTTACTATTTGCACATGCACACATATTTTGCATGCTTGAAACTGTTTTCGCATGACATGTATTTGTGTGTTTGCCTGCTTGACGTGTCACTTACTGAGCGGGGACGCCTGCCAGTGAGTCGTGAAGTCTGCTCTGTATTCTGACGAGTTTTAGTGCATGTGAACAGGTGGTAAGTATGTTACACATGTTGTTTTAATATTTTATTCTAACCCCTTTGTTTTATAAGGTTAGGTGTTCACATTTATTTAAAAGTGGGCACCCACTTAGGGGCCAAGGTGGGGAGCCCCACTTAAGTGTGTGGGGGTGGGCATGGGCACCTACCCAAACTCCCCACCCACATGCAAACGTGGGTATCACCTAGTTAACTCCACATAAATTTATTAAAAAGGACTCCCTCCTTCAAGCGTAAAAAGATCATCGCTTCTATCTGGCGTGGATTCATCAACCGGCGACCATCTCTCCCTCTGGCGCATGTTCTTCATGAAGGCGACTGCTGCAATACCCTCTGCTGCTGGCTGCGCCTGCCTCTCTACAGGAGGCTGAATACTGTGGCAGGTGGCTGTTTGCTCTACGGCTGTTAACTCCACGCTGCTCTTTCCCCCAGGCGGCTGGCTGCAACCATAGGCGGCTGCCATCTTCCCCTGTACTGCTGCGCCTGTTTCCCTGCAGGCTGTTTTGCCTACACAAAGGCGGCTGCTACCACTTGAAGGCTCTACTACAGCCGGCTGCTCCTCCAGGCGTACCTCCTCTTCAGGCTACAACCTCTGCGCCAGCTTTACCTGCAGGCTGCCCACCTTCTACAGTATCCTCCTATCTATACAGGCTGCGTGAGCTTTCCTGCAGGCGGTTGCTTCACATCATACACAGCCGACTGCTTCTATTTGGCTGCACTTCAGTACCTTCTGCTGGCGACTGGAATCCCTATTGCTAAGGGCTACGCTGGTTGTCTAGTGGGCTGCCCACCATACAAGCAAGCAGCTGTGCAGGCTGCATCCTCTACAGGCGCTGCTCCCTCTGTCTACTGTGGGCGCCTCTTTCTCAACAGAGCGGCTGTGTGCTGTGAATCCTCTTCAACTGTGTGCTACAGGCCGGTGGCTGCAAGCTACCTCTCTCTACGTGCTGTGCCTCGGTGTATTTCTCAAGTAAGACCGCACATGGGTATTGGACTTCCTTCTGTCATCCACAACAAGTAAGTGAATTTTCAGATTTAAATAAAGTATTTTGTATTAAATCTGCTAAGGGATTCATTCCCTCTACGGCCACACCCGTTCGGTGCCGGGTTGTCCAAGCTATTTTGGCGAACCTCGGTCCAAAGGTGCTGAGATCGGGAGAGCCAGGCGTTAGTACGAGAGCGCCTGTTTGTGCGTGGTCTCGGAACACCAGTGAGGCGCTCTCCGCGGAGTCCAGTGAAAGCACAGGACCGTAGAGATTGGACCACACTAGTGGTCGTTCTGCTTCGAGCTTCTACATCAAAATTCGAGCCTATTTGTTTGGTACTGTTTTCATATGTACATGGACATTATCTGGTTCTTGGAACCCATGGAGCATTGTATTTATTAAATACTCCCAATAAATATATCATATATTGAGGGGGGGGTCGGCCCGTTCCGGCCCCAGTGCTGGTGTCCATCTTTCCATTTCATTTCATTTAAATTTCAAGTTGTTTTAAGTTGTCCATTTCAAATTTGTGGTTTTAAAGTTGTGCTATTAAGCGTGTGGGTGTCCAACGGAGTCTTTCCCACTTGACGGGATCGGTTTCAATAGAAGAGAGGTGGACATCAAATGTAAAGCTTTTATAGCTTTATTAACATGATTAAGACTTTAATTAACAAACATAAGACAAATGCTGATAGAAAGATTGAGATGTTTGCATTGAGACAGGGGCCTTTCTTAAATAGAGGCCGAAAGGGTACAAGTGAAGAGACACATCCCTGGGAAGGGGTGTGGCTCTTGAGTCAATGGTTATGTCCTTCGGACTTAGGGGTGTGCCTTTTTAATGAATAGACATGTCCTTTGATAGTGACCTGAATGGGAGTTAGGGTTAGAGTTCATGTGTGGGAGACATACACAGAGAAGAAGGGAGAGAGAGAGAGAGAGAGTTGTGGGGATAAGTCAACTCAATAGCATTGAGTGTGTGACTCCCCTATCACACATGTATATTGCACTAGTACACATAGTGCACTTAGTACATTAAAAGTACTAAGTGTACTATGTACTATAACTTATGGGCTTGTACACACTATAAGGGTGGGCATAATGCCTTTACCCCAACAACCTCCCACTTAAAGGCAAAGTGCCCTTAAGTAAAGGAAAAGAAAAATCAGCATGTACATGATAATATACAAGGCCATATCAAGGCTGAAACTGGCCTCATCCAATGCCCATCAAGTGTCTGCAATGAGCAAACCGCTCCGGAGGCAAACTCTTTGTCAAGAGATCAGCCGGGTTGTCATCCGTATGAATCTTAACAAGCTGAATTTGCTTGTTCTCTATCACCTCTCTAATGAAGTGATACTTCACATCCACATGCTTCGTCTTTGCATGAAAGACAGGGTTCTTTGCCAACTGGATGGCACTCTGACTGTCACAATGCAACAATGGAATATCCCCTGTATAGCCCAAATCAACCACTAACCGAGATAGCCATAATGCCTCCTTGCAAGCCTCTGTGGCTGCAATATACTCGGCCTCTGTAGTAGATAAGGCTGTGCACTTCTGCATCCTGGATATCCATGACACAGTACCTCCTGTGAATGTAAACACATAACCGGTAGTAGACTTCCGGTTATCTGGATGACCGGCATAATCCGAATCCGTGTAACCATGCACTAATGCATCCTGTTTGCCAAAGCAAATGCACATATCCTGTGTGCCCTTCAGGTATCTCATGACACCTTTCACTGCTTCCCAATGCTTCTTGCCAGGGTTGGCCATGTATCTAGAAACCACTCCCACTGCAAATGCAATGTCCGGCCTAGTAGCAACCATGGCATACATGAGACTGCCACAAGCTGAAGCATACGGAATCTTGGCCATATCAGCCCTGCCACTATCTGACTGTGGGCTGTCCATAGCTCTGAGTTTCACATATGGAGACAAAGGAGTACTAGTCTTCTTCCCCCCGTCCATATTGAACCTCTGCAAAACTTTGCCAATGTATTCCTTCTGAGACAAATACAACACATGCTGATTTCTGTCTCGAAGTATCCGCATACCCAAAATGTGATTTGCATCACCCAAATCCTTCATATCAAAGGTCTGATGCAGCCTCTTCTTCAAGGCATCCATCTCTTTACGAGATTTCCCGGCAATCAACATATCATCAACATACAAGATGAGGATCAATAGACTGCCATCCAAAGCTTTCTTGGTGTATAAGCAATGATCTATGTCACTTCTCCTGAAATCTTGGGATTTCATGAATGTATCAAATTTATGATACCATTCCCTTGGTGCCTGTTTGAGCCCATAAAGACTCTTTTTCAGCTTGCATACAAGCTTCTCCTTTCCATTTACTGCATAACCCTCTGGCTGTTGCATATATATCTCCTCATGGAGATCACCGTGAAGAAAAGCAGTCTTCACATCCATCTGAATCAAATCCAGATCATCATGAGCAACCAAATACAGCTCTAAGTGTGGTCATTTTGACCACTGGAGAGAAGATCTCATCAAAGTCCACACCATATTCCTGCTTGAAGCCCTTAGCCACTAACCTGGCTTTGTATCTTGGCTTTGCATCAGGTGCAACTTTGAGCCTGTAAACCCACTTGCATGGCAAAACCTTCTTGCCTGCAGGCAAATGCACCAACTTCCATGTTCCATTTTTGTGCAGAGAATCCATCTTTGACTTCATGGCACGCTCCCAAAGAGCCTTGTCTGCTCTCTGTAAAGCCTCCTTATAACATGAGGGCTCCCCACAGTCAGTGAGCATCAAGTAGTCAACCCCTGGAACAAACCTGTCAGGGGCTCTGGAGGGTCTTGTGGACCTCCGTACCCAATGACCATCATTTGCAGGTTGCTGTCCAGCCTGCATATCACCCATTGGTGGCTCCTGTTCCATGCCATAAGGCTGAAAAATCATGCCCGGTATCTCCTCTAACTGTGGTATATCCATAGGGATATCTTCTGCCATCTCTGGCTGTCCATTTGGACCATTTTCAGCACCATTTAAGGGCTAGTTTTGATGCTGTAATGGCTGATTTACAGCCCTTGGTTGTTGTCCATGATGTCCATCATCAAAGATGACTCTGCCAGGCTCCTGTTGCCTTGCAGGCTCCTTATACATGCATGTTTCATCAAAAATGACATCATTGCTGCGTATAATCTTTCTATTCATGGGATTCCAAAGTCTATACCCCATTTCACCTCTGTCACCATATCCTAGGAATATGCATTTGTGAGACTTAGGATCAAGTTTGGTGCGCATTTCCCTGCGTATGTGCACGTACGCAACGCAACCAAACACTCTCAAGTGCTTGTATGACGGAGGCTTCCCTGTCCATACTTCCTCTAGCACTTTCCCACCAAGCCTCGTGTTAGGTGACCTGTTTATAAGATGAACGGCTGTCATAACAGCTTCAGCCCAAAAACCATGAGGTAACGCAGCATGTGACAACATAGAACGGACCTTCTCCTGAATGGTCCTGTTCATCCTCTCTGCTGTCCCGTTTTGTGGAGGATCATAAGGAGTTGAGAGCTCCCTCTTGATGCCTTTAGCATCACAAAAGTCCTGAAACTATTTAGACATATACTCTCCACCATTGTCGGAACGCAAAGCCTTCAATGTTTTGCCAGTTTGATTCTCAACAAGAGCAACAAACTTCTCAAACACTGAGAATGTATCACTCTTCAAACGAAGAGGATAAACCCACACCTTGCGTGTGGCATCATCTATAAAAGACACAAAGTATTTTGCCCCTCCCAAAGAAAGCTGAGGCATCTCACATACATCTGTATGCACAAGCTCTAACTGAGCATCTTTCTGTCCAAGAGCTTTCTTGTGGGGGCACTGTAGTTGCCTACCATATATACAATGCTCACAAAACTGAAGTGAATGGACATCAAGTGAAGACGTGAATAGGACCTCATCCTCATTGTCACCTGCATGTGACACATTGACTTCTTCAATCTTGACTCCACTTTTGCCCTTTGGCTTTACATCTTTGGCTTCATCTTTGTCTTTGTCTTTGCCTTTTCCCTTTTCCTTTTGATCATTTTTCCATTTGTAGCATTGCTTTTTGATGTGTCCCTTCTTGCCACAATAATGGCATTCCAAGTCCTTTTTGGAGCGGGACTTGCTCCTTCCCTGTTCTTGGCTTTTCTCCCTTTGCTGGGATCTCCCACGTGCATTCATTGCATTGGACTTTCCAACAGAGTTGTTTTTCCTGTTCATCTCCTCTTGAAGAAGAGCCCTCAACATCTGCATATGACAGCATAGCATTCGAATTGCTAGTGGCTGTCCTGAATGTGTCCCAACTCTCTGGCAAAGTGCATAAGAGAAAAGTGGCTTTGAACTCATCGTCCATTGCCAACTTTTGATTTATAACTTGGCTGACAATACCATTAAACTCATTTAGATGGGCTGCCATAGACGCCCCTTCCTTCATCTGAAGACCTATGAGTTTCTTCAACCAGTAGACTTTGCTTGAGGCACTTTGCTGGGCATACAAGTCCTGCAATCTCTGCCACATTCCCCAAGCTGTCTTCTCTTCACAAATGCTGAAAAGTAAAGAGTCTGACACAGACAACATGATAGTAGATCTTGCCAGCTCATCCATATCTTTCCACTCTTCAGCAG
Organism: Cibotium barometz; assembly: GCF_041138505.1. NCBI lineage: Eukaryota > Viridiplantae > Streptophyta > Polypodiopsida > Cyatheales > Cibotiaceae > Cibotium > Cibotium barometz. The sequence goes on along the minus strand of NC_141062.1, from coordinate 28,833,657 downwards.
TAAGAGAAGCGGGCATTACACCCCTTTCTTTGATAGGCTTGTGCTGCTTCTTCTGGAGCAACACATTATAGCACTGGGTTTGCCAAATGTCATAGTTATGTGAGCCTTCAAGCTTCTTGATGTGAAGCAATGAAGAGCTCTCACCTGTGGTGGTTGCCATAGCAATATGCAACCTGTCAATGCCTGACTCCCTGCAAAATGTGCAAACACTGCACCAAAAGCACACAAAGTGCTCACAGTTGTTCTCCCAAGCTTTATCCCCCACTGCGGAAGCAAGAATGCAACTTTTCTCCCACTGTATGTGATGAAATCACCAAAATCTGGTTGCTGCAGATTTAGGACAGCACCTTAAATGTGCTCTGTTGCCCTTCCAAAGTACTGTACAGCAGTACTAAGTGCTCACCAATGATGTACCAAACCTGTACCGGCAAGTACAGCAACTGAAAATGAACCTTTTGCTCACTCAAATCAATGTGCAGCCATGCCAAAACTTGTACAAAGCTGTACCAAATCTGTACCAGCAAGTACAGTAGCAATAAATGCTCTCCTGGCTGTCCAAATGAGTGAAAATCAGACTTTTACAGTCCCGAACACTGCATACAACAGTCCCGAACAGAAATTGGGCAAAAGCCCCTTGACTGCAAGCTGATTTCTGAGGATTCAAGGCATAAAAGTCTTGCCTGCTGCTTTGCCAAGCTCAACAAGCATAAAATCTTGAAAAGCCCCTTGATTTAAGATCAATTTCTGATCATACATGGTACATTAAAGCACATGAAGGCATCCAGAGTCTTCACGGTGCTTCCCCCTGGCCACATATACATCTAATACATGAAAGCCCCTTGATTTACAAGCACATTGAGTGCTTGACAGGCATCAACACATTGCCCAAAGCATCAAATACGAGTGCCTGCATGCAAATCAATCCAATCGGCACAAAACCCCTTGATTTGCACTGCAATTTGCTGCAATTTTGCCCGAATGTGCGATTTCTCACATCATACAGCATGTATGAATGCTTAATTGCACAATTACATCAAAAGCCCCAAATTTCGAAATCCAATTTCCTGCAAATTGATCCTGATTGTGACCAATGTCACCCAATTTTGCCAATTTTGCTCAAAAAATTGAGCAATTCAGCACCTGACCTGCTCAATTGATGATTGTACCTGCTCAATTGCAAATTGGACATGCAAATTCCAAAAAATTGAAGCAAATACCTCAGGTAAATTTCTGATTTTCTGATTTGCAGGCTGAATTTTAGTTGATGCTTTTGCGGAAAGGGGGAGAGCTTCGTATTTGCTGATGCTGCTACTGCTACTGCTGCTGCTGCTGCTCACAATGGTTTGTAAAGTATCAACTGTGACCGCTGCATCCGTAGTTCCTGTGAAGACGATGAGACCGGCCAAACCAGCGCTGGCTCCATTGATCAAGCTTGTGCACTTCAGAGACCGCTTCCCTGGCTCTTCGACCTTGGCAAGTTGCCTACTGGAGGAAAGTCCCCTCTTTGAATGGCCACGAGAAGTGGCCGCATCAAGCGCGGGTGTCTTGCAAATCGTCTGATGGTGGAGATGAGTGAAGCTGGCGACTGCTCTTCCTCCTCGCTCGTTGCTGTGCTTGATTGGCTGCGCCTGAGTGGCTGGGCAGTCCTCATGGCTGCTGGGCAGCCCACGCTACTGGCTGGGGCTGGCTGGGCAGCCCACGCTGGCTGGGCTGCCTACGCCCAGCTGCTGGGCAGCAGTTGAGCAGCCCACGCCTGTTGGCTGGGCAGAGAAAGGCGACTGTCACCAATTGGCCGACCATTTGGTGCATTCCTAGTTTTTGCGTCTCGTTCACTTGAGGCCAGGCCAGTGTCTCGTGTGAAGAGGCCAGTATTTTGCTGACATGGACGGGAGCCAGACTGGTGCCACCCGTGTGTTAGCAGGATGGTGTCGCATGGACGGGAGCCAGACCAGTGCCACCCGTGTATGACCTGGACTGTGTTCGATCCATGGGACTGTCACGCCATGGAAGAGCCGGTATTCGTGCCGTGTTTTACCTATGGGACTGTCACACGATAGGGAAACTCGTGCCTGGAACTGTGTCTTACCTATGGGACTGTCACTCCATAGGAAGACCAGGTTTTTATGTTTTATGTCGTGCCAGTTTTGTGCCGACAGATATTTTGTACATGTTCCATGAACGGGAGATATGTCCATGTTACTTTTTGCACATGCACACATATTTTGCATGTTTGAAACTGTTTTCGCATGACATGTATTTGTGTGTTTGCTTGCCTGACGTGTTACTTACTGAGCGGGGACGCCTGCCAGTGAGTCGTGAAGTCTGCCCTGTATTCTGACAAGTTTCAGTGCATGTGAACAGGTGGTAAGTATATGGTACTTGTTGTTTTAATATTTAAATTCTAACCCCTTTGTTTTATAAGGTTAGGGGTTCACACTTATTTAAAAGTGGGCACCCCCTTTGGGCACCCACTTAGGGGCCAAGGTGGGGAGCCTCACTTTTAAGTGAGTGTGGGGGTGGGCATGGTCACCAACCCCCACTAATCCCCCACATGCATGCGTGGGTATCACTAAGGTTATCTTCACATTTATTTTATTAAAGAAACCTTCCTCTCAAGCATGGGATTCATCGTCTCTATCTGGCGTTGATTCATCACCTTTCAAAAAGGAACCAGGCGGCCATCTCTTCCATCGTGGCTGGTGGCTGTACACGCCCCAAGTGATTGCCTCTACTTTCCCCAGGCGGCTGGCTGCCACTACTGCTGTACCCTCTGCTGTTGCTGGCTGCGCCTGCCTCTCTACAGGTGGCTGAGTATAAGTTGCAGGCGGCTGCTTCCTCCACGCCATCTCCTACAGGCTGCTCTTCCTACGCAAAGGCGGCTGCCATCTTTTCTACTGGCTGCGCTTGCCCCTCTACAGGCTGGCTGCAACCACACCTACAGGCGACTGTCTCTCTCACTCCTCTGGCGGCTGGCTGCAACTTCTCTGCTGTACGGCTACTTCTCCCTCCTCTACCCGGTGGCTGTTGTATTGCTGCTTCTTCAGGCGGCTGCTCCTACAGGCTGCGCTGCCTTTTCTCCACTGCTCTCAGACGTGGGCCACCTTCACCAAGGCATTGCTGTGGCTGATCGCACAGGCGGCTACTAATAGGCTGCCCTATCTTCTACACTACAGGCTGCAGCCAAAACCCTCTTACATGCTCCTACAGGCGGCAGTAAATTGGCAAATAGGTGCTGCTTGTTTTCTCTTACAAAGGTGGTACAACCTATCTCCATTGGTGTTCTACAAGGAGACTTCACATCACCTGGAAGACTTCATCATACTCTGAGGATTGGTTTTCATATCAACCATCTACAAGTAAGTGATTTACAGATTTGAGTAAAGTATTATATGTTTAAATCTGATAAAAGATTCGTCCCGCTCGGCCAACACCCGTTCGGTGCCGGGTTGTCCAAGCTGTATTGGCGAACCTCGGTCCAAAGGTGCTGAGATCGGGAGAGCCAGGCGTTAGTACGAGAGCGCCTGTTTGTGCGTGGTCTCGGAACACCAGTGAGGCGCTCTCCGCGGAGTCCAGTGAAAGCACAGGACCGTAGAGATTGGACCACTCTAGTGGTCGTTCTGCTTCGAGCTTCTACATCGAAATTCGAGCCTATTTGTTTGGTACTGTTTTCATATGTACATGGACATTTTCTGGTTCTCAGAACCCATGGAGCATTGTATTCATTAAATACTCCCAATAAATATATCATATATTGAGGGGGGGGTCGGCCCGTTCCGGCCCCAGTGCTGGTGTCCATCTTTCCATTTCTGTTCATTTAATTTCAAGTTGTTTTAAGTTGTCCATTTTATATTTGTGGTTTTAAAGTTGTGCTTTTAAGCGTGTGGGTGTCCAACGGAGTCCTTCCCACTTGACGGGATCGGTTTCATTGGTATCAGAGCACGGTTGTTTCCCTCTTCCTAGTGGGGAAACGAACCTGTGTACTGGACATCCCGCTTTTAGCAAACTTTGAACTCAATGGACAGCCAAGGCAACCCTTTGGAAGTACCAAATTCGAGGGGTCCCTCTAGTGCTTCTCGTGGGTCTGATGTCCTGCGTGGTAGGCACAAGCCCCTTGAAAGGGTTATGGATAGTGAATCCAAAGGTCAACTGTCTCCAGGAAAGACAGTTATGCTTGAACAAGAGCCTGATGCTATGAGGGCTGAAATGGAATATATGAGAAAACTTTTGCAGGCTCAAGAGCAAGAATTGAAGTTTTTGCATGAAGATCCCCATCTGCAAAGTGCTATTGAAGCCAGGAAGGCTGATGCTATGGTTGATGTAACCTTTGAATCAATGGCTCGTGAAGTGGGCAAGAAACCAAGGGAGTTGGCACTTGCCTATCTCCTTCGCAAAGGTGATATCAAAGAGGGGGATGACGGAGAGCTAAAATTCAGAAATCCACCTCGTTTGAAGCATGGAGATCCCGCATCCCAGAGGCTGAAATCTTTTATGCAAAAGGAAGAGGTGACTGTCACCTCTCGACATGCATCTTCTCCCCAAGGCACTAAGCCCGATAGATATATGTATGCCAGTGCTCATGGAGGGCATCAAAGTCACATGCATGCAAGATATGTATCTCATGGTGACAGGTCTGCTTCCAGAAAAATTTTGCCTTCTGAGTTGTCTCATGGAGAGACCATGCCATATGCAGGTAAGTCACATGCATCTGAGTTTCGAGTTCGTGGAGCACATGCCACCGTGTCCCATGAAGCTTCTATGACGGCCCATGGAGCCCATGCAGACAGGGCTACCCCATTGGATAAGGGGAAAAGAAAAAGAGAAGACCATGAGCCTCATGCCAAGAAGCTCAAGGAATTCAAAGCAGGTGATAAATCTGTCAAATTTGATGTCTTTCATGGTGAACATGATGCTTCTAAGGTGTTAGCGTTTGTGGCACAGTTCGACATTGCCTTTAGTGATGAGGATTTCACAGAAAAGTCGAAGGTGCGCCATGCTAGCATGTTTCTGAAAGGCACTGCTGCCCATTGGTGGATCACTGAAAAGATCACCAAGGATCCCATCTCTACTTGGAAGGAATTCAAAGATAGATTTTATGCTCAGTTCTTGCCACCCAATGCAGAGCAAACTCTCACTCAAAAGTGGGATAGGCTGGAACAAAAAGATAATGAGAGTGTGCAACAATATGTTAACAAATTCTGGAAAGTGTTGCTGGAAGTGACTCCCTTCATGCAAATCACAGAGGATGAAAGAAAGAGGAAGTTTCGTTCTGGATTGCAACCTGCTTATAGATCGGGTATTGAATTGCACCCAAAACATACGTTGCAACAACTCACAGCTTCTGCTCTTGCTACGGAGCAATTGGTGCTCAAGATCAAGCAGGATCAAGGAGGTTCCAAGGGGAAGGATAAGGCTGCCCCAAATCAGCAAAAGGGTGGACAGCCACCTAAAAAGAACTTCCGGGAACCTTACAAGGGTGGTAAAGCTGAAAATAACACATCTAAAGAACAGGGCCCAAGGAAGAACAAATTCGGCTTAACCCCGGAGCAAAGAGAGCAATATGCTAAGGATGGAAAATGCTTTTCTTGTGGTAGCAAAGACCACATGTTCCGACAATGCCCAGATCGCAAACCAAAGCACGAGGACAAGCACACCAAAGCAAATGTTCATGCAGTTCCTGATGTGCAAGGTAATACAGGTCATGATGCAAAAGAGCGTATGGTTTGCAAGGCTTGGGGGCAAATCAAGGATCAGCCCGCACTCTTCATGTTTGATGATTGTGCAACTGACAATTTCATCTCTATGCAAATGGCAGCTGCATTGGGTATTGAGGTTGAAAACATGGGACCTCAGATTGAAGCTGAAGCTGCATTTATTGGCAAAGAGGTGCAGGTTACCCCTTTGATTGGGAAGTTGCGTATCCATATACAGGGCTATCTTGATAATGAGCATTTCCTAGTTGCTCCACTGAATGGATGTGATGTATTGTTGGGCAAGCCATGGCACCATAGGCTTGAGCCCCGCAAAGACTACAAGTCTAATATGATTTCTTTTATGCATAAAGGCCGCATGCACTTTATTGATGCTGGCAAAGAAGGGGATTCTATCCCAGTTGTATCACACATCCAAATTAATAAAGCAATGAAAAAGAGTCTTTCAGCGTACTTGGTTTTTGTGCGTGATAGTCTTGTGCCAAATCATCAAAATGTGGATGCTATGTCTAATGATAGGCTGAATTTTCTTAATGCATTCAAAGACTGTTTTGCTGACTCATTGCCAGGTGAATTACCTCCCCAAAGGCCCGAAGATCATCGTATAGATCTTGTGCCAGGTAGTTCTCCACCTAACAAACCCGCATACCGAGTGAGTGCTGCACAGCAAGAAGAAATTATGAAGCAGGTAAATGAGCTTTTAGAGAAAGGTTTGGTTCAGCCCAGTTCCTCACCTTACTGCTCTCCTGTGCTTCTTGTTCAAAAGAAGGACGGATCATTCCGTATGTGTGTGGACTATAGAGCTTTGAACAAGCTTACCATCAAGAACAGATTTCCTATTCCACGTATTGATGATATCTTGGATAAGCTTGATGGCTCAACTTGCTTTAGCAGACTTGATTTGAAGAGTGGTTATCACCAGATACGCGTGGTGCCACAAGATGTCCATAAGACTGCATTCAGGACAGCCTTCGGATTATATGAATTCTTGGTAATGCCTTTTGGTCTCACCAATGCTCCTGCTACTTTTAATCAAATGATGGATAGGATATTCCGATCCCATCGCAAGTTTACAGGAGTCTTCTTTGATGATATCTTGGTTTTCTCCAAGAATGAGCAGGAACACAGAACTCATTTGGTCACAGTGTTCGAAGAGTTGCGGAAGCATAAACTTTTCGTCAATGCCAAGAAAAGTGAGTTTTTCCTTTCAGAGATTCATTATCTGGGACATATTGTATCCAAAGATGGAGTTACAATGGATCCTGCAAAGATCGAGACTATTCGGAATTGGCCCGAATTGCAAAACGTACATCAAGTACGTAGTTTTTCGTATTACAGGCGTTTCATCAGGCATTTTGCTATGATTGCCACTCCTCTACATGATCTCACGAAGAAGAAAACTGTTTTCAAATGGACTTCAAAGGAACAGGATGCTTTCTTGCAGCTCAAGCATGCGATCATATCTGGTCCAGTATTGATTGTTCCTGACTTGCACAAGTCATTCGTGGTTGAATGTGATGCTTGTGGTGATTGCATAGGAGCTGTCCTAAATCAAGAAGGGCATGCAGTTGCATACGAGAGCCGTCGTTTGCATGATGCTGAGCTTCATATGGATATCTATGAGAAAGAGCTCTTGGCTGTAATTCACGCCTTAAAGATTTGGAAACATTACCTTCTTGGGGCTGAATTTGTAGTCAAGACAGATCATCAAAGCTTGAGATACTTTTTATCTCAAACCAAGCTTTCAGAGAAGCAAATGAGAATGGCGAATTTTCTTTCCATGTTCCATTTTCAGATTGTGCATACTCCAGGAAAGAAAAATGTAGTGGCCGATGCACTATCTAGGAGGCCTTATATTGCTGCAGTCTCAGTGGCCTCTCATGGAGATCTATCTGCTATGAAAGATTTGTATCATTTGGATGCTGATTTTTGCCATATATGGACTGATTTGATGGCTGGTCATTCACATGCCTCTTATGTTATCAACGAGGGTTATCTCATGAAGGATAATTGCCTATGTGTGGTGAAGGATTTGCGTCCAAAGGTTATGGACGAATGTCACGCTCCACCTTATGCTGGACATAGAGGTATTATGCCTACTACTCGCTTGATTCAGAGGTATTTCTTTTGGCCAAGCATGCGTAAAGACATTGAGGCTTATGTGCGTGCATGTATTACTTGCCAAAAGGTGAAATTTGATAGGCAAAAGCCTCCAGGTTTGCTTCAGCCATTGCCTATTCCCTCGCAACCTTGGGAAAGTATCACGATGGATTTTATTATGGATTTGCCTAGATCCCAGCATGGGAATGATGCTATTTGGACTATTGTGGACAGGTTTAGCAAGCAAGCTCATTTCTTGCCCGTCAAGAAAACCATTAAAGCTGATCATATGGTAAAGCTTTTTCTTGCTAACATTTTCAAGCATCATGGTATGCCTAAATCCATTGTTGGGGATAGAGATCCCAGGACCACAAGCCTATTTTGGAGGGTTTTATTTGATAATATGGGTACTAAGCTTGAATTTTCATCAGCTTATCATCCCCAAACGGATGGCCAAAGTGAAGCTGCAAATTCAGCTGTGTTGGATTTATTGAAATGTTATGTGGCAGATCAAAAGACTGCATGGGAGAAGTATCTTCCACTTGTTGAGTTTGCCTACAACAATACAATCCATGCTTCCACAGGAAAGGCTCCGTTTGAGATTATTTATGGCAAAGCGGTCTTGCCACCCATCCTTCGTACCAAGGATGAGATTTTTGCAGCTGATGAATATGTTCGTGACTTGGATATTGCCTTTGGTCAGGTGCGGACAGCCATTGCAAGATCTCAGGATAAGCATAAAATGGCTGCTGACAAGCATAGAAGGGACATGGAAGTCAAAGAAGGTGATTGGGTATTGCTGAAATTTGAGAAGGCTAGGCTTCGGAAGAGGCCAGGACGAGAAGGATCATATCCTAAGCTTTCTCCTCGCTATTATGGACCCTTCAAGGTGATTCATAAGATCAATGAAGTCTCCTACAGGCTTGCTCTACCTAGTCATTGGAAGATTCACAATGCTTTTCATGTGAGTCTATTTCGGAAATATGTGGGGCCAGATCCTGATGAGCCTGTCACAGAAGATCCACCAAAAATTGAAGAGCTTGAGGAGATCCTCCAGCCAGAACAGATTGTTTTTCACAAGGAGAGAAAGCTACCTGCAGGAAAGCTTTCCAGGAGATACCTTGTGAAGTTTAAGAATTATTTACCTATTGATGCCAAATGGGTAAATGAAGATTACTTTGCAGATTATCCGCAATTGTTGCAGGCATATCTTGAGGCTTTTAAGTTGAGGTCAACTCTTTAGAAGCCCGGGGGGATGTCACCAATTGGCCGACCATTTGGTCCATTCCTAGTTTTTGCGTCTCGTTCACTTGAGGCCAGGCCAGTGTCTCGTGTGAAGAGGCCAGTATTTTGCTGACATGGACGGGAGCCAGACTGGTGCCACCCGTGTGTTAGCAGGATGGTGTCGTATGGACGGGAGCCAGACCAGTGCCACCCGTGTATGACCTGGACTGTGTTCGATCCATGGGACTGTCACGCCATGGAAGAGCCAGTATTCGTGCCGTGTTTTACCTATGGGACTGTCACACCATAGGGAAACTCGTGCCTGGAACTGTGTCTTACCTATGGGACTGTCACTCCATAGGAAGACCAGGTTTTGTGTTTTATGTCGTGCCAGTTTTGTGCCGACAGATATTTTGTACATGTTCCATGAACGGGAGATATGTCCATGTTACTTTTTGCACATGCACACATATTTTGCATGTTTGAAACTGTTTTCGCATGACATGTATTTGTGTGTTTGCTTGCCTAACGTGTTACTGAGCGGGGACGCCTGCCAGTGAGTCGTGAAGTCTGCCTTGTATTCTGACAAGTTTCAGTGCATGTGAGCAGGTGGTAAGTATATGGTACTTGTTGTTTTAATATTTAAATTCTAACCCCTTTGTTTTATAAGGTTAGGGGTTCACACTTATTTAAAAGTGGGCACCCCCTTTGGGCACCCACTTAGGGGCCAAGGTGGGGAGCCTCACTTTTAAGTGAGTGTGGGGGTGGGCATGGTCACCAACCCCCACTAATCCCCCACATGCATGCGTGGGTATCACTAAGGTTATCTTCACATTTATTTTATTAAAGAAACCTTCCTCTCAAGCATGGGATTCATCGTCTCTATCTGGCGTTGATTCATCACCTTTCAAAAAGGAACCAGGCGGCCATCTCTTCCATCGTGGCTGGTGGCTGTACACGCCCCAAGTGATTGCCTCTACTTTCCCCAGGCGGCTGGCTGCCACTACTGCTGTACCCTCTGCTGTTGCTGGCTGCGCCTGCCTCTCTACAGGTGGCTGAGTATAAGTTGCAGGCGGCTGCTTCCTCCACGCCATCTCCTACAGGCTGCTCTTCCTACGCAAAGGCGGCTGCCATCTTTTCTACTGGCTGCGCTTGCCCCTCTACAGGCTGGCTGCAACCACACCTACAGGCGACTGTCTCTCTCACTCCTCTGGCGGCTGGCTGCAACTTCTCTGCTGTACGGCTACTTCTCCCTCCTCTACCCGGTGGCTGTTGTATTGCTGCTTCTTCAGGCGGCTGCTCCTACAGGCTGCGCTGCCTTTTCTCCACTGCTCTCAGACGTGGGCCACCTTCACCAAGGCATTGCTGTGGCTGATCGCACAGGCGGCTACTAATAGGCTGCCCTATCTTCTACACTACAGGCTGCAGCCAAAACCCTCTTACATGCTCCTACAGGCGGCAGTAAATTGGCAAATAGGTGCTGCTTGTTTTCTCTTACAAAGGTGGTACAACCTATCTCCATTGGTGTTCTACAAGGAGACTTCACATCACCTGGAAGACTTCATCATACTCTGAGGATTGGTTTTCATATCAACCATCTACAAGTAAGTGATTTACAGATTTGAGTAAAGTATTATATGTTTAAATCTGATAAAAGATTCGTCCCGCTCGGCCAACACCCGTTCGGTGCCGGGTTGTCCAAGCTGTATTGGCGAACCTCGGTCCAAAGGTGCTGAGATCGGGAGAGCCAGGCGTTAGTACGAGAGCGCCTGTTTGTGCGTGGTCTCGGAACACCAGTGAGGCGCTCTCCGCGGAGTCCAGTGAAAGCACAGGACCGTAGAGATTGGACCACTCTAGTGGTCGTTCTGCTTCGAGCTTCTACATCGAAATTCGAGCCTATTTGTTTGGTACTGTTTTCATATGTACATGGACATTTTCTGGTTCTCAGAACCCATGGAGCATTGTATTCATTAAATACTCCCAATAAATATATCATATATTGAGGGGGGGGTCGGCCCGTTCCGGCCCCAGTGCTGGTGTCCATCTTTCCATTTCTGTTCATTTAATTTCAAGTTGTTTTAAGTTGTCCATTTCATATTTGTGGTTTTAAAGTTGTGCTTTTAAGCGTGTGGGTGTCCAACGGAGTCCTTCCCACTTGACGGGATCGGTTTCAGCGACCAAAAAAGGCAAGGCGATTCTCAGATCAGAATTCAGCACGACCAGAATTCAGCTCAGATCAGAATTCAGCATAACAGTACGACTGCTCCACTGCTGAGTTAAGCTTGAGGCTCTGATACCAGTTGAATGGGAGTTAGGGTTAGAGTTCATGTGTGGGAGACATACACAGAGAAGAAGGGAGAGAGAGAGAGAGAGAGTTGTGGGGATAAGTCAACTCCATATTATTGAGTGTGTGACTCCCCTATCACACATGTATATTGCACTAGTACACATAGTGCACTTAGTACATTAAAAGTACTAAGTGTACTATGTACTATAACTTATGGGCTTGTACACACTATAAGGGTGGGCATAATGCCTTTACCCCAATAACCATGTGTAAGGGTGTGACCCTTCAGAGGTGTCCTTTCAGTTAATAAGGGATTAATAAGTAATTAAGGAGAGATTAAGAGAGTTAGTCACAATCGTGACATTCCCTCCCACTTAAAATGAAATCCAGGGGTAGTTATTTAGACTCTGGAAGAAGGGAAATGATTGAATTTCTTCTGCATCCAAAGCTCTAGCTGCTAGATCCCATGTCATGGCATTATTGTCGACCATAACAATCTTGCATATACCAAACTGAATATTAACTGCATCTGCAACTTGTCTCATCTTTACCAAAAGCATGAGAATCATATCTGTAACTTGAGTAGAACTTTTGTTAACATCATTGGTAACTTCGAGCTTTGTCCAAGAAAAGACTGAATCTTCATTTGCCTTTAGAGAAACCATAAGCAAACTGTCTTGAATCTCCAATATCAAGGATTGTGTCACCAAACTTTGCATTTGGTTAGTGACCATCATTTGGAAATCTGAAAGGGATTCCATTGGCTTGTCTGGAACACGGATGTCTTCAAGGGTTGTCGTAGATGAAGAAGAAATATCTTCCATATGGTTTTCTTTGCTTAGAAAGTTGTTCTCGGAACAAGTTATGTCCAAAGATTTATTTGTAACGACTGAAGTCATGCTGCAAGAGTCTGCGTCCGATTTATCCTTTGCACCACTGAAGGTAAGGACTGGAGTCTTCATTTTTGAAGAAGAAGCATCATTCACCACGGCGTCAGGTATCTGGTCAGAGACAAAGACTCCGTTTTGCACGGGCGGTGACGAGGCTATTGCTTCTGCCTAGGTCACAGCAAGAAAGGAGTTGTGGACATTGTATTTGTCACACATGTACAAGAATCTTCTGAATCTTCAGTTTTCTCAGCAGGTATTAAGGCTTCCAATATAGAAGTGGGAGGTTGAGGTTGTTTGCGCCTCTTACACCTCTCAAGGATCCTCTTGCACAACGTGAGAATGAGTAAGTCTTCAACACTGCCACCAAGAGCTTGCAAGGACTTGAATGTAGGGCATTGCTCGCGAGGGGAAACTTGTCTAATGTCGCGGCGTTCACGACCGAGTACTCGACTAGGGTCGGACACACGTGCCACTAAGTAAGCCCATCTTGATATGGCTGATTTCTTTCCAAGATGTGATCCTTTGGAAGCTTCATGTTGCTGCTTTTGTTGCTGATGATTCCAATAAGAAGTTGGTTGCTTAGAACCGTAACATTTCCAAGAATATCCATGCTGAGGCTTGCGTTGCTCGCACGAAGATACTTTGTGTCTGGTTGTCTCTGAAGAACCATGCTTAGGGTGAGAGAATTTTTGTTGAGAAACATGCTGAAGCCCATCGATACGAGCTTTTGGTTGTTGATGGAACATGGCTTGAAACCGCTGGAATGCAGCTTGTTGCTGTGCATTTTGCTGCTCCAAGGATTTGTTTATAGCCATCAATATGGAGGCCATCTCTTGATCATAACATTGTTCACCGCATCTACCCGGCACTCAGATAATCCTGGGGCAAATGTGATGCCTGTGGTGTAGGAATTGGAACTGGTGCAGGAACTGAACTGGTGCGGGAACTGGTTTGGGACGGGTACTGCCTCTGGAACAGGTTCGGGCTCTGGGTCGGGGAATTGGGAATAATGATCACCTCTGGCTCAGACAGGGGTGAATCTGGGATGACAATAATCTCCTGTGAAGGGAGAGGATTCGCCGGCAGTTCATCTTTGGGAACCTTGTCTACATACGAGAGATACGGAACGGGCACATCGAAAACTTCGTCTGCCATTGCGCGCACAAGATGGTGCTTGCAGATGGGCCAGCGCTGGAGGAGAGAGAACGAACCTGGGAAGTGGCTGGCAGAATTCGCTGATGAAGCCACATGCTGCCGTTGGCCTTTTTTTTGCTTAGCGCTGGTTGCTGCCGGTTTCCTTGCGCTGGCGGGTTCTCCTTCTTTTGTTGTTTTTTTTTTTGTGTGTGCTGGTCGGCGGCTGTTCTTCGCTGGCGGGTGGCCGTTCGGTGCTGGCTGCCGGCTGCTTCACGTGGTTGGTGGAAGCCACGTATATAATAAGGCTTAATTATAAGCCTTAAGTTATGGGTGTAAAGGTGACGGCCAGCAAAGCGAAGAGGTACCGCTTCGTAGGGGTGCGCCGCTTCGTAGGGGCGCCACCAGCAAGGCCAAAAGGTGGCGGGTGCTATTCGGCGGCGAGGGCTCAAGGCCGGCAGTTGCTCTAAGCAAGCAAGGGCTCACGCCTGCCAACACTGCCACGCGGACCCGCCAAAACATTAAGTGAGTACCCGTAGGTGTACCGCCACGGGTGGAACTCGCCTGTAGGGCGGCCAGGCACGGAGGCCGAAGGGCAACAAGGACCCGTCTAGGCACGAGGCGCGACTTGCCAATATCTGCTAATGCTAGAGTTGCATGGCTTCCTGATCTAGCTTGTGTTAATGCTCCACAGCCATGAGTTCTGCACAGTGCTAGTCTTCTTCAACCCTGTGTTTGTCTTTCATTCCTCAGCAAGTTCCTGACATCTTTGTTGCTCCATTAGGAGAAGCATACGTTCAAATTCCATGGGACCCTACTCTGGAGGCTACGCTTTAGTCTTTTCTACCTCTTTTGCTAGCTTTAGCAGTCTGTTTTGCTCCATCAGCTCTTGGATGAAATCTTTGTTGCTTTGTGAAAGTGTTGTTTCTTCTTTGGTGGTGTCTTCTTTGTTGCTTTCTTCTTCGGTGGTTTGAAACTTTCTACTTCTTCTGCTGACATGGTGGTGGACAGTTGGGTGGTTTTTCCCAACCTCAGTTTTACCATCCACGAGATGCTCACTTTAGGTACCCAAGCTGGGTCACAACCAAAAGCTATGATACCAATGCAGCATGCAACTAGTACAATCATGTAACACAGAGCAAGGCCTTCTTTATACCTTAACGTTTGAGTGAGTTTAAGCAATCCACTTTAATTCTTGAACAAGGAGATAGAGTTGTAGAGATAGAAGATGGAGAGTTGACACTAGATGGGGTCCCAACTACCCACCTAAGGGCCCCATCCTGCAAGCAGGAGTATTTTCTTTTATTACTTTGGAGAACTACTTCACAATGCAGACTTTACCAAGAACTTACTGAAAATGGTTGACTGTGGAATGCCAAATGTAAGGATGAAGAAGATCAAACTTCGGCTGAACCATCATGCGGTCTGAAGGCACTTTAGAAGCCACTTCGGGAGCCAATATGCATACCCAGATCTGCTGAGGGCATGCGAGACTAATGGCTGAATGTTGAAGATGACTTCAGGCTGCTTTGGACTGTAGCACACTAAGGGTGCTATGTTGAAGATATGCATGCACAAGTCCTGGGACCTAGGCACACATGGTAACTGCTTTATTCACTGCTGAATTATGCAAGAGCTAGATGATTCCATGAATGGAAGTCAGGGTGGCTTATATATGCACACCCACACCAAATCGGCCACTTTTATGACGTCGGCCTAATGACTTATGCCCACGACAGGCTGACAATATTGTTCATGCAGGCGCTTTCATACATGCGTGGCTGCAGGCCTTTTCAGCTAGCCGACTGGGCCTCTCCCATGCTGGCCAACCGGGCCAGCATGGGAGAGGCCCATGGTTTGCATGGCTCTTGGGCAACCTGTATGGATGGTTGGCCCTAAGGCTAATCCTAAGGCCCTTAATATCAATGATACCTAAAGCTTCTACATGCTTGTTATAGACTACTACACTAGGATGACCTATATGCAACTATTCTCCAAGTGGGTTACGTGACATACCAACACCTAAGGCTTCAGATGTGACCTACGTAGCTTGTGCCTGACATGTCCACCAACTAGGGCTCACAATGGGGTCACAACATACGACAAAATAAATCCCTACAAGGTGCTAATGTTGTGCAAGTGTAGCACTGATTATGAGCCAATGTGTCACATAGCACCTAAATACATGGGTGCATGTGATAGAAAGTGTTGAGCAGTTGCAGGTTACTCAGAGCACACTTCACTAAGATCCTTCTATGGTAAGGAGGTTTGCCTCTGACTTTTATTGTCTTCGAGAGGGATAGAGCACCGCGTTAGGTTTGGGCTATTTTGTAGCATATGGTCACAGAGGACATACTTGATGCCCCTTTCTCCACTGAGGAATTCAAGCAAGCACTCCATGCATTACTTCATGGTGAGTGTCCAAGGGATGATGACCTTTCACCCACATATTTCGTGACATTTTGAGATGACTTTGGGGTACGTATCACTATGGCCCTTCAAGAGATGTAAAACACAAGGAGTATGCCTTCTTCTCATACTGAGGGTCCTATTCACCTTATCCCAAAAGGCGATGATAAGACGAATATTGGTCAATGGAGGCCTTCATATTGGTCAATGGAGGCCTTCATATTGCTTGGGACGAAATACTTGCCCAAGCAGTAAGCACGAGATTGTAGCCACTATTGCAGGATGTGATTCATGATACGCAACATCTTTGATAGTATCTTCTCTTTTTGGGAGGCGAATGAAGGGGCAAGGAAAGCAACCAATTCCTAGCCATCTTATTGTCTTATTCTTGGACTTTGAGAAGACATATGATAGAGTTGATTGGGATTTCCTTGAAGGAACCCTTATGCAAAAAATTCTCTCAGGATTGTATTAGAAGTGCTCGTATTGGGACACTTAGAGCCTTGGTGGTTAACCAAGTACTGCTTGCCTTAGTTTGGTTCATTGTCTCATGTTGGTGTTTCTCTCGTGATTGCATTGGTCAGCTGTAGTTGATCCACGACTTTCTCTGGTGAAGTTTGGATGGTACACTTGACACTTGGGCCAAAGTTTTCTTGGGAAACTATTATACGTCCCACACAAGAAGTCCCAAGCAGGAAGGGGGATTGTAGATCCGGATATACAATGCAGAGCATTGCTTTGCAAGTTAGCGGTCAGAGGCTTCCTTCCACGCAATGAGCCTTAGAAGAATTTCTTTATGTTTCATATCTCCGGATGTATGCCTCGTGGTGGTGGAGATTGGATGCTAAATCAATGAATCATCTTTACTACTAAGGCAAAGTATAGGGCACTTTCCTCTCCGCTTATAGCAGCCATTATCAAAGCCTAGGGCAGCATGAGACCTTTTTTTAGACTGAGGCTTCCTAGATCAGAGGATGAGGCTGATAGACAACCCATTATGTAGAATGACCTCATTAGAGATGAGATTGGGTGACCTTTGGTTGCCTCCGAATATATGTAGCGGCTAGGCTGGGAGACATTTGAATCGACAAAAAGATTTTAAAAGTCTTCTACGGAGCAGAGGCTTGCATCCACCTAGCATTGCATATGGGGAGGTAAAGCTACTCAGAGGATTTGGGGCTCTATAGCCCAGCTTATGAGCAGATTGAGGAGAAATACCATCTATGTTGCATGGGGTGTTATTGCTTGGCTCACTGAGTCTGGTCCACATATTTTTGTTATGTGTAGACATGTGGCACAACGTTGCATGCTACTGGAACTTCCTCATACACAGTATACACCACCTCTGCAGAGGATTGATACCACTTTGGAGATCTTAGGAGATACATTGCCTGAATCACAACTTGGCAGATTTGGAGGGCCACATGCACAGAGGCTCTAGAGGGCATGCGCAAGCAAAGCGCACTATTTTCATGAGGGAGTGAGATCATGGGGTCTTTTTCTCATCAACCCTCACAGGACTCTCTTGGCACCATTGTGCCCTAGATTGGTTGAGATCACTATACATTTTGGGATGATGATTCTTTTCTCTGGCTTCTAGCCGTATGGTCTATTCATACTTAATAGAAGTCTCTTTTCCATCACACACAAAAAAAAACTGGCAATTGCCTCGAGGTAAGTGTCCATATTTGAATGTATATTTTCAGAAGATAGGCTTCAGAATTACCTGAATAGATGAAACAGAGAAATGACTTATATCAGCATACAAAGCCTCCGTTCCTGCAAAGAAATCACACTTCAAAATGCCTTTTCAAGCTGGATAGAAACACAAGGAAGAGGTAGATTTAAGCCATGTCAGTTACCTGTTATACTTAGTACAATTCCCCCAAGCGAGACCCAAGCATTCTGTTTGTTGTTAACGAAGTAGTGGACAATGTAGTAGGGGGAGAGGGCTCGAAAAACGGCGGGTTCATGCTTGATGATGTTGTATACCCCAATTATTCCAATGGATAGAAACCAGGTGAGGACAATTGGAGCAAAAATCCACCCGACTTTATCTGTTCCAAATCGCTGTAAAAGAAATAGGCCCACCAAGATGACACAAGCAACCCCAACAACAAAGTCTGAACAGGAAAGTTTGAGAGTTGCATGAGTCACCAACATTGACCATGGGTAATAGAACAAACATTAAAAAAAATAAGCTTATGGAATCTGTTTTCTTTATTGGAGAGTTTTACCATTGCTAATCCTTGGGTCGTTGACTTTGACTCCACTAACAGATGATAGAACTGCCAATAATTAAAAAAAAAACATGACATTAGTGCCAACAATCAACGCCCTTCTTTAGAAGATCCACACGCTAATGTTTTACATTCATGGTTGCATCACTTCACTTCTTATTTTACTCTTTGAGTGTCGGAACACGAAAAGTTTGGTGGCATAATTGGGTCTAGTAATGATTGAGAACTTGTCGAATGTCCTCAACGTATGCAAATAGGGTCACACAATTAGTCATCAGCATAGATTACCACTATTAGCACAATCCTTGTAGTCTTTCTCACATAAAGTGAGAAATCAGCATTAGATATCTGAAATCCAATAGTGACAAGCAAATCCCATGTCTCATTAGCGTCTAACACAACCATCTCCTAATCCATGGCATCTTTCTAATGCTCTCCTTAAAACATGTGGGCTCTCTACCCCTGTATATACGCATAATGATGGATTGTATACCCATCATTTCCTCACCTGACCACTAGATATCTGACTCTAGTAGACCTGATCACTGTTCTCAAAGCTGCTTTGGCTTTCTCTCTGCTAAGTGTAATAACGTCTAAGATCCCAAACTCCTCATTGTTAACGACCCCATTAGTTAACATGGATTCGCCCATCCAACCTAC
Source organism: Cibotium barometz (assembly GCF_041138505.1). NCBI lineage: Eukaryota > Viridiplantae > Streptophyta > Polypodiopsida > Cyatheales > Cibotiaceae > Cibotium > Cibotium barometz. The sequence continues at coordinate 28,815,008 of NC_141062.1, read as the reverse complement.
CACATAATCCCACCAGGTTCTGTTCATTCGGACTTTCCCTTGAAGGTGAACCATACTAGTAGTTTAGGTCTCTAGAAAAGGCTAGCTACAAGACACACATTTTGTGGAATTCGCACCTACTAGTGGAGCCAAATAGAGCCCAATTGCACACACATACAACCTTAATCAGGAGAAACGAGATCACACTGCTAGAACAAGTAACATCACATGAGATGTAGCACCCGTGAGACGATGATGACACATTAGATGATCTATCACTCAATCGATCGATTATCATTGATCTTGAGAGAAAGAGGCTTCGTGACCATCTCTATATAGGTCTAGGTGCTATATCTTTATGAGTGTTACAATGGGGCAGTTTAGACCTCGTAGATAATCTACAAGACAATTTAGAAGTCATCCACTCAAGATAGGGGATGCATCATCCAAGGCCTCATCAGTCAAGGGTGCCTACAACCAGAGTCCTAGTCAAGGACATGAGCATGGACAAGTTGGTAGAGAATCTGCTCAACCAGTTAAGCTAGCAGTAGTGGTAAGAATAGCCCTCACAGCCAACACCTCAAGAAGGACACTCATACATATTCCCACAAAGAGATATGGTTTGGTGTATGGTAGAGTGCAGGAGTTTTGACCAGAAGAAGCTTATACATGGGCCCACCTTTTTCTCAATACCCCATGCACACCACCTGCAATATCCATGGGCTTTGTATGTAATATACACATAAGCACTATTCTTTTCACAAACCTACATTAAGCCTCATAATAGATAAAGGTACCATGGTGGGTGGTACGACCCATCCCTTGGACCTTCCTCAAATCAACAGGAACCTTTCGTGGCGTTGGCTTTAACCCCACCACCCATTTCATCCACACTTCCTCTATCCAAAGTGCTCGATAATGCCAAATCCTTTGAGCCACAGAGGCCGCCTAGCTCCATTGCAACTGTGTGGACAGAGCCATGCATAAAGTCCACCACCATGCCTCACACAATGCAATAATCTTGACTCCCTATGAACAGGTAAATACCAAAGAAAGCAACAAAGAGAGTTAAAGAAAGTAGTTGAGTTGGATAAGTCTTCGCATAATCTGCCCATTGCCCATGCACGTCACCTATATATTTTACTATAGGCATCACAACATTTTCACTTCTCGCATCTCACAACACACACTTACACATGCACTTACAACTAACCTTATCACACCAACCCTCTAGGTACCTCTCTGGATGGAGGGACGATAGTGTGGGTGCAAGCTTGGCCCATGGTACGACCTGTCGCCTAGAGAAACCCCCTTGACCTTATAGGTACCTCCAATGAGCTTCTATGCATGTGATTCATCACCAACATAACCTCACCTTGGCCAACATTTTTTCCATGAAGAAGCCTCATCTCTTAGCATCACACTTTTAGATTTGAACATCCTCTCATGTTGTGCCATGAAGATCTGGATTGTTATCTACTCATGCAAATCATTCAATGGTGGTTTGGCCCTCATTCTACCAATATTAGAATGCGGACTATTTCTACCAAACTACCTCATATTGAAGGGCCCATGCCACTTCTAGAACCAACGAAGGCATTAACATGAAGAACCTATGCGTCACCTATCGTTTTCTATAACGCCTCGACATGCTACCTACCATTAACGCTACCCAAAGCTTCCTATAGCTTTTCACTACATCCAGATGTAGATCGGTCTTGAACTCTACCACTTAACCTCGACAGCTAACTTCATAGCATATCTTGGACTATCTACACATTCCACCTCAGGAGATATTGAGATGCCAAGCTCAACATGAGCTGACACTCACGAGGCGCCTGTATGACTGTTCGACATTTATATCACTAGAGGGTTTGGTAGCTAGCACCAACATATCTTCGCCAGAGATTCTACAGCTAGACTACACCAACTAGTCCACATCTACCCACTCCTCTTAGCGTGTTCACATTATGGACCGCTTGTATATTTCTATTATGTGTGTTAGTCACCTTATCTTCTTTGTAGACCTCTTTTGTTGTGTGAAGAAGAAGAAAAATTTTCAGCCTCTCACCTTGTGTGTTCTCTTCTAGGGTTTGTGTGAGTGTGTGTGCTTGTAAGAGCTCAAGCTCTCTCCTCCCTTTTGCATCTTTTCATGGTATCAGAGCCTGGTTTATGCTAAGGGTTGAGTGGCAAGTAAGAGAAACATAAGAAGCGGTACGAGGGTAAGAGATTCATCTACTCTTCCCTCTTTGTGTTGGCGGCTACGCCCTTGTTGGGAGCTCTTCGAGAGGAGGCATCGGCAAAAGCGAAATCTGATTTAGGAGCTTTCTTTGTGGGAGTAGAGCTACAGGGCAACAATATGATCCGATGGACAATTTTTCAGGCAGAAAACATGTTTCGGGCGCGTCTGGACCTCCGTTTTTCAGTTCGCAGGCGTTCACGGGCATTGTGGGTAAGTTTCGATTCTCTGCAGAACTCGGTTTTTGAAACTGCAGGAAGGGCGATCGGTTGTGCAGACACTGTGTGTACTGCAAAGAGGTACCAAATTCGTCATATGGATTATGTATGCAAATTGAGGTCACTGGTTGTGACAATTTGGGTGCAGTATAGTACCGCTGCAGAGAATACAACAGCTTGTGTAGGTCAAGCAAGAGTATTGTTTTTGGTAAATTTGTTTTACAGAAAAGATGTCAAATGATGGAATAAACCATATTGTTGCAGAGAAGCTTGACAAGAAAAACTTCCATGCTTGAAGGTTTAGATTGATAAATTTCCTGATGGGAAAAGGTTACGGGACTACATTGAAGGTGAACATGAGAAGGCACTGGAGATACCAAAAATTAATCCAATTGCTGCAGATGTAAAATAGTTCAAGGATTGGAATCAAGGAGCAAGGAAAGTCATGTATTGGCTTTCTATTAGTATACAAGACACCATGATTGGGCATATACAGAATCCCAAGTCACCTAAGGAGGCATGTGACACCTTGGTGGAGCTGTATGAAACTAACACCAAGGCACGAAAGATTCAGTTGAATAATGAGCTTCATATTGTGTGGAGAAGAAGAATATGTCTGTGAATGATTATGCCTTGATGATCAAGGGCATTGTGGAATCTCTTGCATCAATTGGGTGTTTCTGTTGTTGATGATAATAAGGTGGAAGTGTGTCTACGTGGTCTCGGGCCACAATACAAAGCGTTCAAGACGTCTATTCAGACTTGGGAGAACATTCCCAACTTCACAGATTTGGTGTTAATGCTGATCATTCCAGAGAAGAAATTGGGTGAAGATCAACAGTCTGCACAAAACAAAAATAGTTAAGAGCAACAGGCCTTCTACACAAGTGCAGGTAGGGGACGAGGTAGAGGTTGTGGACGTGGCCAAGGTGGTGGTGGCCAAACAAGTAATCAAAATTATGGTCAGCAGCAGCAGTAAGAGTCCCAAGATTCACAACAACAACATACTAGTGAAAGAGACCAGTTTAGAGGCAAGGGAGTCAAAGAGGTCGTGGTATTTGGCAAAGGTAGCATAATGATACACGAGGGTGTCTTTACTGTGGTAAGCCTGGACATGTGTAAGTAGATAACTATAAGAAGCAGAGTGACATGCGAAATGGAAAAGTGCAGCAAAATAACTATGCATCCTCTAGCAAAAATAATGAGGATAATGAGAGGTTGTTTGTTATGCAACATGTGGTTAATGTTGTGTCTAGAAATGATATAGCAGCATGTAAATATGATGTATGGTATATTGATTCAAGTGCTTCGAACCACATGATAAGTCATGGTGAGTGGTTCAAGGAAATGAAGAGTCTTAAAAGACCAAGTTTTGTTGAAACAGGGGGGATGACACTGCTCATCCGATTGCCCATGTTGGAGATGTGCCATTGTCTATGTAGGATGGCAAGGTGAAGTACCTTGTAGATGTACTTCATGTTTTGAACATTACAAAGAATATGGTTTCAGTTGGCTAGATGATTGAGCAGGGTTTGCAGGTTCGGTTTAACCACCGTGATGGATGTTATGTAGAAGACTTTAAAGATAAGTGCAGGTTGGTTGTAAAAGAAAACATAGTGGGTAGAATGTTTACATTGAATGTAAATATGCCTGAAGTGAGTGATGCAATGTTTGTTGCAAATGGTTCAGGAGTTGTTGCAGATACAAACATTTGGCATAAGAGAATTGGGCATGTAAATGTACAAAGAATGAAGTCTATGCAGACTAAAGAAATTGTGACAGGGCTGCCTAAGTTTAAAGTTGAAGGTATGCAGAAAGTTTGTGAAGCATGTCAATTTGGAAAGCAAACAAAAAATGTATTTCCATATGACAGAAATGTGAGCAGGAATGTACTAGATGTTGTGCATACAGATGTATGGGATCCTGCGAAGACTATGTCTATAGGTGGTTGCAGGTACTATATGTAACATTCATTGATGGACCACACGAGGAAAGTGTGGGTGTATTTCATGAAGGAGAAGAGTGAAGTGGTCACTCGTTTTCAGAATTTCAGAGTGATGGCTGATAGGAAAGCATGTGAAGTGCCTAACGTCAGATGGAGGGGGAGAATACTTCTCTAATGAGTTCTTTGAATTCTTGCGAAAGAATAGCATTCAGAGACAATTTACATGTAGATACACTCCGCAACAAAATGGAGTTGCTGAGCGGAAAAACATGCACATTGTAGAGATAGCACGAGCATTGATGGCAGAGAAGAATATGCCACATAGCTATTGGGCTAAGGTTGTTGTGTCTACAACAGTTTATATCATGAACATGACTCCTACTGCAGCTATGATGTAACGCCAGAGGAGAAGTTTGCTGGTGGCAGGAAACCTGATTTGTCTCACTTGAAAGTTTTTGGATGTATTGTATATATGCATGTGCCAGATGAGTTGTGTACCAAGCCAGATCCAAAAGCATAAAAATGTGTGTTTATTGGGTATTCCCTTGAGCAAAATGGATATAGATGCTATAATCCTGCTACACGTGAATTGAGAGTAAGCAGGGATGTTGTATTTAATGAGATGAGTAGCTGGTATGCTGCTGAAAAAGATGCTCTTGGGGCTGATGAAAATCAAAATGTGGTTGCATAGAATGCAAGTTAGCAATCACACTCATTGAGTGGACCGGGAGAGTCCTCATCCAGCGGTTCCATTAATAGACCATGGAGTGGTAGGTTGTGTCATAATACCAGTCCGGAAAATGTAGTTGGTACATCACATAAAGGCAAAGAGAAAGTGGTTGAGCCCCTTGGTATGCTTGATATTTCTGTAGGGCATTCTCTTGTTGATGGGAGATTCTAGTGGCTCAGAGATAAGCCTTGAGGAGCTTGGGATTCCAGCAACAATCAGGACACCTGGTGTGAAGAAGGCTATGGAATCCATGAATGCAAAGTTACAAAGATCTGGAAGAGTTAAAAACCTTGTGTAGAGGTTGACTTATGATGGTCATGTGGCACAACACTATGCTTATAAAGTAAAAGTTGTGCAGGTTGTAGAACCTACATGTTTTGATGAGGCTATTGGAAATGTGTGTTGGGAGAAAGCTATGGAGGATGAGGAGATGGATGCATTGTATGGAAATGAGACTTGGGATTTGGTGCCATTGCCTCAAGGAAAAAAATCTATAGGCTGTAAGTGGGTGAAACATAACAGTGATGGTAGCATAAGCAGGTACAAGGCTAGATTGGTAGCCAGAGGATATGCGCAGACACATGGGATTGATTATGAGGAGACATTTGCCCTAGTTGCAAAGATGGCAACTGTGAGAGTCATGATTACGGTGGCTTCAGCTAAAGGCTGGTTTTTACATCAAACGGATGTAAAAAATATGTTCTTGCATGGTGACTTGCAAGAAGAGGTGTACATGGATCAGCCACCGGGTTTTGAGGATACAGGTCACCCAGAGTATGTGTGTAAGCTTTGTAAGGCCTTGTATGGGCTGAAGCAAGCTCCACGAGCATGGCATGATAAGATTTCTGAGTATCTTTTCACTATTGGTTTTCATATGGCACATGCAGATCACTCTTTGTATGTGCGCAATCGTGATAAGGGTATTGTGATCATCACCATTTATGTAGATGATCTTATTGTTGGGGGTGACAAGTTGGAAGAGTTGAGCATGTGAAAAGTCTTCTCAAAAGGAAGTTTGAGTAAAGGATTTGGGAGATCTGCGCTACTTTTTGGGAATTGAGGTTATTGGCACACCTGAGGGTATTTGGCTGTCATAGAGATAGCATGTATTGGACATGTTGTCCAAGTATGGGATGGTTGATTGTAAGTCAATATCGGTGCCATTAGATTAAAATGGCAAGCTTAGTGCGGATGCAGGTTATGTGTTGGAGGATCCCACTATGTACAGGAAGATTGTGGGGAGTTTGATCTATGTCACGATCAGCAGGCTAGATTTGAGCTACACTGTTGGCTTAGAGAGCCAGTTTATGCAGGTTTCGCGCAAACCACATCTTGACAATGTGCGACGCACACTTCGATACTTGAGGGCCACTATTGATTATGTAGCAGGTGTACCATTGGAGCTATATGGGTACATAGATGCAGATTGCGCAGGTAGCATCTGAGACAGGAGATCTACCAGTGGATTTATGTTTTCATTGGGAAGTGTTGCTATGACATGAAGCAGCAAGAAACAGCCCATAGTTGCCTTCTTGCATACAGAGGCAGAGTATAGAGGAGTTGTGGTGGCAGCATGTGAGGTAGCTTGGTTACGCAAGCTACTTGTTCTGATTTGGGGTTACATGTGGAGAGAAAGGTTGTCATATATTGTGACAATCTTAGCAGTATACAGTTGGCCAGGAACCCAGTTTTCCATGCGTGAACAAAACACATTGAGGTAGATTACCACTTCATCTCAGGGAGAGAGTCTTGGCAAGCAACATCGATTTGGCCTATGTCAGCACATAGGATTAGGTTGTTGACATCTTCACGAAGGCCTTGGGAGCTGAGAAGCTCCACAAATTTCGAGATATGCTTGGAGTTAATGAGATGGAGTTGAGTTTGAGGGGGAAGTGTTGAGATGTCAAGCTCAACATAAACTGACACTCACGAGGTACCTGCATGACCGTTCGACATTTATATCACTTGCGGGTTTGGTAGTTGGCACCAACATATCTTCGCCAGAGATTCTACAGCTAGACTACACCGACTAGTCCACATCTACCCACTCCTCTTAGCGTGTTCACATTATGGACTACTTGTATATACTCTATTATGTGTGTTAATCACCTTATCTTCTTTGTAGACCTCTTTTTTTTGTGTGCAGAAGAAGAAAAATTTTCAGCCTCTCACCTTGTGTGTTCTCTTCTAGGGTTTGTATGAGTATGTATGTGCTTGCAAGAGCTCAAGCTCTCTCCTTCCCTCCATCTTTTCAGGAGAAGCTTCACCGAGTTGGGTCACCCACTTGTGTGACACGAGGACACGGTCATCCATTAGGAAGAGGGTATGTTAACTACTCCATTGGCTAACATGGTTTCACCTACTCGACCTATCGTAAGGTGCTTTACTATCTTATCCACTCGAACGGACACTAATCTTTTGTACGATAGCATTGGAGCAGATAAAGTAGCCTTACCATCTGCTTAATCTCAAATAGGGAAAGTCTAAGGACTTAGTGTAATACTTGCTTAAGACTAGTAATAGAGACCGTACCATTTTTAAGTTTGGTTGGCCTAGTGTGAATGCTAGTCTATAAGCCATTTTAAAGTTTGGTTGGCCTAGTGTAAAAATTAGTCATTTATCTATAGGCCATTTTTTATAATAATACACAAACATTCCCTTGTAATAGTTTTCTAATTACGAGCTTCCCTTCTTCCCTCTTCTTGATTCCCTGGTGTGAGGAGAGGCATGAAACTAGTGACAAATCCTTAGTGTGCGAGTAGATAGATGAAGCTAGTGATAAAAGTGTTCTCACGATAAAACAATCTTCATCAATACTAAATCTGAGATAATGCCTATCTTAAGATCTCTCAAGATCGATGCTATGGGAAGCTGCATTTTGCAGCTCTAAAGCAAGACCCAACAACACATGCGTCGGCAAGGCTAAGGTAGGCTCTTGACTTGAACGCTCATCAAGGCTTTGCTATGAGCCAATATCTACATCAACATAGGAGTGACCTATTGAAACATATAGCATTATAAAACGATAATCCACCTCTTCTTTTCCCTTGTGTGATACATGTGAACTTGCTAAATTTTTAGCACCTGTACTACCACCACACGACACATAAAAATGCCTAACATTCTACCTCAACTGACTAAGATCTCACAATAGACCCATTGTTGCTAGAGAACTCTCCTAGTTCACTATAAGTGCCTGTGATTGCTTCTTAGTTTTTAAGGAGCCAATCTCATTCTTTGCTTCAACCTTTATAGAATCCTTCATTGGCGTATACCACCTACTCATCTTATCAAACACAACATCCATGCTCAATCGCACTTCGCATCTCACCTTGACTAAGATCCCATAATAGACCTATTTGCTAGAGAATCCTCTTTGTCCACTAAGTGCACTGTGATTGCTTCTTAGCATTTAAGGCACCAATTTGATTCTTTGCCTTAGCCTTTATAAAATCCTTCAATGGTGTATACTAGCTACTCATCTCATCAAAACATTACACATATGCTCTCCAATTTACTTATCACCTCATCTCGCACATGTACAAAGGCAATATGCACCCAAAGACTTTTAGGTGTGCCAAGCTCGGTTTTTTGCCAGTTTGGGTATCATGCCATGAACTGTTGTAGTGGGGGCATCCTATTCATGATATAAACTACAATTATTATTGCTTTAGACAAAAAATAATTAGTCATCCCTTTTTCATTCATCAATGCACATGGAAATTCTACAATATGCATGTGTTATGGATGTCTCTGGAAGCAGTTTAACATCATACAATTTGTACCAACTATAAATTTCAAAGAAAATTCTTGTCCTTTTGCAATTATTAGAAAATTAAGTACACTTATTACCCAAATAATTACACACCAACCTTGTGATAGGCCCAAATGAGTCATATGAGCAATATGATTCATATAGATATCTAGAACAACCTCCAGCCACATACTATACCTCTCCATTTGGTGCAACAAAGAGCAAGAGACCTCAATAATATGGTATGCAGACCACTTATTCATATAGTCCCCTTAATGCCATCATATGGCTCCAAACCAAGTTGAGAGCCAAGGCAATAAAGAAGAAGAAAGGTCAAGGTTTGACCTCAAAGCTAGCAGCCCAAGAACTAGAGGGAATCAGAGGTGAAAGCAAAAGGTTGCAATAGCCCCTAAAAATGATAATGAACCAGAACTAGAGGCCCAGAAGCAGAAGACCTCAAAGAGCACATGAAAATGCAACGCACGATCAGTTTTGTCAAGGGAAATAACATTGTGACTGATAACTTATTATAACTTAACATAAATAAATTACATCCAAAAACTAGTTGTTCGATTCCCTCATACATGTATAGACGACATGTAAGTTCTCTAATTAAAAAAACACCCTCTATGCACTTAGGTGCTATAAAATATATGTCATGTAGGCTGTAACGCCTGTGTGACCGACGACGGCAGACCGGATGGCCATGTCCGGGGTTCAAAGGGAGAGGACGCCCATGCGGAGTCATGGGCGGCCAGGCTAGTGTGGACGGTAGGCCACACACTATATAGCCTGGGGGATGAGGGGCAATCCTCATTCTTTCTCTATGGCTGGGTGGTGAGCCAGAGGCCGTCCCCTCTTGTGGTAATGCCCGTAGCGGCATTACGGGAATGTAACACTGGTATCAGAGCGTGGTTCGATGGGATTGTTAGAGCCCGCGCGTGACCGGGGGACCGGAGCCCACTCGATGGTTTTCGACCATTCGTCTCCTAATCCTTATCTCGAATGGAGGGTGTGGAGGGAGGCGGCCATGGAAGAATGCAGGGGAAGAACTCTCTCTTTCTGTCTCTCTCTCTCCCCGTCACACACAACAATAAGAATTGCAGTTAAGAGCTCGTTTTTTTTTTCTCTGCGTTGAAGCTTTATGCGAAATAAATTTTCTTTGATAATCAAGCTTGTCTGCGAAGAAGTCGTTGAAGCTTGTCTGAACGAAAGCGTTTCAAAGATTTTGTGTGTGGGAGACGTGGGGGGAAGAACAGCATACTGCGAAGAGAGTTTGTACAAGCAGCCCACGGCCACGTTGAACAGTGTGTGGGGGGGGGCGACACCAGCCCCACGGCAATGGCCGAAAAACAAGGTGTTTTAAGGTAGGCGCGTTGTCCAGCGTCGTCCGGCAGAAAGGGTTGTTGTGCGAAGAGGATGGGCTTGCCTTTCCAAGGCGAAGGCCTTTCCAAAGTGGCTGTTGAATGTGCTGTGAATAGACCACGACGTGGGGGCGTAGAACCCAGGAGTGCGTTGTGTGGCCTGCTGCTGAAGGCGAAGACCACATTAAGCTCGGCGAATGGATGGCGGGCGGACGGGCGGAGATGACGGCCCTGCTGAGGCCCGGCCAGGCCAGCCAGGCCTATGGGCAGCCAGCGGTGGCGGCGGCGGCGGCCAGCCAGCCAGGCCAGCCTTGGGCGGCCGGCGGCGGCCAAAGCAGCCCAGCCACCAGCGTTGCAGGCGGCCAGAAAAATATATATAAAATAATAATAATAATAATTATTCATTTTTTTTATTATTAAAAATGAAACGGGCGGCCAGCCCAGCAGGCGGCAAACCAGGCAGGCGGCCAGCAGAGAGGGCGGCCAGGCGGCCATCAACGACCACCAGGCAGCCGACCAGCGCACAAAAGGAGAAAATATATATATATATATATATATATATATATATATATATATATATATATATATATTAATTATTCATTTTTTTTAATTAAAAAATGAAGCAACGGCCCTAAGGACGCTCCCCACGGGCGGGCGGCCACGCCCGAAGCGGCAAGGGCCGGCCCGGCCCATTATTTTTTTATTTATTTTTTAAAAAAAACACATAAAACAATGGTACACCCCACGCAAACAAACCCAACACGGCCGTCGTGCCGTGTGGCCGTAGTGCCTGTTTTCCACGAGAGAGACCCACCGCACACGGCCGTAGCATCGCGTGCTAAGAGAGAGACAAATCCCACGGCCGTAGTGCCGAGTCCTTCGAGAGAAAGCCGTTCTATGGCCGTTGTGCCTAGTGAACACGTCTATGACCGTAGCACCTCGAGAATAACACATGTGGTGATCACACATTTGGTTCGGAGGACTAAATGAAAGCAGAGCATACACTTAGTATTGACCATCAAAGTCACGTAGTTTGGCTATAGTGTAAATCTGAAACCGCGGTGTGTTTACTTGGGCTAAGACCGGCATGGCATCAGTTGTGCCCAAATTAGACGAAGTGCTTATCACGAGAAATCAAGGTAAGCCTAATTGAGCCGTAGTGCTCATAACCCTTCACAATCTTTTAACAGTTGCTAGAAGATTGCGATAAACTTTGGCAAATGAGAACCATGTACAAGCGTAGTCTTGATGTGGTTATGCCTCGTGTCCAAACAAGTTGCTTACTGTCTGTAGCAACAAAAGGCCTTGGCCCGTAGAGGCAAGCTGGCCCTTGTTAAAAGTAACAAAATAGTGTCACTACTTGGGCCTCGAGAGTGGTGACTAGTTTGATTTAGTCACGTGATTGCCTGGTAAAAGTAATCCCTAAGGTGTGTATTACTTGAAATAAAGGGCCTAGCAGTGCTGCTAACAGTACTCAATTAAATGGTTTATCTAGGAGTACTAATCTGAAGGATTAGCATACGCCTAGATAATAATAGCAGATTTAGGATTAGCATACGCCTAGATAATAATAGCAGATTTAGGATTGATTTGTAGAAATCACAGGTAAATCTGAAGGGGTATAGTCTTGAGATGTAATGCTCAATGCCCTTATAAAATTTGATCGAAGAGAACTATTCTTAAACTCACTAGCATGGTTTTCTCTTCTTTTTATTGCCATGCGTTGACATCCCACTGCTCGAGAGTTTGTGGTGATCTTTCGAGGGGGAAAAGAGCCTTTTTATATGTCACATCAATTAATTTGGCGGTAATTTGATGGTATGGGACATCAAATTCTCACGGAATCGATTGTAGTCTTGGTGGAATGGAACGCCAAGGCTTGTGCATGTAAATTGACTCTTTGGCAGGTTGTATGTACACTTGTCTGTAGTGATAAAGTGTGTAAGATAAAATTTGAACTTTGAAAATTACCAAATATAGCCATAAGTTGGGATAAAACCCAGTTACAGAGTTCGGAGAAGCTCTAGGTAGCAAGACCATGATGGTGTGCTAGTGCTAACAGAGTGATTTAGTTCCGGAGTGATCTAAATCTAGAGGTTAGCAGTAAGACTAGTTTGGTTGGACAATTTCATGCATGGGGGACGCCCTATAGCATTTTGCAAGTGTAATCTTGCCTATGTTCAACATAAATGTGCGATTGTGAGCACATTTTAGTTGCTACCGTATGAATTTGGGAAATATATTACTTTCCTACATAAGCAATTGTAATATTGCATGACAGGCTATTTTGCTTACAAAGTTCATGTGCGTGTAAACCCTATAAGTCGTATGACCCCTGGGAAATGAGTGGAGCATTTCTAGGATTTAATAAGGTTTTACATGGCAATAGTGAGTAGTATCTCACTCCAGATGAGCCTGGTTGTTGTTAGAATCGGATCCGACATATGTAGTGTACATAAACTCGGGCTAAGTTAGGATAGAAGGCTAAGCCGGAGAGCTTAGTGGTAAATCCTACTGTATCTGGTGAGTTTTGACTTAACCGGAGTGTTAAGAAGTAAACTCAAAGTCTGGGGCTGAACCGGAGTGTTCGGAGGCAGACATATCTTTTGTTAAATCGGCGAATTTAGCAAAAGATGAGCTTGGGGTGAACCATGGTACCCAGGAAAAAAGCTCTTCACACTAAAATAGTGCACAATGATTTTAGGGTGATAAATATCCATCGCAGGAATGTTTTACAACTTTCCAGAGATGATAGATGAGACCATGTACTTTACGGAGTTAAAGTACATAGATGGTGACTTCGGCGCCACATTTTTTGTAGAAAGTCACCAGTGGTGTGGTTAGGTCAGCCGAGACTCCACAAGACCTATGCACTAGTTTTTAAGTTGACCTCTATGATAAGGACGTCCAAAATTTCGTGTTGTAATACCAGAAATTGTACTGCAATGTGCAATGGAGGGGTCAATTTGTGTAGTCACTTTTTAGCAGCAAGTGACTTCAGCATCTTGTTATAGATGGTTGTATATGGTACTCCCACTCGGGGGAGGTACGCCATTGGGTACGGAGTTACTCAGACTAGTATGGAGCTACTAGTGTGATGATAGTGGGTACGTAGTTACTCACTACTAATACATAACTGCTAATAAAATTAAGATCCTCGAGTGAAAGATACCCTAGATCAACATTTTAAATTACCGAACCACAATCCATGAGTATTGACGTACTCATAAATATGTTGACGTTGCTCAAATCGAGGGACCGATTTGTTCGATGGTATGGAAAAGCAAGGAGAGTGGAGTAACTTAAAAGTTACACATCACTAGTCCTAGTAAGTTGTCGAGGTCATCCGTGGTTTGATGATCCCCTCTACCTATAACATTCAATTTTGCAAGCCCTGGCATTTAATCCGTAGTGATTATGAATTTGGTGTGAGATATGGTTATGAAGTTCTTACAAGAGTACTCGTTTATTTGCTTGTCATGGTTATAGCTTGGTAGAGATTGCCACCTGTGATGGGTAGATAGCTTTGCTGCTATAATGAGGAGGCAGCAAATAATGTTCTCATAGTTATACTTCATACCAACACCAAACAGGGATAGGATGAAATTCCTAAGTTCATCATCACGAAGTACTGTGATGTTTGCATTTATATTGAATGTATGATGTAATGAGACATTGGGCTTGTGTAATTACCATCAATTATCTAGCAATCTATGGCTTCGCAGAAAGCTCAGTCATTATCTGAGGATTGATAATGTGGTTATTAGTAGTTTGGAATTTTCTTGATAGATGGTACAACCCACCCAAATGATTCATAAGTGTGTAACCGCTTATGAAGGGTAATAATATGCAACAATGAAGCACTTTGTTACAAGTGTGAAACCACTGATCTGTTGCAAAGCAGTTTATCGATAGTACCACCATATGTACGTAGACACTATACCACATCTTCGTTGCAAGATGTTTAAAAATTTCTTGGAAGGACTCAAGAATATAACATATGATATTAAACACGGTCTAGATTTGTTCTTGGACCTATGACACTAGCGCGTAGTCCGCTTGAGAGTAGAGTTTTTGAGGACAAAAACCTTTCTTGAGGGAAAGGAGGGATATCCTCAAATATCACATAAACTGGAATAGTTGTGTGAGTCCAGACAATACTTGAAGGGATGTGTCTGGTAATAGCAACAAAGAGTTGTAAGTGATTGGATGTAACTCCAGACACCCGTAGTGGTGCAAGAATTATTCAAACATCTCCACATACTATATGATCTGCCGCAGATATAGTATGGCATAAGAGAGAGAAAGTTTAATTGTTATATTAAAAAATTTTCAAAACTTACATTTACTCTCAGTTAGAGTGGAGTTTAACCATCCGTAGATTGATGGTAGTTAGAAACTCAACAAGATTCTAGAGCATATGCTTGTGCAAAGATGTTACTCTGAGAGGAAGTATCTCTCAACTTTGGAACTAATCCTTGTGATGCATGATTAGATTAGCCGTAGAGCTTTCCAAGGAGAAGTTTTAACAAGTTGGTGATGCAACATGGTAGCGTAGTCTACAAATATCTAGTAGCATAGTCTAAGAACTTGCGCTACTAGAATGCTCTCCAGTACATTAGCTTCTGTGCTAATGACATGATGCAAAATCAAGGCATGAAATTTGCCTTGGGGTTTTGGTTGAAATACCAAATCATGGCTTGTGTGAGCATGATCCTGTCTTTACAGAGGTCTGGCGCGCTGTACGCGTACGCACTTTGTCACAGCCTCGCCCACCTTCCTCGCCGGCACGTAATGCTAGTCCGGAGAGACTGGCCGTAGGTGCGGCGGGTAGCGAAGCGAGAGTTAGTCCGGAGAGGCTAGCCGAGACTTCGAAGTATAGTTTTGATAGTCCAAGCGGGTCATTCTAGGATTCAGAAGACCTATGCACTAGTAAAAAGACAGTTTTATTGGCCTAGTTTGTTTAAGAACGTCCAAACTTATGTGCTGAAATGCAGTAAGTGCCTGGTCAATAAACATGAACGTCTTAAGGTTGGAGGACTACTCCATCCGCTGGAGATTCCTCAAGGGAAATGGGAAAGCATTTCCATGGATTTCATTACCGGTTTACCCAAGACGAGTCAAGGTAATGACTCGGTGTGGGTGGTAGTGGACAGGTTAACTAAAATGGCAAAGTTTATTGCCACGAAGAAAACTGTAAAAACGCCAGAGTTGGCAAAACTCTTTATTGAACATCTCTACAAGCTATATGGCCTGCCCTCAGATATAGTGTCGGATAGAGATAGAAAGTTCAACAGTCATTTTTGAAGGGAAGTCTTCAAAAAGTTGGATACTACTCTGAGAATGAGTATGGCAGATCATCCGGAGTCTGATGGTCAAACTGAAAGAATTAACCAAATTCTAGAGGATATGTTGCGTTCTTATGTAAGTAAGAAGCAATCAAATTCGGAAGAATATTTGCCCATATTGGAGTTTGCTTATAACAGCTCCAAGCATTCAGCGACTGGATTTGCACCATTCATGTCAATGTATGGATTCGAGCCGAGACCTCCGATGGCTGTAGGCCTAGAAAAGGAGAAGATTCAATCTGTCAAGGATTTCCTTGAAGATATGAATGATATGCTCGATCCGCAATTGACAGCATTCGTAGCGCTCAGGATCGCGCTAAAACATTTGCCTATAAAGGACGCAGACAAGTGACCTTTGCAAAAGGTGACTTTGTATTTTTAAAGGTTCCTGCGCAGTCAGCAACCATGAAAACGGGAAAGTGTGATAAACTTTCTCCTAGATATTGCGGTCCTTTCAAGGTCCTTAAGAAGATTGGGGACATAGCCTACAAACTTGAGTTACCAGAGAGTTCTCAAGTTCATCCTGTCTTCCATGTCAGTAAACTGAAGAAATCAGTTCACGGGTTAGAGAATGCAGTTTCTCCACAGAATTTGGTGGACTTGATAGAGCCACCAAAGATACCACATGAATCTGAAAAGATTCTATAGTATCGTGAGACAGACAAACCCGACATAAAGTGTACCAGGAGGTACTTGTTAAATGGACGGATAGGGATGAGGAGTAGCAACCTGGGAACGCCGTAGTGCAATTTCCCAAAGGTTTCCCCAGTTTGTTTTCGAGGACGAAAACTCTTCTTAAGGGGGGGGTAATGTCACGTAGGCTGTAACGCCTGTGTGACCGACGACGGCAGACCGGATGGCCATGTCCAGGGTTCAGTGGTGGGAGAGGACGCCCATGCGGAGTCATGGGCGGCCAGGCTAGTGTGGACGGTAGGCCACACACTATATAGCTTGGGGGATGAGGGGCAATCCTCATTCTTCCTCTATGGCTGGGTGGTGAGCCAGAGGCCGTCCCCTCTTGTCGTAATGCCCGTAGCGGCGTTACGGGAATGTAACAATATATGTATAAAGTCACCTCCCAAAGCGATATGTATATTCCTAAAAATCATATATATACATACTACTCTCTGAAAGTAGGTGATATGAAGTTTTTCTCGACAGAGGAATGTTAGCTCAAAGCTCCATTTACATCATCCTATTTGTGTTTGACTCATATTTGTGTTTGCATCTTGTTTCTACATTTAAAGAGTGTTGTATGGTCTCATAAGGTGTCTCATAAGGTGATTTCTCATCCTATATGAGATTCTCACACTCAGTTGAGATACCTTTAGTGGAACTTCTTTAATTGCATCCCTACCTAGCTCCAACATCCATCCAAACATACCCTAGCTTTAGTGGAACTCCTTTTATTGCATCCCTACCTAGCTCTAGCCTCTATCCAAACATGACCAAGACATATTCAATCTCAAAATCAAGTGTGCATTAGATAAATGTGATATCTTTAGCCTTATTGCTAATTGAGGTGCCAAAATATCGAAAAGAGGCATCTTTAGCAACAACAAAGATGGGCTAATTTAAATGTGAAAATTTATCTCATAGTGTGATAGAAGCTTCCATAAAGAGGGATTTCCACTTGAAATAATAAAGAGGCAAGAGAAGGCCCTTGTGATCTAAAATACTGGTGTTGGGGGTAACAAAGAATAAAAGCAAAGGTCTTTGCTATTATTGATAAGGAGTCACAAGAGGAATATGAAACCAACCATGCTTATAATTATGGAAGTGATGAACGATACCTGAGATTGCAGGTGTTAGGATGCCATCCCCTATCACCATGCAAGTGCCAAATAGAACAAGAATGACTAGAGTACTTTGACGGTAATCTTTAGCTTCCAGCCATTTCTTTGTCTTCCTTGCTACTACCGAATCCCTATCAAACTCTTTTCTACTATAAATAGTGAGATTCTTGTCAGTTGGATGCTGGTTTGTGATTGCATTAACCCTTGCATGTCGACAGATCGAAGAATATAATGCAAAAGTTCCACCTATAGAAAGCGAAATAGTTATTGTTGCTTCATCTTGTGTTGATAATTAATGTGTTCATGAGGCCTGTATATGTGTGTGCATACCTCACTCATGTATGATGTAGACAAAATTATGGTGTGTGTGTGTGTGTGTGTGTGTGTCTGTGCACGAGTGGAGTGCTTATATTGTGAAATTGAAATTGCAAGAGTGCAACATGGTGTGCTTATATTGTGATGAAGTTGCAGGTGTGTGTGGATGCATGCATAATCAATGTATGGTGGGTGCATGTATAATCAATGCATGTATGAAATTGCAAGAGTGCAAGCATGCAACATAGTGTGCTTATATTGTGATGAGACTTCAGGTGTGTGTGGGTGCATGCATAATCAATGTATGGTGTGGTGAGATTGGCTCTTGTCCCTACCTTCTCCATTGTCATTTGCTCGCATGACAAAGAATGTGTACTTGATAAGTGGTATCAAGGTGAGTGAGTATATGATGCAAGAGAGAACTCCCATCAAACTCCCATTTCCATCAATGCCTTTAGGAAATGTGTTATGGAACACATAGAGAGGTGATGTGCCAAGATCCCCATAAACAATCCCAAGACTCTGGAATGCCAAGCGTAAAACAGCAAGAGCTGGCATTACCTGCATTTCATCACCACACCCCCCCCCCCCACCCCCCCCCAAACAAAAATAATAATAAGAATAATAATTTAATCACTCACTCAAATTTTGATCCACTTTATGTGTTTTTAACAAGCTCTAGTGGACTTGAATATAGATAAAAGAAGGTATGCTAATTACAGGAAATGGGCACTGACCCTTGATTTTCTCAGCTCATGGACTTGGCCAGCTTCGGCATCCAAGGACTGGTCCAACCTCTGGTTGAGTCCCCACATCTTGCCCATCTCCACACTATTGGCTTCAGATTGATCAACAGAATCCATCTTTGAAGGTGGTCTTTATTAATTAAAAGAGAGAGCTACCTGTTCAATCACAAACAATCAAGTGCAACCAAACAATGGAAATGATCTCTCCTTCCACTCATTTGGGCACTGCGCTAGTCAAAAACACACGTTTACATAGCCTAGCAGCTAAGCGCCTCTGACACAATGCAGAAGGGCTAGACTATGTCTCTATGTGGGTAGACAAGCGCCTCTAACACTATGCAGAAAGGAGGGCCTAGTATATGAAAGGAGACTGTATTTGTGATGGAAATTAAGGGGATTTTTGCAATGGGGGTTGAGGCAAAGGGAGCCAAAAAGGTAGGCAGGATTGCTAGTGGGGATGAGAAGCTAGTGGCCAGCAGCATCTGGGATTAATTGAGACAGGAAAAGACTAGTGGGAATTGATTAACTGTTAGGGATGAGAAGCTTGCAAATGATAGTATAATAAAAGGCTAGCTAGCTGCAATGGAGAGAGAGAGAGAGAGAGAAGAAGAAGAAGAAGAAGATGATGATGATTGATATTTCTGTGTATTGGAAACACGTTATGATCTGTTAGATGGGGCTATGGATTGATTTTTTCAATAATGTAGTGGTGGGGGCTTCCTTGCTGCTACTGTTCACCATGGCTGGGGCTTCCTTGCTACTGTTCTTAGTCGAGCAAAGAACCCATGGTTTATCGAAGTGGGGCATCAAATTTATTTCTATTTAAATTCAAGCTTGGATTGGCTGTTCGGTGTAATCAGCTTTTTTTTTTTCCTCAAATAAAAGTTGTGGGTTTGGCTAATAAATGCTAACTTGGAGGCTGATCACTCACATCATTACTAAATTATATGAATTTGGGTAAAATTCAGCTAACTTGGAGGCTGATCACTCACATCATTAGTAAATTCTATGAATTTTGGTAAAATTCAGCTTACTTAATTATGGGGATTCTGGCTAGAGGTGTTGGAATTGCTGCTGCTTTTTTTCTTCTTCTTCTGCAATAAGTTTAAAGGGTGGATTATTTATAATATGATGATTTAGTAATCATAAACAAACTTTTTAGATCAGGAAGTGAGACAGTGCCCATAATCGATTACGCTATCTTTGTTCCCATTAGAGCCTTGGGCCCGCATTTTCGCCCATTTCAATAATGGGTTTTGATTCCGGATTGAAACAGACGTCGATGCGCCAGGTGTTCTAAGTGCGCCCGAAAAGCTGGCAGCTATAAGAAGGTTAATTAAACACGGATTAGCGACAGATTAAGCAATGCAGAAAAGGCAGTGAGCTGTTTTAACACGATTTTTCTTTAGCAAGTGGGATGATTGATGGGCGCCCACATCCATTTAACGCTATTAGGTAGCTTTATTAATCTTGGGAGGACATTTTTCTTCTGTTCTGCCTGGTTAGGCCGTCTGCGTCAATCTTTTCTATCCAGTTTAATTTGAGGCGTGCTGGATTCGCTACTTGGAGGCGATGGCGCTGGCGCCCACGTTGCAGGAATCAGCACAAATACACAGCGCACTTCCATTATTACGTTTTTTCACCACCTTTTTTTTTTCTCTCCCTTCTGGAATCAGTTCTTATTTTCCCACAACAACTTTTATAAAAATCATCATTCACATAAAAGTAAATACAAAAGTTTCAAAAAAGAAAGATTTTTGAATTCGACTCTTTTTTTTTTGTTTTGAACTGAACTTTGATGTTCTCTTAGTTAATGTATTGGAGGGTTCAATCACTAAATCTTTCTCCATAAAAAAAATAGGCTATTAATAATGGTATGCTGATATATGATGGGAATCAGCTGAAGAGCTGTTTAATTGGAATTTTAATAGCCATCGGTCCAATCAAACTAGGCAACCCCACCACTGTACCACTTCAGGGTTCTTTGCCATTATCTAGTTTGAGTTAATAAACAGAATGGTCCTTAGAGGTATCAAAATTAGAGTAGTTCTCAAATGATAGGTATAATTAGGTATCTCAAATTGGACTAAACTTACTCCACATTAAACTATGTCCCCTTGTTTTGTTTCAATCTACAATCTTGTGTTTGTTTGCAGGAAGGTGGAGTATATCCATCGGCTCACAATATAGTACCCCCGTCACGCAACTCAATGCCATCGACCCCGGGTCCTTGCAATGGGACCCAACTGTTCTACCAACTCACCTAAGCGCCTGTGGGCACATCAATCTACAATGTTCTATAATGAAACACATAGTTTTCTTCAATGCTATAGTTAAAACAAGGGTGTGTGAGTAAATCATGACAACTTGAACAAAAAAATGATGAAATGAGTATTAATCCATTACTTTCTAAAGAAGCAACAAATAGTTGTCTTCAATATCAATATTCTAATTCAAAGTAAAAGTAATAATCAATGAATAGTTGTCTTCAATATTCTACTTTCAAGTGGAAAATTTTACACACATTATCACTCTCATACTTTGGCCCTATGCTCACATAAAGGGGGGCAATATTGTCCACCAAAAAGTTAAGTCTATTAGAGTATGTAAAGACGATCAACATATAGTGACCCTTTTTATAACTGTGACAAAATGGGGTTTACTAAGAAGATGCAAAGGTGAACAAGAAAGGACTTTGGAGACTTGTGATAAAACAATTATTTTGAGGACGAGGATGAAAAAGACTTGCAATTTAGATGAGGCCGAATTCAATCAAGCAACTGTTTGGCCTGACAACTAGATGGCCAATATATTTATCTTCTGTAAAGCCCCTGCACATTTGGAAGACCTTTATGGTCGAAGGGCATGTTCTTGTGTCCATGATTTGGCTTGATATGGTTGCAACATATAATGTGCCACTCTTGTGATTAAGTTATGGACTCAAAGACCAAAGATCAATGTTAATACCACTTGCACCAATGGTATTGTTATGGTCCACAATTCCCAACGTCGTTTTCCTCTTCAAGTAGCAAAATCATATTGCACACATATATATTACAAATTAGTGGAGTATAAGCCTTGTGTGGGAGCAAATGGACGAGGTCAATGCATCTTCATAATAGTTTATGGAATGAAAAACCAAGTGGCTTAAGTCTTATAACTACAAATAAGTGAGGTATCTATGTGTGTCTTCATAAAGGTTCATGCACGAGAGTCAAGTGGTTCACACTTACACTTGTTAATAGCTTCCTCTTGGTTCATACAAGGTGTGAAGGCCTTCCTAGTAGTCCATACAAATATCTATGAAGGCTTATTGGTGCAAGTGGTATTAACATACAAGGTGTGAAGGCTTATTGATAGTATATCCTCCTAGTGGTTCATATAAGGTGTGAAGGGCTTTGTACATAGCCTCCAATGAGTGTGAGGGCTCACTCTTTGTTGAGATGTGGACTAGGAAAGCAATGTACTTATTTTTTTGTAAGGCATTATGTTGCCATTTGGCATCCTAACAAAGTAAGTTACATTGGCTAAAGTAGTGTCTTCACTTGAAACAATGTTTCAAAAAGTTGTGCCTTAGCTTAACATTTGACCAATTAGAAGCATGGCTATATGCTCACATTATCACTCTCATACTTTGGCTTTATGCTCACATAAAGGGGTGTTAGAATTAGGGTTGCAGGAAAGCACACATAGCTTGGAGAAGAAGAAGCAAGAATGCACACAACACACAGTGTATTAGATTGTGTCAATGTACAAAGATAAGTTAGCCCTAGAATGATGGGCGTATATACAAGCCGGGGGAAAAAACCTCCTAAGGAGGGAAAAAGTGCCCCGGTGGTCCTAAGTGTGTTCACACACATCACTGCCTATATATATGGTAACAAATCCCCCCTGGGAGTGATGGTGTGAACGAGAGCTGGCACTCATGTATAGGGAAGTGCCATGCCCGAAGTAGATCAGTCCACAAAGGGAAACAAGCCCAAAGCTTTGCGAAAAGCTTCAAACTTCTCACGAGGAAGCGCCTTTGTGAAAAGATCGGCGAGGTTGTCCTGTGTTGGCACATATGCCAAGCTGATCTCTCCTGTTGAGAGTCTCTCCCTAACATAGTGATAATGCACCTCAATGTGCTTTGTGCGAGCATGAAAAATTGGGTTTCTCGCAACTGCCAATGCGCTCTCATTGTCAGTGTAAATAGAGGTGGCAGACTCCTGTCCAACACCCAAGTCAGCCATAAGCCGTCTGAGCCACACACACTCAACCGTAGCTGTGAAAGCTGCCCTGTACTCAGCTTCACAACTAGAAGTGGCCACAGTAGGTTGCTTCTTGCTCAACCAAGATATGCATGAGCTACCGAGCATGAAACAAAAACCACTTGTGGACACACTTGTGTCATAGCAACCAGCCCAATCTAAGTTTGAAAAAGCATGTAAATCTGGCGGCAACGATCTCCCCTTGGGATAAAACAACCCAAGATGTATGGTGCCACTCAAGTAGCGAAAGATGCGTTTAACTACCTTCCAATGCTGAGACCCTGGGCTATGCATAATCCTGCTCACCTGTGAGACTGCAAACTGAATGTCCGGCCTCCTAATGCATACATAAATGAGGCAACCAACAGTTGTCTGATAGAGTGTGACATCAAAGTGATCTCCAGCATCATGAAGACTCAACTTCAAACCTGTCTCCATTGGAGTAGCAATAGGCTTGCAGTCTTCAAGGCCAAATCTCTGCAACAATATCTCAATATACTTTGTCTGACACAAAGCAATACCTCCATCACATTGCTTAAATTGTATCCCCAAATAATGATGCAAATGCCCCAAATCTGACATCTCAAAAGAGGCATTCAAATCAGCCTTAAAATCAGCAATATGACTCTCATTTGGTCCTGTGAGTAGCATGTCATCGACATAGAGAGCAATGATTAGATGTACATCATCCACACGTTTAACATACAAAGTGCTTTCTGTTGGACTATTCTGAAAACGATGTGCAGTCAAATATGTATGTATCTTTTCATACCAAGCTCATGGAGCTTGCTTTAAACCATACAAAGCCTTTTTTAACCTGCACACTTTGTTTTCCTGCCCTCTTTGAACAAAACCACGAGGCTGCGATACATACACCTCCTCATGCAAATCTCCATTCAAGAACGCAATCTTTATGTCCAACTGATGTACATTCCAACCATTATGAGCTACCAATGCACAAATGCTACGAATGGTAGTCATACGACAAGTGGGAGCAAAGATCTCATCAAAATCAATGCCCTTTTCTTGAGCATAACCCTTTGCAACAAGTCTAGCCTTATAGCGATCAACACTGCCATCTGGCTTTCGTTTCAACTTAAAAACCCACTTACATCCAATGAACTTTTTACCAATAGGTAAATCACACAAAGACCATGTACCATTCTTCATTATAGCATCATATTCACTTTGCATTGCAGCCAACCAATTTTTTGATTTTTGTGCCTCATCAAATGAAAGAGGTTCTTCCTCTTCACACATACTAGACATGTCACACAGCCAAAGCATAACAATCTCATGCATAAGAGGCATGCTGAAAACCTGAACAAGTACGACTAGACATAGGTGCATCAATTTTACTATCACGCAAGGTTTGCACCAGCCATTTAGGCATACCTCTAGCCTGGTCATTTTCAGCCCTATCCTCATAAATTACATCCTGTAAATCTGCATCAGAAATAGGCTGATCTCTATGATGTCGTTTGAAATCTGCATAGGCTGAATATTTGCCTCATTAGGACTTACATTTGAATTCCCACCTGTAAACAGAGGCAACAACGTATCAAATACATCCCGTGAGCTCACACCTGTCTCTTTGGTACATGATAACAAAGGCTGCACAGCATCTTCCACAAAAATAACATCTCGACTAATCAAGATACACTTTGACTGTGGATGATACAATCTGTAACCCTTGCTCTCAGCGCTGTAACCAACAAAAATACATTTGACAGCCTTATCATCCAATTTTCTACGTTGTTGCACACAGGCACTAAAGCATAGGCCAAGCAACCAAAGACACGCAAGTGACCAATAGAAGGCTTCCTGCTATGCCAAGCTTCATATGGAGTAACAGACTGCAAGGCCTTAGTGGGACACCTGTTGAGTACATATGCAGCACACATGACAGCCTCAAGCCAAAACGCATGTGGCAAAGCTTGGCTCTTGACCATACATCATGCCATCTCCATAAGTGACCTGTTTTTTCTCTCAGCAACACCATTTTGCTGAGGGGTATACGGCACTGTACATTGGTGTTTTATCCCACGACTAGCCAAAAATGCATCAAACTCTTTAGACATGTACTCCCCCCCTCGATCAGAATGGAGGGTGCCCCACAGTACAATTGGATACATTTTCAACCATAAGCAAAAACTATTTGAAGCACAAAAACACTTCGGACTTTGTCTTCAGTGGATATACCCATGCATGCCTTGAGTAATCATCAATGAAAGTCACGAAGTACAAGTATTTACCAAATGACAGAGTTTGCATAGGCCCACATACATCACTATGTACAAGTTGTAATTTGCGAGTGGCCCGCATAGAACCATCCTTTGGAAATGTAGAACGCTGCATTTTGCCCAAAATACAACCTTCACAAACATGTTTTAATGGTGCCTCAAGATGGGATAATGAAGCAACCATATCAAATTTCTGCAAACGTAGCAAACTAGCAAAGTTCAGATGACCAAAACGAGCATGCCATAGTTTTGCATTTGAAACTACCTTTTCATCAGAAACTGCATTTGCTGAATCTTCCACACACTTGTCATAAGAATTGAGCCTATACAGCCCATGAAACAAGGTGCCAGATACAATAATCGTATCACCAGAAGTCAAATCATGAACAGTACATCTGTCATCCACAAATTTGACTACAAGTCCAAGTCTAGCAAGCGTAGAGACAGACAATAGATTCTTCTTTATCCCTGGCAAAGCATCTGAAAGTGTGAAAGCGCTGCCATTTGCAGCAGTAAGCATAATTTTACCAATGCCCTTCATTGGGTAAGAAGCATTATTGGCACATGTGACAGTGTTCCCATTAGGAACAGACTCAAGACAAGTGAACATATCATGATGCAAGGTAATGTGCTTTGTAGCACCACTGTCAAAATACCATACATCAGAGTCAACAGAAACTGCCAAACATGCATCATGTACAGATGGGTCATACTGGCAATACATGCTAAACACCCATTCTGTATCCTGCACAACATTTGCAGAATCTGCATTTGTAGAAGCATCCGCTATTGTGGCTGCATTTGACTCTTTCTTCTTTGCCTCTTTAGCCTTTAGCTTAGGGCAATTCTTAATGACATGATCAGTTGCCTTACAATAGTTGTACCTTATTTTTTTCTTGCCTTTATCAAGAGCCTTCTCAGACCTATTATTACTACCTGTGGAAGGAGAAGAAGTTGCAGACCTGCTAATAGGAGAAGAAACAGTGGAAGGGACTACCTTACCACTTCTTCTCTACTGGGCAGCAACAAATGCCTTACCACTTCTTCTCTACTGGGCAGCAACAAAGGCCTGATCAACTGCACGCTGCCTAGCCCTATTTTGCCTAGACTAAAGTATCATACTTGACAGCATCAGGTCTGTCCTCAGTAACAAGTCTCCACGTGGAAGCAAAAGTCTGATATGACTCAGGTAAAGCATCAAGAACAGTCTGCACAAGAGAATGATCAGGAATAATCTCACCTGTAGAAATCAACTATTCCTTGAGATCTTTAATCTCAGCAAGAAAAACATTCATGTCATCATCTTCCTGCATAATCTTTGATTCTATCTCTTTACGCAGGTAAGAGATTTTTGCTTCGTGACCTGCATATAAACCAGCTAGAATATCCCAAGCCTGTTTTGCTGTTTTAGCTGAACGAATATGTGGAGTGATGTTATGTTTGACAGAAAGTGCAATCAAGGCATGAGCCTACACATCTTTACCATCCCAACGAGCTTGTTCAGCAGTGGGTAAAACAGTAGCAACAGTAGATCTGTGGGTAAAACAGTAGCAACAGTAGAGCTGCTAGAACCTGCAACATCCTCAACAGATCCTACATCCATAGAACCTGGACGTACATCCATACCCTGCACAATGTTCCACACTCCTTTTGCAACCAAAACATGCTCCATCATGTATGCCCAAAGTGGGTAGTTGCTGTCTCCATCCAATTTGTCATCAGCAACAACATGCGAAATACATCATTGCTGTTATCAGCCACGGCCACTGACTGAAATTGATGCAAAAGCTACCTATAATGAAGCAAATACTGAACAAAAAACAACTCGTGCTATGTAGCACGGTCCACAATAGAATATTTATGCCTGTTTTGCAGAAAACTGCACTGTCGAAATTTCTGCACAAAATGACGAAAACACCTGTACAGAACTTGTAATGCAAAAACGGAGCCCGAAACGACCTCAGATGCAATTTCTGACAACGCGAAGCCCTACAAAAGGTTGTGGGCTCAAAGACCAAAGATCTATGTTAATACCACTTGCACGAATGGTATTATTATGGTCCACAATTCCCAATGTCGTTTTCCCCTTCAAGTAGCAAAATCATATTGCACACATGTTAAAAATTAGTGGAGTATAAGCCTTGTGGTAGAAAATGGGCGAGGTCTCTACATCTTCATAATAGTTTATGGAATGAAAAACCAAGTGGCTTGAGTCTTACAGTTACAAATGGGTGAGGTATCTATGTGTGTCTTCATAAAGGTTCATGCATGCAAGTCAAGTGGTTCACACAAGGTGTTAATAGCTTCCTCTTGGTTCATACAAGGTGTGAAGGCCTTCCTAATAGTTCATACAAAGATCTAAAGAACTTATTGAAGGTAAATCTTCCTAGTGGTTCATATAAGGTGTGAAGGGTTTTGTACATAACCTCCAATTAGCGTGAGGGCTCACTCTTTGTTGAGATGTGGACTACAAAAGCAATGTTTTTAATTTTTATAAGGCATTATGTTTCCATTTGGCATGCTAACAAAGTAAGTTACGTCCTAAAAGAATTGTTTAACCATGCAAATATTTATCTACTTTTAGAAAACAATATAAAAAAAGTATATATGGAAGCTATGAGTGCTATTTTGAAGCATAATTTCCTAAAATAATGGAGCAAAAGTGTGTATGCTTCCCAAGTGAAGTGAAGTGTGTATGTTCCCAAATTATGCGTCAAAAATAGCACTCATAGCTTCCATATATATATATATATATATTTTAATATCTTTTTCTAAAAGTAGATAAAGATTTGCATGGTTAAGCAATTTTGAAGTGTATGTTTTGAAGCATAATTTCACATAATTTCCACTTAAGAGTGTGTATGTTTTCCCAAGTGGAGCAAAAGTGTGTACGTTTCCCAAGTGAAGTGAAAGTGCATAAAAAGATTTACCGAATGTTAGCTTGAAACGAGGCAAAGGGTATATTAGATGTTTTAATGTATGAAAAAAATCTTTAAGTAAAATATCCCAAAGTAATAGTTCATAAAATCAAAGGTGGGGCGCATGTAAATGCTAACAATTGCTTATTCTCCTTTCCAATGCTCACTTGTTTGTTGGAGAGGTGTGGATGTCCATAATTGCTATGGTGCCCAAGGACTCAACATTATAAGGAGATGATTTATGTAATGAAGGCCAATATTATGAATTTTCTACATGTGAATCATTGAAACTCTAAGACTGTGTCTATCATTGCATAACAGATTCTTCAGTAAGCTCCATACTTGGAAGAGATGAATGTTTGAGATAAGAAGTGATGGGCCAGTGGTGCGGGAAACCATTATGATGATAAGCAGATATGCTTAGGAATGGGTTTTCTCTTTCCTAGCATATTGAAGTTTTGTTGCAATGTCACATCCATATCGGTCTTGAACGTATTGATATCGGGGATGTACCATTCCCAATCTATATTGGTCTCTTGAATGTATCAATACTAGGGAAGTGCCATTCCTAATATGTACGTACATTTTGTTCTAATTTGTTTTATGAGCCGGGGTTTACATGGCACAAAATGTTTCTCAATACTTACAATTACAAAGCATGTACTCATTGTCGCCTTGCGTTCCAATTTAGTGTTCCAATTTAAAGGCATACTGATTAACTAATGGCGTTATGACTTTTGGTAGTGTATTAATTCATTACCCACATACACACATTTGTGGTATGCATGGATTGTTGGTAGGCATATCATTCCTTTGAAGTTGGCACGTGTACCAACTGATGGTGGTAGCATATCATTCTGAAGGTGTTTTGATTTAGGGATGCCATGTTCTACTCTTGGCATATATCATACCCTTGAGTATGTCACACCATTCTTGAAGATGCTATGAGGAAACTATTGATTGGGAGATATCTCTACTTTGTGACTTTTATTGATGATGACTACCCCGGTGTATCTGCCGTTGAAAGTAAAGTTAGAGGTTTTTACACGCTTCAAACACTTTTTTTCTATGTGGAAAATGTGTCTACATGTAAAATTGGCACCCTTGTATAGGTTGAGGGAGGAAGTATATGCCAAAGGAGTTTCATGTGTATATGGTTGAAAGAGGCATAAAATATCATAGTGCCTTATACACCTTAGTTAAATGGTGTGAATGAGAGGAAGAATAGATCTCTCATGGAGATGGCACATTATATGATTAAAGGCTAGCATCTTCCTCATGTTTTTTGGTTGGAGGCAGTTATGTGTGCCACTTATGTGCTAAATAGATGCCCCACCAAGGCCTTGTAAGTAATTACCCCTTATGAAGCTTATAATGGTAGGAACCCCTTTATGGCTCATTTGCATATCTTTGGTTGTCTTGCTTATGCTCCTGTGGCCTGAGGAAAATGTGGCCTGAGGAACTACGCAATAAGCTAGATAATAAGGTGGTAAAATGTAGTGGGATACGACTTAGAAAGCAATGTGTATAGACTCTACCATCTAGCCATAAAGTAGATTTTGGTGAGTAGAGTTGTCTTTTTTTAGAACTCAGCTCACCCCATGCTTTATGTAAAAAAAATAAAAATGTATACTCATAAGACATCTTTGATACACTCCTACATTTATACAATGTTATGTAGCCATATGTGGAGAAAATGAATGCTCAACAAGGTGCTGCAAATCAACCCATATCGGCTGAAAATGATCTCAAATTTTAGCTCATATATCAGCCTATTAATGAGGTAATTGTGGATGATGCAATGGAGGAGGAAAGGACAACTATAGAGGCATCCAAAAGTATGTCAAAATGGCTAGCGCAAACATTACATGATAGAAAACTAGCCACTCCTGTACCTAGAAGGACACATGCAGGTTCTCATCATGCATTTTCTTCTTAGATCATTTTCTTGCCAGTATTATATGTAATGAAGAGGAGCCTATTTTCCTGAAGGAAGCACATGAAAATGATCATTGGATGCATATCATGCAGAATGAGTACGACTTAATCCTCAAAAATGACACTTGGTATTTAGCAGATTTACCTTATGTGGTAAAAGGCCATTGGTAAAAGTGGGTTTATAATTTAAGTGTAAAGATGATGGTAGCATTGCTTGCTACAAGACAAGGCTTTTTTGCGAAGAGTTATGCTCAAGAGAAGGGCATGGATTATGATTAGGCCTTTTCACCCACATCTTATATGACTATAATTAGGTTTATTATTGCATTGGCAGCACATCATGGTGAA
This sequence comes from Cibotium barometz, assembly GCF_041138505.1. Lineage (NCBI taxonomy): Eukaryota > Viridiplantae > Streptophyta > Polypodiopsida > Cyatheales > Cibotiaceae > Cibotium > Cibotium barometz. The sequence goes on along the minus strand of NC_141062.1, from coordinate 28,784,877 downwards.
TGTACATCAATTAGATATCAAGGTTGCCTTCTTGAATTTCATGAGGAGGTATATGTATCTCAATGAGTCTAAAATATGCAAGTTAAGAATAGCTTTACATGGCTGTAAGATTCCTCCCTCTGGCTTTTGAGGTGTGCATGTGTAAAAACCTCCCCTTCTGATCGTATAATTATTCCCCTCTCTGAAATAAAAGAAAGATCCTGTTTTGGCCTAGAGAGAGAAAATGTCTAGAGGGAGGTAATTCAAAATTGAGATATTTTTGGATATAAAAATCCTCCTAGTGTCTAAAATGGTTTCCCCTGAAACAGATATTCAAAAAGAAATTTCCAATGTGCAATTGAAATAAATTGAAATCAAGTAAAAAGGACCTAAGCCTAAGGGTCCAGATTTTCTGAAATTTTTGAATTAAGGTTCCTATGGACCAATTAGATTAATCCAAATGTAGGGAGGAGATAAATTGAAGAATAAAAGGAAATCCCCCCAAAAATGAGTAAATATTCACATAAGATGAAGAGTTGACTAAGGACAAGGTTATTAGTTAAAAAAGAAGAGATATTTAGAAGAAACGATGCATTTTTGACACCTCAGTGTGGGGGAATTTTCCTCATGAAGGAGACGCCTATTTCACATGTGTGGTTGAGTTTTAAACTCACAAACAATGAGATATTTTCATCTCTCCTCTCTCCTGCTTCAACTAGATCCAAAAAGTAAGCTAAACTGACCTAAAAATGGTCAAAAACTGACCAAACTGATATGGAAAATTCTAGAATCAGTTTGCGTGGTTAGAGGCTCACTTTTTCCTATAAATGAAGCCTCCCCCTTTGTAAATGGTTAATAGTGTTTTATGCACTGTTACTCTACTCCTCCCCAGAGCCAAAAACAGTGAATTTATTGATAATTCATTAGTTTTTTACCATTTCCTCTTCAAAAGAATTGGTGGCCACTCTTGTTGCAAACAAGAGTAGATCCCTCAAACAATCAAGCCAAAGGAAAGCTCACAAAAATTCATGTAAGCTAGAAATCCTACTTTTTCTTTATTCCATTTAATGGTTTTCTAATTTTTATTTTCTTTAAAATAAAAAATGATGCTATGCCTTGTTGGAAAGGCTTTCCCCCTCTCTTCATTCTTGAATTCAGCCTTTCTTTATCCTAGATGTGTAATCAAATTGTTAGAATTAAACTTTTCATATTATTTCTCTTTAAAAAGTGGAATTTGATTAGTTTAGAATGCTTTAAACCATTTGGGATAATTTTTAAGTAACTTGAGGATAGAAAAAATTGAAAAATGGTCAACCATACAAAGGAGGTTATGGCAAAATTTTCTTAAATTTTGTGAAATAAGTTTTATCTTTTATTATTCAAAAAGAGTAATCCCCACCATTTGTGTATTCTAAAAGTGTTATTTTCATTCTAGGCATAGAAAAATGCATAGTAGAAATATTTTTATTATAAAAGTGTTATTTCCATTAAGATTTAAATTCTATGCATAGAAAGATGCATATTGGTTATTTTTATTATTATAAAAGAGTGACTTTCATTAGATTTAAATTCTATACATAGAAAGATGCATCAAGAAATTTATTTTTATTTCAAAAGAGTTATTCTCATCAATTTTGATTTTATGCATAGAAAGATGCATAAAGAAATTTATTTTTATTTCAAAAGAGTTATTCTCACCAATTTTGATTTTATGCATGGAAAGATGCATAAAGAAATTTATTTTTTATTTCAAAAGAGTTATTCTCACCAATTTTGATTTTATGCATGGAAAGATGCATAAGAAATTTATTTTTATTTCAAAAGAGTTATTCTCACCAATTTTGATTTTATGCATAGAAAGATGCATAAAGAAATTTATTTTTATTTCAAAAGAGTTATTCTCATCAAAAGAGTTATTCTCATCAATTCTCTTACATTCTAGAAATAGATGTGATAAGATGTGATATGAATCAGATAAATGTGAATGAATAGATGAGATGTGATGTCATGTGAATCACGATGTAAATGAATGATATAGGATGTGAATGAATGTGTTAGCATGTGAATCGAGATGTGAATGAATGTGTTAGCATGTGAATCAGGATGTAAATGAATGATATAGGATGTGAATGAACGATATAGGATGTGAATGAATGTGTTAGCATGTGAATCGGGATGTGAATGAATGATATAGGATGTGAATGAATGTGTTAGCATGTGAATCGGGATGTGAATGAATGATATACGATGTGAATGAATGTGTTAGCATGTGAATCGGGATGTGAATGAATGAGATGTGATGTGAAATGGATGTGATAAGATGCGATGTAAACTAGATAGATGTTAATGTATGTGAAGTGATGAGATGTATGGGTAGATGCAAGTGGATGAGATCTGATGAGGATAAATAAGGAAATAAGTGATGAGATAGAAAAAGATGTGATTAGATGAGAATGGGAATACTTATGAAATGAATGTGGATTGATGTGTGGGTAATGTGGATTGATGTGGATGGTGGATGAGTGGATAATGTGGATTGATGTGGATGGATGTATGGATGATATGGATTGATGTGTGGGTAATGTGGATTGACGTGAATGGATGTATGGATGATGTGGATTGATGTGTGGGTAATGTGGATTGATGTGTGGATTGATGTGGATGGATGAGTGGATAATGTGGATGATGTGGATGGATGTATGGATGATGTGGATTGATGTGTGGGTAATGTGGATTAACGTGTGGATTGATGTGGATGGATGAGTGGATAATGTGGATTGATATGGATGATGTGGATTGATGTGTGGGTAATGTGGATTGACGTGTGGATTGATGTGGATGGATGAGTGGATAATGTGGATTGATGTGGATGATGTGGATGGATGTATGGATGATGTGGATTGATGTGTGGGTAATGTGGATTAACGTGTGGATTGATATGGATGGATGAGTGGATAATGTGGATTGATGTGGATGATGTGGATGGATGTATGGATGCTGTGGATTGATGTGTGGGTAATGTGGATTGACGTGTGGATTGATGTGGATGGATGAGTGGATGATGTGGATTGATGTGGATGGATGTATGGATGATGTGGATTGATGTGTGGGTAATGTGGATTAACATGTGGATTGATGTGGATGGATGAGTGGATAATGTGGATTGATGTGGATGGATGCATGGATGATATGGATTGATGTGTGGGTAATGTGGATTGACATGAATGGATGTATGGATGATGTGGATTGATGTGTGGATAATGTGGATTGATGTGGATGGATGTATGGATGATGTGGATGATGCGATTGGATGTGGGAATGATATGATGTGATAGGGATTGATGAAAAAAAAATTGTGGGAAGATGAGAAAAGATGGGGACTAATGTGAAAGGATGTGGAGTGATGAGAAAAAATGGAAATATTGTTGGAACTGTATTTGTATGTGAAATCTGTTTTTAAATGACTGTTTTATGTCAAGAATGCTGGGGAAGCATTTTGACCGTCTTGTGAATGAGTTCGTGGAGACCTATCTGTTAGAGTCCGTCGGAGGATGTCTCGCGTAGCAAGGTCGACCGAGGTCTTGACCAGCCTCGGTTTGATTTAAATGGTGAGCTTCCGATACAGTGGATGAGGGACCAAGGAAGCGGCCTATGAGTGAAGCGCTAGGTGACTTGCGAAGGATCCTAGAGGGTGCTGACCATACGGTGCTCGGGCTCTTGGTCGCCAAAGATACCCACACGTACGTCGGGGAAGATATTGGAACAAGGAGTAAGAGTTGTTTTCTGAATTCGGGCATGGATTTGGTTGGTTGACCTTGCTGGTCCTCAACGGATGAGTCCATGGCTCTTTTATATGGATCTGTTGGTTGATCTTGTTGATCTTCAACGGAGATTCCATTTTGATATGTGAATATATTGCCGGTTACTATGAGCTAGGAACTATCGAAAAGGCCCCTGAGTGAACAGGTGTTGGACCTAATTTAAGCTGCAAAAATCATGCATATATTCATGTGTGTGTGTGTGTGAGAGAGAGAGAGAGAGAGAGAGAGAGAGAGAGAGGAATGGGGATGGAAGGCTAGGGATCTACGTGCATCAGTTTTAAAAGAGTCATTAATATATAACCGCTTTGAGTTTGCTTGCCCCAACTTGTCAATGTTGAAAAAAAGGAGGAGGATGTTGTTACAAAAGACTTTATCTGTAGCAAAGGCACATACAAGAGGAGCAACCTAATTTACCTGATAAGGAAGCATTGATCAAAAGAGAATCGAGAGATTAAAAAGCCACACTTGATGGTTTAAGAAGAAGCCAATATATCTAGAAGGAGCGCCAACATGTCTACGCTTTGGCTTGCGTTTCACAACTTTTGCATGGCTCCAACTTGAAAGTTGGCTTTTTTGGCATTGCTTTCATGCGATTTGTGAGATCCACCACATAGGCTTCTAACGATGACTGAGTGGGGACGGGTTCAACAACATGCAAGATTGGGGGCAGGGAAAAATTGGGAGTCACGAATGTAAATTTGGTGGCCATGCTGATGATGGGAAAAGTTAGCAAAAATTGGGTGGATGGGATGGCTAGTGGTGATGGAGGGTGGATGATGGCTATTTGTTGGTGGTCTAGGCTCCCAAACCGCTATGATCTCACTTGCTTATAATGTACAAAAAAGAAAACCCTAAGTCTCTTCCCATATTCTTCATGTAAACACTCCACATGTTTTCCTATACAAGTTGCTGATTTTAGAAATCAACGATGAGGCACCTTGATCAGGACGCCGGTATTGATAAGGATTTTTGACATCTCAGCTATGATCTCACTTGCTTATAATGTACGTAATAAAAGGAAACCCTAAGTCTCTCCCCATAGTCTTTATGTAAACACTCCCCATGTTTTCCTATCCAGGTTGCTATTTCAAGAAATCAACGACGAGGCACCTTGCTGAGTATGTCGGTCTTGATAAGGCTTTTTGACATTATTCACCCCTTCTCTTAATTCCATGAAGTTGAGGACTGATTTCACAACATCTTCTCCATTTGTCGAGAAGAATGATTAGCATTCAGAAGTTGATCCCAACAAAAGCACACTCGATTGCAATATGGCAACGGATGGTGGAATTATAAGAGAGGTCCTGCCCGCTGCCTTGTGAGCCTAGAAACCTACAATATTGAAGGTTCTACAGAGTAGGGCCTCGTCCCCCTTTCTCACAGATCATTTTCTAGATTTTGGACCCAATTTAAGCATATATCATGTGTGTGTGTGTGTGTGTGTGTGTGTGTGTGTGTGTGTGTGTGTGTGTGAGAGAGAGAGAGAGAGAGAGAGAGAGAGAGAGAGAGAGGAATGGGGATGGAAGGTGAGGGATTTACGTGTAGCTTCTTTGAGAGAGGCGTTAATAAACAACTGCTTTGAGTTTGCCCACCCTATCTCATTGATGTTGAAGAAAAGGTAGAGACTGTTGCAAAAGACTACTTGCCAGCAAAGGCACAGGCAAGAAGAGAAACTCATTTTACCTACTAAGGAAGCGTTAATCAAAAGTGAACCGAGATGTGAGATCCCACTGCCCCCTCCACGCACCGGATTCCGGGTTGCTAGTAGTGCGGAAGTAGCTTCTTCTTGTGTGGGGTAGGGTTTCCCACTCGGGGCCTCGCCCTTGAATAACCAGACACGAGACTAATTTGGTGGTCATTCCGAAACCGAAACCGGGAAAATTTTCCTTGCCCGAAAAACAGGGACGATTCCACCTTTCTGATTTCCTTAACGAATTTTCTAACCGGGTCAAGAGACTAAACTAATCTTAACCTGATTAAACCAGATAGAAGGAAAACTATTACAGACTTAACTTGAAGAAATCAATGCTTTTTTCCTAACTGAATCAGGCACAGCCGTTGATCTATTCATTTGAGAAGTCTTTAGGTTTTTATTTAACTACTCGAGTTCTAAGCGTATTCCTATTATTCAATTTCATTATTAAAACTCTATTGATTCCAGCCTAACCCCACCCGGCCCATGGGTTAGCCACCACCTGACCACTGGAATTGGTAGAACCAGACAATTACTCACCCACCCATAATTGAATGCCTTTCTTAACTTTTGCTTTCGAATACAGATACACACACACTCCTCTTTAAACTTTAACTTATAAAACAATCCATTGACAAAGAGTTATTGGTTACAAATGTCATAACTCAAAATGTAAGATTCCTCCTCAGCCTGAATATCAAATAAGCCTCTACTTCAATCCCTTGTAATCATTCTATGTTTCTAAATACAAGAAAATATAATTTTTTCTTGTTTTACCTAGTGAGATAAAAATTTCTAGAGAATGGTAAATCAATATTGGGATATTTTTGGATAAATAAATTCTACAAATATCAAAAAAATGTTTCCCTGAAACAGAAAATCAAAATAGATTTTCCAAGGTGCAATTGAAATTAATTAAAATTGATTCAGAAGACCTTAGCCTAAGGATCCAAATTTTTAATTTTTTTTTATTATGGTCCAATTAAGGTTCCTATAGACCAATAAGATTAATCCAAGTGTTGGGACAAGATAAATCCAAAGAATAAAAGAAAATACCCAAAAATGAGTAAATGCCCACATAAGATGAAGAGTTGACCAAGTACTAGGTTTATTAGTTAAAAATTATGAAGTATTAATAAAAAAAGAGATATTTTAGAGTAATCATTCATTTTTGACACATGTGTAAGAAAAAGGGAGACCTTCAAGGAGGCGCCTACTTCACATGCTTGGATGAGTTTAAAACTAAAAAATAATAGGATATTTTTATCTCTCCTCTCTCCTAAATCAAACCAAATAAAAAAGGGAGCCAAACTGGTCCAAATCTTGTCCAAATTCAGCCAAACTGAAGCTGGAAAATTCTAGAACTCAGTTGGACTCAGTTAGTGGCCTCCCTCTCCTATAAATAGACCCTCATTCCTTTGTATTATTATCTATGAACTAAACTATGTCGGCATTACTCTAAACTAAGCTTAATTTCTATTATCCTCTAAAATCCTCTACAAAATTGAAGAGATTGGAGCTTCTCTCTCTCTTCAATCTTCCTTGGTGACTCCTACAACATACCAAACCAATTGATTGGTTGGGGGCCTCTACTGTGATCAAAGAATCAAGTAAATTAGAAGGTAAAGTGTGGATTATTATCTTTTTCTTATTAAAACTCCAAATGCTTCTCTTCTCAACCCCTCTCAAGCTTGAGAAGCTTTAATTTGAATGGCTTTTGATTACTATTGAAGTTCTTTTATGAATTGTAATAAAGAAACACATAAATTTCCATTTATGCTTAATTTTAATGGTTTTTAAGCATTTCTCTCTCTCTCTCTCTCTCTCTCTCCCCCCGAAGAAAGGTCATTCCTATGATCTATTCTCAATCCAAATGAAGCTTCTCATGAAGCATTTCTCTAATCCAAAAGTAATTTCTATGCTTGTCTAATTGGAGGCCAAAATAATGGCTTTTTAATGCTTTTATGATATTTATTTCATAGGAGAAGTTATGAATCAATCCATAATTGGATAATGATCTAATTAGTGGTCATTCTAATAATATCAATAATATTAAACTTCATTCTTTCAATTAAATTGAGAATTATCAGTAATAGCAGTGGAGCTATGGTAAAATTTTTGTAAAATAAACACAGAAAACATTTTCATTCATAATATGAAAAGAGGACTTCCTACCATATTCTAGGAATTATCATCCTAGATTAATTGAATGATTCTCATTATAATCATGGAGAAATTGATTTTTATATTTATGCATAATTAGTAAATTAGAAAAAAGAGGAGTTTCTAGTAATTTATTTTTATGATAAAAGAGTAATCCCCATGACATTGGAAATCCATGTATTCCAATGATTTAGAGAAAAAAATTGGAATGCTAAAATAATGTATAAGATTTTAGTAAAAGTTATCTTTTTGTATAGATAAATTTTTATGATGAAAGAGGAATTCCCACCATATTGAAATTCAAATATTTAAATAAGGAAAGTATAATTCCTAGTGCAAAGGAATTAATGAAGATTTTTAAGAGAAAATATAGTTAAATTTATCTTTTTATATAGATAAACTTTTATGATAAAAGAGGAATTCCCACCATATTGGAATCCAATTAACTAAATGAAGAAAGTGTAATTCCTAGTGCAAAGGAATTAATGGAGATTTTTATTTAAATTTTAAGAAAAAAATTTAGTTAAATTTATCTTTTTGCATAGATAAGTTTAAATGATAAAAGAGAAATTCCCACTATATTGGCATTCAAATGTTTAGATGAGAAAAGTGGAATTTTTAGCTTAAAGGAATTAATGGTTATTTTTATAAATAATTTTAAGAAGAATTTTAATAGATTTAATTTATGAAAAAGAGGAATTCCCATGATAATTGGATTGCACTCATTGAAATGAGAAAAAGAACGGTTTCAAGTTTATTAAAAAAAATAGGTATTGATATTTTAGGTATTGATATTTTAGTTAAAAGATGAATTTCCATGATATTTGAGAAAAGATAGATTTGAATTAAACTCTAATGTCAAAAGATGAATTTCCATCATAATTCTACCTAATGAATTAAGATTGGGAATTTATGTGGGAAAAAGAATATCTTGGATATTTGAATTGGTAAAATCACTAAATGGATATTTACCCAAAAACTAGATGTTTAGTTAAAAGGAATCCTGGTAGAACTAAACTGAATGAATTTAGTTAGACTACGTAAGGTCGGACAGTAAACCGAATTGTCCTTCTCTCGAATTGAATCAGACAAAAACTTCGTGACCAATTCCAGTTACTAAATCCAAAAAATAGACTACCGAAACTAATCTGGTTTTTTCCTAACCAATCTCACTAAGAATCTAGTTGGACAAATGGATAAAATGATGGGTAGATTACCCTCATGAGAGATCAAGGATCCTCATTATGAAACTAGGAATTATTGGAAAAAGGGTCTTTGGAACCGATCTCAAACTGGAATCTCACTTGCATTGGAAACTCTGTTTTTCATTCAAAGGACTGTTTTACGCCAGAATGCAGGAGGCATTTGGCTTATGTTTTTCTAAGAGGAGGTTCATTGGAACAGCTGGCGGGGAGTCGTCAAGGGACGTCGCCCGCGCGGCAAAGCCTGCCGAGGTCTTGACCAGCCTCGGTATAGTTAAAATGGTGCGCTTTCGGTACGATGGGTGAGGATCGACGAAGCGGTCCCTGAGTGAAGTGCTAGGACAACTAAGGAGGATCCTAGAGGGTTCTGACCAGGTGATGCACGGGCTCGCAGTTGGTAGGACACCCAGGCGTACGTCGAGGAAGATATCTGATGGACAAAAAGGAAAGGTTTATGGGAACAAAATTTTGATACTGGATCTCGTTGGTTGGCTATCTGGTCTTCAACGGAGAGTTCAGAGGATGCATTTTTGTAATACAATGGACTTGGAATTTTGGAAAATGATGATCGAAAATATTATGATTTTATTCAGGGATTGTCTTAAAGCCAGTCGAATCTAGCATGTCAAATCTGTTATAAATGGCAATTTCATATTGGGTGTGTACCTGGTATGCCTATTTGATTTTTGCATGAATCGCTGGCTAGGGGACCTGGGAACTCTTTTCCTCGGTACACCTGGAAAAAAACCCAATCAAATCTTTATAAAGGAATCCCACCAATTCAGTGGTCGGGTGGTTGGCTAACCCATGGGCCAGATGTGAGGAGATTCGAATGTAAATTTGGCTGCCATGGTGATGATGGGAAAAGGCAGAGAAATTGGGAAGATGGGATGGCTGGTGGCGATGGAGGGCAAATGATAGTTTTCCACGAGTGGTCTAGCCTCCTAGACCACTATGATCTCAATTGCTTATAATGTATAGAAAAGGAAACCCTAATTCTCTCCCCATAGTCTTCATGCAAACACTCCCCATGTTTTCCTATAAAGGTTGTTAATTTAAGAAATCAACAATGAGGCAACTGCTAAGGACGTCATTCTTGATATGGATTTTTGACATTTCCACTTTTATTCCCCCTTTTCTCTATTTGATGAAGTTGAGGTTTGATTTCGGCCATGATCTCACTTTCTTATAATGTACAAAAAAGGAAACGTATGTAAATTCTTTTGTAGCGGCCTCCTCCTTTTGTTCGATATCGAAGAGTGGGGGCGGAAAAACTCAAAGTGGATGTATATTAACGACTCTCTCAAAACTGATGCAAGTAAAACCCTTACCCTCGCCCTCCATCCTCATTCCCCTCTCTCTCTCTCTCTCTCTCTCTCTCTCACACACACACACACACACACACACAAACACACACACACACACACACGCACATGACTAAATGCACAATTTCTACTTAAATCATGTTCAAAATCTAGAAAATGACTAATGAGAACGGGCGACGAGGCCCTGCTCTGTGGAATCTTCAATAGTGCGGCGGCGGGAAGGACTTCTCTTAAAACTCCACCATCTGCCATATTGCAGCTGAGCATGCTTTCATTGGGATTAACTTCTGATCATTCTTTTCTCGACAATGGAGAAGATGCTTTGAAATCAATCCTCGACTTCATCGCGAATGGACAGAAGGGGCGAATAAAGTGGAGATGTCAAAAAGCCTTATCAAGACCAGTGTCCTCAGTAAGGTGCCTTGTCTTCACTTCTTGGGGTGGAGGTGTTAGGCAAGTGCACTTGTAAGGGAATTTGTGTTTTCAGAGAAGAAATATAAGGACCATGCTACGTGACATTGTCTCTCTAAGGACACTGATTCCTTGTAACTTTAGGAACATGAGGGCTTAGATTACCTAAGGGAATTTGTGTTTTCAGAGAAGAAATATAAGGACCATGCTACGTGACATTGTCTCTCTAAGGACACTAATTCCTTGTAACTTTAGGAACATGAGGGCTTAGATTACCTAAGGGAACTAATTTCCTATAATTTGAGGGACTTGAGGGCTTAGCTTTACACGTTGATACATGAGATGCCCCATGTTACAATTGTTATAGGTAGGTGATAGTCTTCCCTCTTTGCATTTGGATTTACAACCTTAGAGACCTTGGAAGGGGTGGCATACTGGCTCTGAATCACGTCACTCCAATGTTTTGATTCCTTTCTTGGGAGTGCACAAAAGGCTACATGCATGCTCATATGCTTTGACTACCTTGCTACAGAGATTGATGGCTAGTCTTGGTGTTTTCCACCCTTGCTTGAGTCTTTACGTAAGGAATTTTCTTGCTTTGTTATCATCATTTTTGTTGTATTCTTCTACAGAAGGCATGGGTGTTGATGAGGGTTGCTGACGTCTGGTGGATTAGTATCTTCCTTACATGGCTCTGCCCACTGAGGATTCTCAAGGTTGATGGCTTTTCCTTGTTGGTCTCTTCATTACATGGTTGCATAAGATTGCATCTCAAGGGTAGTAGAAGCTATGATTTGGATTCCCTCTTTTAAGGGCTATAGGCTATCCAATGAAGGAGACACTCTTGGCCTATGTTTTATGCCCATGATGGAATGGCCTAATTTTCCCACTTAACATAGTAACATGGGTGACATTAAGGAAGATGTAATAATGTTGTGTCTGTGGCTTCCACGTAGTTTCAAACTCTAAAGCTAGGGCTCGAGTTCGATTCACATACCAATTGCGAAGCCAGGGGATATATAGTCCTTCATCACCTATGGGACTACTACATCCTCACCTAGCTCCCAACATTGTTGAGCAGGGTGAGGAGCTTTGTTGCAAGACTCTGATTAACAGGATCTCCACTAGGGGAATCTAACCAATGATTCAGGTGAGGAACTCTATTGTAAGACTATGATCAACATGATCTCCACTAGGGGAATCAACAAGACTCTAATCATCAGCATGATTAAGCAAGGTTGAGACTCTATTGCAAGGCCTTGATCAGTAGGATCTCCACAAGGGGAGTCTAATTAGTAACTTAGGCGTTTGTGGTTTCCTAAAGTCTTGTACCTTCTTTTTCTTTTTCTTCTTTTGAAGAGAGTTGTAAAGAAGTGTATATTTAACCTTATGTGTTTTTGATGTTTTCTTGTTTTGTTATGCCTTTTTAGAAAGGTCATACAAGGAAAAGTACTTATTAAGAACTAATCCATTTTTTGGGCAAGGATTTTGATGTTGTGCACTTGCTAACAAAATATTGAGCTAGGTAAAGTAACGAGAGTCTAAAAATCTCTTCAAATTCTAGTATAGTTTAGGAGTGTGCATATAGCTTTGTTATAGAATTGATCTCATGGAATAGTGCTTTTTAATGAGAATATGAAAATATGAGGAAGCCACCATATGTGAAAGTTTTTCAAATGATAGTTTTTTAGTGAATCAATATATTGAGGTGTAAAAACCACCATAGTATCAACCTACAAAAATTATCAAAAAAGATACCATGTAAAAGCTAAGGAAAGAACCACGAAAAACATCATAAAAGTAATATAGAAGAAACTTTACTATAAATGCAGTCATAGAAATGGTGCCATATATTTTTTACCATTTTTGATATGGTTTTTGGAGGTAGGAGTCTGAAACATCCTACTTTCCTATTTAAAGGCATCACTACTCTCATTACTCAGATAGCTCAAGGACCTATGTTTCCTATTTAAAGGCATCACTACTCTCATTACTCACATAGCTCAAGGACCTATGTTTCCTATTTAAAGGCATCACTACTCTCATTATTCACTAACACAAGCAATTTCAAGGAATAAGCAAACAAAAAGAAGAGTCCCTTCTCCACAAACACTAGCAGCACCGAGAGACCGAATGGCACGTGATGATAAGACATCACCATAGTCAAGTCACAACTTTCGTGGTGGATTGCCCTCCTCAACGAGAGGGCCTTTTATAATTGTTCACAAATAGGTGCATCCCATGACTTCATTTTGCATGTTAATTGAACAATGCAACACAGGGAGCCTTAATCCCAAACATGAATAGTCCATAACACTTTTTAAAAGGAAACTATAGAAGATAAACTAATGAAGATACTTGATCTATAATGGCCTATCTAATAGCAGTGTACATAGGCACATCTCCATTAGTGAGACAATAATCAGTGGCCATGCTATAGGGGCTTTACAACCATTTACAGATAGGTGAAGCCCCTGACCCACATGTTTACCTTGTTAAATCAGTTGACCGGGCCACTTTCCAAGGTTATATTTTGGCTTTTACATTCATAGAGACGAGGGTGCCATGGCCCAAATCCCCTCATTGGTGTGGGTTTAATTAATACTATTGGTGTGGGCCTTGGTAATGACCATGGATTTGCCTTGGCCATGGCCATTGCCAATGCCTTGGCCAAGGATTATATAGCTCCAAAAAATAGAGGGAGAAGAATTGCCACCTTAAGGAGAGGCCATGTCATATGTTGTTGTGCAAGATGCAGTCTCATAAAATGTGTTAATGCTAGTGAAGCTCAAAATTTGAAGAAGAATGTAGTGTTCTACACATGAAGTATATATACTTGATCAAGAAGAAGCCCAATGTTCTGAACTTGAAGTATATATACTTGGCCAAGGCCTTGGCAATGGCCATGGCCATTACCAAGGCTTTGGCCAAGAAATTTGTTAGGGAAACCCTACCCTAATGTGTCATGGGAAGTTTCTTATCCTGCCGCCGCCGCCGAGCTCGAGATAGGCTCAAGAGCTCCAACGTAGCTAGTTGTCACCATCGTCCTCCTGCACTAGTTGCCACACTAAGGTGCCACCTCTCTCACAAAGATCATGTGGGAAATCCATGGGAGACGATCGCGTTGGTAGCCTAATCCCTCAAGCAAGAGGGAGAGAGAGGAAGCAAGAGGGAACACGTGATTAGTACTAATCACTCCGAAACCCTAATCCTAAGCACACCATAAATCTTAGATTAGAGTTGCAAGAGAGAGGGAGAGACAGAGAATACTAGTCCACTTCTATTGCACAAATGGGAGAATGAGTTACAAACAAGAGAAATTGGCTTTTACAGCTCCAAGCCTTTTCCCACTAGGCTCTGCCACATGGGAGTAAGTGCCCCGGGGCATCCAAAACATAGCTACAAGGCTTTTCTTTATGGTTTGGCTAACCGACCAGGATCCTCTTGTCTATCCATCAAAGCTCAGTACTCGGGAGCGTCTTTAGGGTGTTTCCCTCATCAAATGACATGATTTACAATATATAGTACGGGCGCCCATTACATAAGTGTGCAAACATAGTTGTCGTAGGAATGTGTTAACCAATATGTGGTTAACATATCCTCCTTCCTAAAGTTGATCGCATCCTCGTCAATCGTGAGGGGTGGTCGAGGCACATAGGGAAGTGTCACACTTGGTTGGTTCTCCTGTCTCTCCGAAAATGAGAAGGGGTGGGGGAGTTAGTAAGATGGAAAGAAGTTAGTGGAGTACTAGCGATTAAGTATCTAGCTAGCCGTATGGACTCTTATGAGTTTTCTTTTTTGTATATGCCCAGTAGTTCTCTTTATTTTGTTTTTTGGTGTTCTTTTGTTTTGTCACCTTTGTAGTGGGACATCCTCATTAGAGGAGTTAGAGTACTTGAATAAGGATACTAGCATGGAATACTTAATGACCAATATCCAAGTGGTAGGTGGTATGATGAATGAGGGGTTAGTAAAACAATGGTGTTATGAAAAAGGAGGCAACATGCATTGAAACCGCTTATGCTCTGAGATGTTGTATGGCAATGGCGATGTTCATGAAGCTCTAGCATCTTTGTGAAAACACCATGATGGGTATCTTGGCTCTCGTGGATGTATCCGTTTGTGTGTTCTCTCATTTTCTTTTGGTTGTTTGTCTTCTTCTTTCATTGGAGCTCTCGGATGTTGTGGTGATACGAGTGGTAGTCAATGGTGAGGATCCAGACATGTGGAGCCGAAGAAGACATTAAGGGTAGGATTAATTCGGCATGAAGCACAATTATTCAAGTGAAGCAAGGGTGATTAAGAAGATCTAGGTGATGGGTCGAACCATGGACTAGACTTACACCCACCATGGTCCCCCCATCTAGAGATGTACCTAGATGGTTGCAGATGATGAAGCTATGTGCGGTGTGTGTGCATCGGATAGAGCTCAGTGAGAATTGGTGTCGTGTATGGGCGAGGGAAAAATGTGTGCCCGTGGTACTAATCACCTGGAGACTCTCTTTAAATTAAAAAAAACATGTGTTTTGATCAGCACCCCTAAAGAGGGTTTTTTACTGAGTGGCCCATGTGGCTAGATTTGTGAGCTTATCTTTGAGTTTATATTTGAGTGGTTGGATAAGCTTAGCCCTTTGCAGCACTACCCCTTGGTTTGGTGATGAAGTCGAGGGGCGGGGTGGAGCTTCATGAAGGAGACTCCATTGGGGAAAAGGGGTGGGAAAATTGAGCTGTTGAGGGCCCATGGATTGTGTGTGGGCAAGTCCATAGGATTTTTTCGAGGAGGAGGGGACTTGCCTACCCATTGGTCGCCAAACCATCTGTGAGACCCCTCTGCCCCCTTCGCGCACCGGATTTCCGGTTGCTAGGAGCCAAAGTAGCTTCCTCTTGCACGGGGCAGGGTTTCCCACTCGGGGCCTCACCCTCGAATGTCTGGACACGAGACTAATCTGGTGGTCATTCCAAAACCGAAACTGGGAAAATTTCTCTTGCCCGCAAAACGAGGGCAATTCCACCTTTTTGATTTTCTTAAAACGAATTTTCTAACGGGGTCAAGAGACTAAACTATCCTTCACCTCATTAAACCAGATAGAAGGAAAACTATCACTGACTTAATTTGAAGAAATCAATGCTTTTTCCTAACCAGAATCAGGCACAGCCGTTGATCTAATCATTTGAGAAAATTAACGCTTTTTTTCCTAACCGAAATCAGGCATAGCCGTTGATCTACTCATTTAAGAAATTCTTCAGGTTTTTATTTAACTACTCGAATTCTAATTGTATTCTTATTATTTCAATTTAATTATTAAAACTCCACTGATTCCACTCGAATTCTAAGCGTATTCCTATTATTTTAATTTAATTATTAAAACCCCATCTGGCCCATGGGTTAGCCACTTAGCCACCACCCAACCCACTAGAATTGGAAGAACCAGACAATTACTCACCCACCCATAATTGAATGCCTTTCTTAACTTTTGCTTTCGAATACAAATATGCACACACTCCTCTTTAAAACTTTAGCTTATAAAACAATCCATTGACAAACAGTTATTGGTTACAGATGTCATAACTCAAAAATTCCACCTAGTCCCTTGTTTCTCAAAAAACAGTATCACTCTGGACTCTCTGTTGAGACCAGCTGGTCAACAAACGAGATCCAGTAACAGATTAAAATAATCAATTCGTCCATCATACATATCTTCCATGACATATGCATGGGTGTCCTAGGCACCACGAGTCCGTGCATCGCCTGGTCAAAACCCTCCAGGATCCTCCTTAGGTGTCATGGCACTTCACTCAAGGACCGCTTCGTCGGCCCTCACCCATCGTACTGGAAGCACACCATTTTTTAACCATATTGAGGCTGGTCAAGACCTGGGCAGGCTTTGCCGCGTGAGCCGTCCTTTAAACACTCCCCGCCAGGTGTTGCAACCAAACTTCCCTTAGAAAAACATATACCAAATGCTCCCTCCAGCATTCTGGTGTAAGACACTTTCTCTAAGAAAACAGGGTCTCTATGCAAGTTTTCAGTTTGATTTTTTTTTAATACAAGGAGTATTTCTTGAATCAGTATTCCCAAAACTTCTTGATCGGCATTCTGAATTTCATACCAGAATTCCTCGAATTCTATAACCTTGATCCACATATCAATTTGAAGGAGGGTCTCAAACTTAGTTTCAGATTTGGCAGGAGTTTTGAGACTATTTTTCTAAACTGGTCACATCTTCTTTCCTCGAAAGTGATGAAAGAGTTTGATCTTGGTCATAGTCTGATTCAAGGTTTGAGTCGGATAAGATTTTTCTTAAACTATCTTTCTTGAAAAGGTTTGATAATTCAGTTACTGTTTTACTGAATTTCTTTCTTTGAATATACACTTAACTGATTTCTAAATTAGTTACGAATTCCAATGAGGAATAAATTAATCATTTATCTAAATAATTTGATCTCCATAGATTTCTTGAATTTTCTTTTTACAAACTGTGTGAATATAAAACGATACAAAGTTCTCTCTCTTAGAGTATTTAATTATTCATTTATCAATTACTCATAGAATTTAAACATAGAATTTAAGAGAATTCTAATTTTGATATAAAAATTCTTTATGTATCTGTTTATGCATAAAAATCAACTTCAATGGGAATAACACTTTTATAGAAAAAAATCCTTTTATGCATCTTTTTATGCATAAAATCAAATTTAATAGGAATAACACTTTTAAAATAAAAAGAATTCCTTTATGCATCTTTCTATGCATAAAAATCAAATTTAATGAGAATAACACTTTTATAATAATTTTTTTTTCTTTATGCATCTTTCTATGCATAAAAATCAATTTTAATAAGAATAACACTTTTGTGATAAAAAATTCCTTTATGCATCTTTCTATGCATAAAAATCAAATTTAATGAGAATAACACTTTTATAATAAAAAATTTCCATTATGCATCCTTCTATGCATAAAAATCAAATTTGATGAGAATAACACTTTTATAATTAAAAAATTTCCATTATGCATCTTTCTATGCATAAAAATTAAATTTGATGAGAATAACATTTTTATAATAAAAAATTTTCCATTATGCATCTTTCTATGCATAAAAATCAAATTTGATGAGAATAACACTTTTATAGTAAAAAGAATTTCCATTATGCATCTTTCTATGCATAAAAATCAAATTTGGTGAGAATAACACTTTTATAATAAAAATAATTTCTATTATGCATCTTTCTATGCATAGAAATCAACTTTGATAATTAATATTAGTGATATCCATGCATATTCATAGGTGAATATGTACATGGAGTAATTAGAATATTTCTTTTAGATGCAAAAATGGTGGGGAATTACTCTTTTGGAATAACATAAAAATAACTTTCTTTTCCACAAAATTCTGGAAAATTTTGCCATAACCTCCTTTGTATGGCTGACCATTTCTCATTTTTATCATTCTATTTTTAACTTAAATTAACCCAAATTAGACTCATAGAACTCTAATCTACATAATTTTCTAAATTCAATAGAGTAAACAATAAGAAGAGTTTAATTAATCCCTTAGTTAATCTTTCTAGGATTAAGAAAGGCTGGAATGTAAAGAAGAGAATGGGGTGGCCTTTTCCTCAAAAGCATAGCATTTGAATTTGATTCAATCAACTGTAAAACATAACAATCAAGAAAACCATAGATTTAAAATTTGTAAATAAGTAAGAAAATTAGCTTACATGAAGCGTGTAAGCCTTCCTTTGGCTTGAGGGATTGAGGGCTCTACTCTTGTTTGAAGCAAGAGTGGTCACCAATTCACTTTGGAGAGGATTAGGCCAAAAACAATTGAATTATTAAGAAATTCAATGTAGATGGCTCAGGACAGGAGTAGAGTAATAGTGCATAAACACCATTAAGCTTTTACAAAGGGAGAGGCTTCTTTTTATAGGAAAAAGTGAGCCTCTAACCAAGCAAACTGATTCAAGAATTTTTCAGATTAGTTTAGTCAATTTTTGACCATTTTTGGGTCAGTTCAGCTTACTTTTTGGATCTAGTTTTGAAATAGGAGAGAGGAGAGATGAAATATCTCATTTTATTGATTAAAAATTGAGATAATGATGAGAAAAAAGGCACCTACTTCATGAGGGGAGATCCCCACTCTGAGGTGTCAAAATTCAGTTTTTTTAATTGTTTTCTTTGGTCCTTAGTCCACTCTTCATCTTATGTGAGCATATACTCATTTTTGGGGGGTTTTTATTTTATTCTTCCATTTATCTCCTCCCTATATTTGGATTAATCTTAGTGGTCCATAAGAACCTTAATCCAAAATTTTTAGAAAATCTGGACCCTTAGGCTAAGGTCTTTTGTGCACATTATAATTTTATTTTTAATGCACCTTAGGAATTTTTCTTTAAACTTCTGTTTCGAGGGAATTTATTTTAATAAGAAGGGATATTTTTCCATCCAAAGATATCTAAAAATTGAATTACCTCTCTAGAATATTTTCTCTCTCTAGGCCAAATTAGGTAGAAACAAGATCTTTTATTATTTTGAAAAGGGGATTGATTACACGGGAAGAAACTGGACATCTTGAGGGGCTAGGGAAGAATCTTACATCCTCTTCCACTTGAAAAATGCGAGATGTCCTCATCTCGCAAACTGGGGGTAATCCCGCATCAGTTCGGCTTCTTTCTCCTAGGTGGCGTCTTCAAAAGAATAGAACTTCTATTTGACTAATAATTCTCTCAGAATTTTGTTCCTGAGAACCTTCTCTCAAATATCAAGGATTTCTTCAGGTTGGAGTTCCATCTGCCCTTGGGTTGAAGAAGTTAAGAGTTCATCATTAAGCACATGATTCGGGCTCGGTACATACTTCTTAATACATACTTCTTAAGTAGGCTGACATGAAATACATTATGTACTTTGAGATGAGGAGGCAGAAGAAGTTCATAGGCTAAGTCATCTACTTTCATTGTAATCAGATATGGCCCACAGAATCTGGGGGATAACTTCTTGTACTTCCCAAGAGAAAGAGGACTTCTTTTGGGGCGTACTCGAATGAAGATCATATCTGCTTCTTCGAATTTTCTGTTTGACCTCTTCTTATCTGCATACTGCTTCTGTCTATCCTGGGTAACTTTTATATCCTTGCGGATTGACTGCATCTGCTGCTCCATGTCGTCCAAGCATCTGTCTGGACATCTTGACCCTAATCAATGGGTCGGACCAAGTTAATGGTTTTAGGTAGTCTTGTCCATAAAGGGCTCATCCCGATACTTCGGTGATAAGAAGCATTGTAGGCGAATTCGACTAGGTACAGATAGCTTAGCCACTTCTTGGGTTCCCTGCCCCACAACATGACCGAAGTATATCTTCGATTACTTGGTTCACCCTTTTTGAGTGATTGACCACCATCGGTCTTGGGGTGGTAAGTTGTGCTGAGATCCAAGAAAGTTCCTATTGCTTTGAAGAATGCAGATCAGAATCTTGACGTGAATTTGGGATCTCGATCACTTACTATTCTCCTGGGTAGGCCATGCAATCGAAGATTTCCTCGAGGAACACTCTGGCCACATCCACTGCAGTGTAGGTTTCTTTTACTGAAATCAAATGGGCAACTTTGGTTAGTCTGTCAACTACCACGAAGATGGAGTTGTAACCTGATTGCACTGAAGGTAGTCCAGTAATAAAATCCATACTGATACATTCCCACTTTATCTGGGGGATGTCTAATGGATGTAACTTCCCAGCAGGCATTTTTACTCTCTTGGCTTTGGCTTTCTGACATATCAGGCATTGATGTACATGATTAAGTACATTCCTTTTTAGTCCAGGCCAAAAGAAGCTTTCTTTACAGACATGTAGGTCTTGATGAAAATTGGATGTCCTGCTATAAGGCTATCATGGGCGTCATTCAGAATTTGACCCTTAGTTCCCTCATCATTGGGAATGCATAGCCTGCTATTATAATACATAATTCCTTCATCATCCAGGCTGTACCCTTGAGCTTGGTTCAACTCTTGAGGAGTTTTACTTTCGTGCATAAGTAGGGTAGCAATAGGGCCAAAGAATCTATCGTGCATGATCTTCTCTCTTGCTTCATTAATCAATGGATTTTGACACCGATGTGATTGCAAGCAAGGAGGCTTTTCTGCTGAGGGCATCTACTACCACATTTTCTTTGCCTGGGCGATACTTGATTTCAAAATCAAATTCCTGCAGGGTCTGCATCCACCTTCTTTGGCGCATGTTGAGATCCTTTTGAGTGAAGATCCACTTTAAGCTCTGATGATATGTCATCAAAGTGAATCTTTGACCCAGCAGGTAATGTCTCCACAACTTCAGGGGATAAACTACTGAAAGTAGCTCCAGGTTGTAGACATCATAATTTCTCTCATGCATTCTAAGTTTTCGGGATTCATAGGCCACTACATGACCTTCCTGCATGAGCGCACCTCCCAGGGCAAAACCACTGGCATCAATTATACTACCTCAAAGGGTAGAGAGAAATTTGGCAACTTCAAAATGGGATTGGTTATCAAGGCGGTCTTCAGCTTATCAAAAGCGCTCTGACACCTGGCAGACCACTGAAATAGGGTATTCTTCTTGAGAAGATTAGTCAGGGGGGAAGCTATGAGAGCATACTTAGGTATAAAAATTCTATAGCAACCAGTTAATCCCAAGAATCCCCTGACTTCTTTCACTATCTTTGGTTCAGGCCAATCTATGACTGTTTGGACTTTTGCGAAATCTGGAGAAATTTTGTCTTTGAATACCAGAAAGCCCAAGTATTTAACATGGTCGATAGAGAAAGTGCATTTGCTCTTTTTTGCAAAGAGTTGGTGCTTCCTTAGAATCTCAAGAACTTTACAGACGTGAGCTTCATGGTCAATTGCATTCTTTGAGTAAATCAGAATATCATCAAAGAAAACAAGAACAAAATCATCCAAGTATTCTCTGAGAATGTCCTACATTAGGCGATTGAATGTAGCTGGGGCATTTGTCAATCCAAACAGCATGACAGTAAATTCATAGTGCCCATAGCGATTATTGATGGCTGTCTTCAGGATATCTCGATCATTAATCTTAATTTGGTAATACCCTGATTTGAGATCTATCTTGTGAAGATCTGGGCTCCATTTAGCCTGTTTAGAAGCTCATCAATTCTGGGGGTAGGATACTTATTCTTAACTATCAGCTGATTGAGACCTCTGTAATCCACACAGAATCTTAACGTTCCATTCTTCTTTTTCTGAAAGAGAACTGGAGCTCCCCAAGGTGAAACACTGGGTCATCTTACAAACCCTTGTTCTAGCAGCTGCTTAAGCTGTTCCTTGAGTTCAATGGCTTCAGGGAGGACTGGCATTTTGTACGTGCGCTGGGCTACTGGGGCTGAGCTCTGGGGGTAAATTCTATCTCATGAGCCACTTCCCAAATCAGAGCCATCTCAGTTAGCTCTACTAGGAATGAATCATCATACTCACTTAACCATTCTGGTTCTTTAGCCTTTAACTTTGTGTCTACCGGATTCATTTTGATAACATAAATGAGTTGCTTCTTTCTAAGTCCTTTCAATAACCTAGAAGCTTTTACTAATTGCAGATCTGGGGATCCAAAAATTTCAGTTCCTTGAACTTTGTTCCCGCGAAGGTCACGGAAGGAAATGGTTCCATTGTGAAAGTGAATGTCAGCTTGATTTTTGTGGAGCCAATCCATTCCAAGGATTCCGTTGAAAACTCCCGAAGGTAAGACTCTGAACTAGCAGTTAGTTACATTCCCATCTAGATTGAACTGAATATGATCTGTCTCATGGTGGTGAGTGAGAATCTTCCCACTGGCCAATTCAACTTGCATAGGTTTCCCTGATTTCTGTTCTGAGACTAGCCTACGTAAGCATCCTGAGGAAATAAATGAATGAGTATTGCCTGAATCAATCAAAAGCTTAGATGGCTTACCCTTATACTCAGCTGGAGTATGGATGACAAAGAGTTGATGATTTGGCCCTTGGTTTTCAATTGCGGCATAAATCTGACCTCTTTCCTCTTCCACTACTTCTGCTATCGTAACTGCTCTAGCTGCTGCTGCAGATTGGGGCGGAACTCTTTCTCTTTGGCTACCCCAGTTCTGGGAGGGAGTTCAAAGACTACTCTGAACAGAGGCAGATGGTTGAACTAGAGTCCTCCTGGGATTGCCCTGCTATCGTAACTGCTCTCGCTGTTGCAGATTGGGGCGGAACTCTTTCTCTTTGGTTACCCCAGTTCTGGGAGGGAGTTCTGAGACTACTCTGAACAGAGGCAGATGGTTGAGCTAGAGTCCTCTTGGGATTGCCCTGATTTTGGCGAGACGGTTGACTGTGATACGAAGGGGCTGGTCTCTGTACTTTGGGTCCTTGACTTCCCTATCCTCTTGACATGGCAGGAGAGTCGAGCAGTATTTAAGCTGGTGACCGAAACCCTGACACCCAAAACACCTATTCTCGCTTCTAAGCTCATCCCTCTAAATCCTTGAAAGAGGTGGGGCTCTTGAGAAAGTGTTATGAGGGAAGGGTTTTCCGTCACTTCTGAATTTTCGAGCATCTTGATTCTGATTAGGGCCTTGTTGCCTCTTTTTGGGGGTGGAAAGTTTGAAGCACTTCCCGGGGTTTGGAACCTTTTAAAGTTTGAGGGTGCAAGCTTTGACGGGACCTTAACAACAATGCTTT
This sequence comes from Cibotium barometz, assembly GCF_041138505.1. Lineage (NCBI taxonomy): Eukaryota > Viridiplantae > Streptophyta > Polypodiopsida > Cyatheales > Cibotiaceae > Cibotium > Cibotium barometz. The sequence goes on along the minus strand of NC_141062.1, from coordinate 28,761,603 downwards.
GGCAAAGTCCTTTGCCATTTTGACAGCTTCTGCCATTGAGACTGGTTTGGCATTTTTCACTAAAGTGTCTAATGGCTCGTTTATCTCTCGAATTAATCTGGCCATCAACTGCTCTTCATCCAAAAGTGGAGAATACTTGAGGTGAAGGGCAAATGCCTGATGGTATTCTTCAATCGTCCGGCTATCCTGCTTCAGTTCCAAGAACTCATTCATTTTGGTTTCTAGGAAGCCCGGAGGACAGAACCTCTTCCTGAGGTAAGCTTTAAGATCTGACCAGGTCTGGGTATTTCAGTCGAGATGGTTTGTCTTGCAATGGTTCCTCCATGCAACCCTGGCCATTTCCATAATTTTCAATCTGGCGAGAGCCATCTTGCTCCTCTCGTTATAACCGATTACATCAAAATACTCTTCCATTGCCTCAATCCACTTTTCCACTACTTCTCCTAAAATGTTCCCCTTCACCCTTGAAGGGACCAGGTTGGGATCGGTGCAGGGCTTTACGAACGTCCGGATCTAACTCTTCATCACCGGTAAGAGGATTCGGCTGCCTAGCATGGGCCACGCGCCTCATGATTCTGACAAAATGATATATTTGTCAACTTAACCTTGTCATCAGATTAATGACTATTTAATTAAACAAATACATATTCCATCATAATTCTTGAAAACAAGATTCACTTTGATAATTTTATTAACCAATATTCACAACCATGAAAACAATTTGGAATCTTTTGCAAATTATCATTTATTATCAAAAGTTTTTGATATGTATATAGAGCGTCTCGGCTTACAAAAGTCACCGCCTCAATCACGTATGCATAAAAAGGCGATACTCGATGGAGACATGCTATGATAGACACGATTCATCACTGATAATGGTGCTATAATTCTACTCCTAGGAATAAAGTGGCTAAGAAGTCTAAAAATACAACAAGAAGTTCTAAAATTCCGGGGTGAATGATTATAGAGTTATACATAATGAATAACTCCTAGCCTTATCAAGATCATGGCTAGCGAGATATTCTGTCTCAGCCTCGGTTGTTGATTGGTATTCACGTTAATACTTTGCTCTCCAAAGAACCACATATGCTGACGTCGCTCTATTGGATCAGGAAAGTATAGATCCTCAAAGTGACGAGCGAGTCTCACTCTGCTTTCTCGGGTTGTAGCGGAGTCGATGAGATTTTCAAAGGCAAAGGCGATCATATCCTGACTCTAGGAGAGTCCAAGAATGCTAGATAGATTTGGGGTATCCATCTAAAAATCCAGTTCTATTTATGAGTTTTCAATTTATGAAGTTCATTTCAACCATAATCTTAACAAGTGAAAACATTATTTTCCACATTTACTTTAAAATTTTAGGTAATTTCTGCTGCTCTTTCGTAAGTTTACAACAGGGCTCTGATACCAGCTGTGAGACCCCTCTGCCCCCTCCGTGCCACCGGATTCTTGGTTGCTAGCAGCAGAAGTAGCTTCCTCTTGCGTGGGGCACAGTTTCCCACTCGGGGCCTCGCCCTCGAATGTCCGGACACGAGACTAATCTGGTGGTCATTCCGAAACCGAAACTGGGAAAATTTTCCTTGCCCGAAAAACGGGGGCGATTCCACCTTTTTGATTTTCTTAACGAATTTTCTAACGGGGTCAAGAGACTAAACTATCCTTCACTTGATTAAACTAGATAGAAGGAAAACTATCACTGACTTAATTTGAAGAAATCAATGCTTTTTCCTAACTGAAATCAGGCACAGCCATTGATCTAATCATTTGAGGAAATCAACGCTTTTTTCCTAACCAAAATTAGGCACAGCCATTGATCTACTCATTTGAGAAATTCTTCAGGTTTTTATTTAACTACTCGAATTCTAAGCGTATTCTATTATATCAATTTAATTATTAAAACTCCACTGATTCTAGTCTAACCCCATCCAGCCCATGGGTTAGCCACCACCCAACCACTGGAATTGGTAGAACCAGACAATTACTCACCCACCCATAATTGAATGCCTTTCTTAACTTCTGCTTTCGAATACAAATACGCATACACTCCTCTTTAAAACTTTAACTTATAAAACAATCCGTTGACAAATAGTTATTAGTTATAGACGTCATAACTCTAAAATTCCATCCAGTCTCTTGTTTCTTAAAAAACAGTATCACTCTTTGGACTCTCCATTGAGACCAGCTAGTCAGCAAACGAGATCCAGTATAACAGATTACAATAATCATTTCGTCCATCATACATATCTTCCACGACATAGGCATGGGTGTAGGCACCGCGAGCCCGTGCATCGTGCCTAGTCAAACTCTTATCTTTCCACATTGTTCCACATCATTTCTTGTTATTCTACATTCTTCTTCATTAATTCACATTTCTTATTCCACATCCAGTCATATGTATTCCCATCGTCCTTCATCCATTCGCATGCAATCACATCATATTACATCTCATCACATCTATCTGTATCCATTCGCATGCAACCACATCATATTACATCTCATCACATCTATCTGCATCCATTCGCATGCAACCACATCATATTACATCTCATCACATCCATTCGCATGCAATCACATCATATTACATCTCATCACATTTATCTGCATCACATCACATCACAACATATCCACATCATATGTATTCCCATCGTCCTTCATCCATTCGCATGCAATCACATCATATTACATCTCATCACATCTATCTGCATCCATTCGCACGCAATCACATCATATAAAATCTCATCACACATCCATTCGCATGCAATCACATCATATTATATCTCATCACATCACAACATATCCACATCACATCTCATCCATTCATATCACATCACATCCATCTACATTCATTTAGATCCACATCACATACACATATCATCACATCACGTTCACATCTAGTTACATCACTTCACATCCATTCACATCTACCCAAGTCCACATCACATCACATCTCATCTATCCACGTCATATCTCATCCATTCAAATCTAACCAAATCCACATCACATCACATCTCATCTATCCACGTCATATCTCATCCATTCAAATCTAACCAAATCCACATCACATAACATCCATTCACATATCATTACATTACATTCACATCTCACCACATCCACTTACATCTTATCACATCCATTCATATCCATCACACCCATTCACATCCCACATTCATTCACATCTCGTCACATCCATCCTCATCTTATCACATATCATCCATCCACATCACATCTCATTCATTCCATCCATAGTACGTCACATCCACATCTATCCCTATCACACCATATCCATTCACAGCTCATCACATTCATCCACATCCATTCGTTCATTCACATTCACATCTATCCACATCCATTCATTTATTCACATGTATATCTATCACATCGCCATCACATAACATCCTTTCACATATCATCACATCTCATTCTCATCCATTTACATCACATCACATCCTTTCACATATCATCACATCTTACTCACATCTCATCACATTCACATTCACATCCACATCCATTTACATCACACCACATCTCATCACATTCACATCCACATCCATTTACATCACATCACATCTCATCCTCATCCACATCCATTTACATCACATCACATCTTATCACATCACTTTCACATCTTATTCACATCGCATTCACATTTAGTACCGTTTTCTACTTTCGATACCGACGATGGGACTTTTCTAGGTTTCTGCCAATTGCTTGGCCTAGTTAAAGGTATTTTTTCTCAATGGATATTTTCATATTCTTTCTCAAATTTCTCAAGTAAGATATATTTAATATTCTTTTTTTTGAGTAAAAGACTCATGGGATTTACAAAAATCATTTCTACCCCTATTTTCTAATAAAATAATAATACTTAAAATTTCACTTTTGATAAATACTCATAATTTGAATTATGCCAAAAATTCCTCTTTTACCATTTAATTACTTGGATCTCAATTATCATGGGAATTCCTCTTTTTGTATAAAAATAAATTTACCAAAATTTACTCTTTTACCATTTAATTACTTGGATCTCAAATATCATGGGAATTCCTCTTTTTGTATAAAAATAAATTTACCAAAATTTACTCTTTTACCATTTAATTACTTGGATCTCAAATATCATGGAAATTCCTCTTTTTGTATAAAAATAAATTAATAAAAAAATTACTCTTTTCTCATAATCAATTAATTATGCATAAATGCAAAAAAATTATTTTTCATGAATATGATGAAAATCATTCTTTTTGCATAGGATGTCCAATCCTAGAATATTGTAGAAAGTCCTCTTTTAGCATTATGCATAAAAATACTCTATATCTCAATTTTTTTATAAAGAATAAAAGCTTGTAATGAAAATATGATAGTAGCTCCTCTTTTATGCTTAAAACCAAACTATGAATTTAAATCATAATTTTAGCCATAAAATTAAACATAAATATGATTATCCCACTAGATTAAACTAATTTCAACTTTCATCTTTTTCCCAATTGTTAGAATAATCCATATCTCATTTAGAATGAATTAGAGTAGTTTTTAACTACTCATAAGCAATCTAAAAGAATTTACCATTACTTTAATAGCACAAAATCATGAATTTCCTTAATCTCTAGCTTATCAAGCCTAGAGTTTAGCTTTGAATTAAGTGACTATCATTGAGAAGCATCCTTTTCCAAGGGATCTAGCCATAAAGATGGCTATTATTTTAGAGAGAGAGAGATTTACTTAAAGAAAGCATTACAATTTAAGTATAAAGGTTAACCTAAAGCTAATTAAACATTAAGAAACTTAGGGAAAGCTTGATTTGATTTAAAACAATCCTTTTGAAAGCTTCTCAAGCTTGAGAGGGTTGAGAAGAAGAAAGTTATTGAGAAAATTGAAAAAAACCATAAAAATTTGATTTTACCTCCAAGTTTGGCTTTATTCTCTAATTGCAATGAAGCCCCCGACCAATCAATTGGTCCACCAAGAGGAGAATAATGAGGCTCAGTATGCTAGCCTCAATTTGGGTCTAGAAGAGTGTAGACAGAGGAAGGTTAGAAGATTGGTTATAAAGGGGGACTCTCTACTTGTTATAAGGTAGGTACAAGGAACTTGGAAAATTAACAAAGATGAGATGAAGACCTAGTTTTTCAAGGTGAGGAAGCTCTTAAATTGTTTCTAGGCCTTCTAGATATGGCATGTATCCAGGGAAAACAACATGAGAGCCCATGAGTTGGCAAAGCAAGTTTTCTCCAAGGCTTTGCATGTTGTGACAGTCCAAGAACCACTATATCAAGGTAGAGAAACCCTTTATGAAGAAGAGCAGGTCCTTTTAATAGGTTTTATCAGGAGAGAGTTGGATGCTTCAAAGAGGAGATTAGTTATCAAAAGAGCTTTGAAATATGTATTGAGTGATTAGAGACACATCGTATTTATAAAGGAAATGATGCTATTTTGAAAAGAGTTTTATATCAAGAAGATATTCGGAATTGTCTGAAATCTTTTCATAAAGAGGGATGTGGTGGGGTTGACATTACAAAGAGGAAGGTATTGACATCAAGAGTTTTGTATCAAGAAGATATTCGGAATTGTCTGAAATCTTTTCATAAAGAGGGATGTGGTGGGGTTGACATTACAAAGAGGAAGGTATTGACATCAAAGCTTATGTGGCCAAGCATGAATAGAGACATCCACCATTGGTGTAGGAGCATGAATGTCAAGATTTTCAAAAGAAGATTCTAGTTCTTGAGACCATGAATCACATTATGAGCTATGGGGATTTTGAGAAGTGAGGAATAGATGTAATAGGGCCTCTTCCAAGAACTAAAAGTAGGAAGTTTTACATCATCACTACTGTGGACTAATTGACAAGGTGGCCATAAGCTAAGGCAACCAGTAGTGCTACTGCTCAACAAGTGTTAATCCAAACATACAACCTTGCACACATGAGAGGGAGAGAAGAAGAGAAACAACCATGCAAGGGTTGAGTCAGAGATGTGCACTTAGCCAACCCTAATGAGGGCTAACTCCCCTTTGCGAGGCCATTAGGGGCTCACTCCACTACCACTTGTGTCACCCACGTAAATATTCAAGAGCTAGGTGAAGAGCAAGAAGGAGGGATCTATGGAAAGCTCAACCTTTACTCTATGCCACATGTATGCGAGAGAGACCTTGGTAGAGAGACAAGAGAGGGGAGAGGAGAGGAGAAGCTAGATCATCAGCATCCCAATGTGTATACACAACCACAATCAAGCATGCAAGCATCAACAATACAAGCATGCATCCACAAGATCAAGAGAGTGAGTGAGAGAGAGAGAGAGAGAGAGAGAGAGAGAGAGAAAGAGGTAAAACTCCAATGAGACTAATGGGACTATCCTTTTTCATATCTCATAAAATGTCTTATATACAAGAGCTCTCATTTTACAATGGCCGGCCGCCCATTTAAAATTTAGGGGCCCAAAACTAGCTTCCTAGATCTATGTACATATCTTTCATATGACTGACATTACATAAGTCGTAAGCATGGTCATCCCATCTCTCTTTTATCATTCAACTCTTTGCATGGTTACAAAAAGATAAGTTACAAGGAGCGTAGCCATGCTTGAAAAATAATGTTAACTAGAGTGGTTAACACAACAAGTTTGCAAGTTTGTGTATGAGATGATTTGTTGTAGCTTTGGAGTTCCTTTGGAGTTCGTCAGTGACCAAGGGAGAGAGTTCATAGCTGATTTAGTTAAGGATATGAAACATAGATTTACCAGAGCATACCACCCCCAATTATACAATGGGTTAGTAGAAAGCTTTCATGGAGTGTTGCAAAGGTTGTTATTCAAACTTGTGAAAGATCATCCCAGTGATCGGGACAACTACATTTCAAACAAAATTCAGAGGTAGGCGAGAGGGACCATTTATTATGCATGAAGTTTTTTCTAATGGATCTTATGAGTTGCAGGACTTGGGAGATTAGATGCATGCTAGTAGAGTGAATGGCCTAAGATTAAGGCCATATCATATCAAGGTTATGTGAAACAAATAACAGAGTGTGAAAAACTTGAAAGTGTTTCACTGCAGGGTTGGAGAAATATGTGAGAGGATACTAGAGCTTAAAACAGACATGAAATGTGGAAATAACTAATGTACATAAGAGGGTGAGTAGTGAATCCTAGGTGGCAGGAACATCGTGACAACAACGAGGAGGATAAGCACAGGTGCTAAAAAGCCAAAATAGAAGGAGCATGGAAGATCACAAGGGAGCCGGTGCAATCATTCCAAAAGGAATAGAGGCAGCGATGGGCCAAAAGGGAGAATTGAGATAGTTTACGGGGGATAGACAAGTAGACATAGAGAAGATGCAAGAGGATCAAGAGTGAGTGAAGTGTGAAGTACCTACAGTGAAGAAACTATCTGCAGACAAAGGGACTTCTAATTTTCAAATGCTGTAGAAGGGGGGTTAAGTGCAATTGGGTAAATTAGAGCAGAGAATGCGCAAAGGTCTAGAGAATTAGACAAGAGATGTGTCCCTGATGATTTCTATGAGGCAACTCTATTAGAGACATGGTTTAGTTGAATTCATCTTCAATTGTTGATTGCCGTCAATCAAATGTGCTAATTTGTATCTGGTTGGGAAGGACCTGTAGTTTGTAGTTGTAGATTCATTTTGCGATTCGTATTTGTGAGTGAAGTTGATGATTGGGAGAGATAGTTGGAGCCTACTTATGAAAAACCCTAGTTTTTAGTGTGTTCTTTTGATGTGTTTGGACCCATTGTCTTAGGGGTGTTGAGACAGTTTGTCTTAGTTTTCATGAAGAAAGCCTAGTGTTCAAAGCTTGAATATGTGTCATGATTGATGAAAATATGCGATATGGAGTTTGGTTTGAGTTTTTTTGATTGTCTATGTTGAGATAGAGCCATTTTGAGAGTCAAGGCTATCTCATAATTGAAGCAGTCATCTTCTGTCGAGAAATAATAGTCAGATAGGGTCAAAAGAGTGTTAACTACAGGCAGTTATATGTCTAGGGGGTCAAATAATGAGGTAAAAGGGTCATTTTAATCGTTTTGGATCCAAAGGAAGTCGTCTTAAGTTGATTCTGACAGTCAGAAGCCAGATAGAAGTCACGGGTTTAGGGACAAATTGGTAGTTTTGGATCAGTTGAGAGTTCATTGACTAGCTAGATGTTTTTAGAGTTGTATCTTTGTGTGGTTTGAGTGTCTAGAGGGTTTATAGGTGTTAGAGGACTTAGAGTTAAGTAATTCTGCTCTAGTTGAGTCAGTCATCTCAGAATTAGCAATCAGCAGAGTCACACTAATCAATAGTAAGTTAGATGAGGGTAGGAGAGAGTCTTTGGAGTCATATACTCTTGAAATTAGGGCAAACTAAGGGCTAGGAGGATTCGGCCGACATAAAAGAGAAAGTTAGTGATCCATGTAAGGTTTCTGAGTCGGTTGGTTTTGCCTCCGAATGCATAATCTGTAATAGCCGAGACCGTTTGGTTTAATGTCGATAGAAGGTTTGTAGAGCATTAGGGGATGTTTAGTGTGATGTTGGGATTTAGAGATTGAGGCTAGCTAGACCAAGAGGACAATAAGAGAGCAACGAGGACATATATTGGGGTCGGATTCTACGTCATTCATCCAAGCCAGTTTACAGGTAGGTAGGGTAGACTAGTGTCGGCAAGGCGTCTGCAGAGTAGAGCCGACATGTTCTAAGAAATTCAGGATCAAGTGTTTGTAGTTGGATATCACTGGAGGACTCTGGAGGTGAAGAGGACGTGTTTCTGTCTTGAATCAGCTCACAGGAATTTGTTCTAAACTACGATCAGAATTTAATCATTTTTGAGCTAGACTTCTGAGATAGGTTTTAGTCAGTTTTTCTATCAGTGGGAGGTCAGAAGAGAGTTAGCCAAGAGTTTAGTAAGCCCCTGGGATAGTGGTTATAAGGTTAGCTAGTGTAGGAGGACTGTAGAGGATCCTGGAGGACTCATTTTGGACTAGAAACAAAAGAAGTATTTTGGAGGTATTTTTCTATCATTTTTGTATCTGAGGTGAATTTAGGTTAGCAAAGGAGTGTTGACAAGTGTTATGGAGTTTTGAAGTAAGTTTTGTAAGTGTGCTGATGTTGACACGAAAAATTTTCCTCCTGGGGTCATCAATTAGTGTCTGATTTGGGAGACATTCAATATTTGACCTATTTGCCGCCATGACAGTTGGGAGAGATTCAAGTCAGTTCTACTTGTCAACTAGGGTTAGCCAAGACATTTAAGCTAAATATCAAAAGTCTTGGAGGTCTGATTTGACCAGAGAGGATAGTTGGAGGTAACAATCAAGTTGGATTGAAGGGTAGAGATGTTCATTTTTGTTAGCTAGAGGTCAGAGGCTACAATCTAAGCTAATTGGTGCTATTAGAGCTAGGGTCCTAGTGCCCCCAAGTTTTGATTCTCTCTACATTTTCTTCTTATGTGTCTGTTTGGTGGTGTTATAAAGGCCGTCACCCAGCCACCACACAATGTCATGGATAAGGGCTTTTGATCCAAGAGCTACCATTACTATGGCTTTAGAGTTGAGCTTTCCTTTCAACTGAGGAGCTACTACCATCTGAGCTTTGATGGTTTGGGATGAATATCATACATATCCTTTTGATACTGGAGGATACTCGACTAGCTTTGTCATCAATAGTAGTTCCTTATTCTCTCCACTTGCACCAGATTATCGTGGGACCATTGCTTTTGCATGGCTTAGATTTCCTTTTGATCCAGGTGATTGCATAGATGGCCTTGAGTCCTTCATCCTTTCCATTTGACCCTCGGGGTCATATGGTTCATGTATGGGTCTTCCGCTACATCGACATTTAGTCATGGATGTGATTTTGAGCTCTTGTACATAGCCACTTGTATATGTTTTTTCTTGGTGCACAACCACCCTTTGATTTGATTTTGAGGACAAAATCATTATAAGATGGGATGGTTGAGCAACACCTTTAGATTAGGTTTAGGACTTTTGTCATGGGATCAAGTATAAAAGGGGGCTCATGGACTATCATTGTACCTTTTTTGACCTTTTGACACCTTTTGATATCTTTTGATATTAGTCATCATGACTCTTGGAGCCTCATGGCTTTCAACCTAGGCTTATGGAAGGTTGTTTCCATCCTTTGGTGAAAGGCTAAATCACTTAGGCATTATGCATAATTTCTTACTAATTGCATGATTAATCAACATAATGATTGTCCCAAATCTCAGCTTATAATCACTCCATTTCAATCAACACAAAAGCTTCAAAGCAACAAAGCATCAGCTTCAAATCTTCAAAACAAGGGTGCTTCAGCACAAGCTTCATGCCACGGCCTCCACCCCGTTGCCTGTCAAGGAACACACCTGAAGCTGTTTTCTCCTTCCTAAGCTTGGATGTTTTCTCTCCTTCTTCCTCATAAACCCTTGTGCTTTTGATGCTTTTTGGATTCTAGAATCCACTTTTTGTGTCAAGTTGGATTCCAGAATCCACTTCTTGTGTCAAGTTGGATTCTAGAATCCACTTCTTCAAGGAGGCTGGATTCTGGAATCCAATTTTGCTCTTGAGTTGGATTGTGGAATCTATAGTATCACAAATTAGGATTATGGAATCCACTTTGTATCACAAGAAGCTGAGTTCTAGAACTAGAATTTGCTCAAAGTATAGATTTCAAAGAACAACATGCACTTCATGTTTAGTTTTTTTACCAAACAATCAAGATTTTAACAATAATCTCAAAACTTTGGATTGTCTCAAAATCCTTGAGATGTGAGCACCGACATATCAGAAGAAAACACAAACACATAGGGGTCGACAGATAGACCACATCAACATAACTTCAAAACCCTAAATCCACAGTCCCACGCACGACAAGTCTTTCTCTCAGCAAACAACACTCAGCTAATAGAAAGAAACTACAGTGTGAAGAAGAATAGATTAGGATCAAGTATCTAACAAATTTTAGCTCCTCAGAGATCCTATGGGACACATCTCCTACAAGACTCTCTGGACTATAGCTTTCCTTCCACTATGATTCACGTCAATTTCTCACACTATGCTATCTCCTTTCTGAAAACTTGAAAACATTATAGGGATTATAGCCTGCATACTTCTTTCATAAACTGACTTGTAGGAGCCCACTCATCTGCAATCTCACCTTGGTGGTCTGTCAAGCCTCACCATTGACAAAGCACACCTTGATCATCTCCAATTCCCCCTCTTTTACCCCATTGCTCCCTTTCCTTCCTTGTGGAACCTTACGCCGTCCATCTCTTATGATCGCCCATGTTGTTTCTATTATCATTCACACACTTGCATCTTATCCATTTAGTTGCCACATCTTTAGACACTTGGGATCCATCTACACACCATCTTATGGACCTTTCATACATCTATACATCATGCTTAGGAGGGGCCTGGGATTCTCCTCACATATATCCCACCCCCTGGATGAAACACTTTCAAGTGTTTCCTATCACTCTTTTGTTTCAAACTCATCACTTCTATAATAAACCACTTTGTACAATTCTATTTACAGCATCAAAGGCATCATCCATGACTTCATCATCCTCCTAGAACAAAAAGAAATAACACCCTTGTCCAAAGCTATCCAGCTACACTGAGCTAACCACCTGGATCAAAAATGTTCACATTGTCTTTAGACAACCCCAATGTCCTACCCCTCTCAATTAGCTGCATCATCCATGCATATTTATTGTTCAACCTCCTCCCTATCTCTCCATCCTTGACAACTCTGAGCTCTCGATCTAACTCCGCACATTTTACAACTCTTTGTACCTCTACCAAGCCTGCACACATATTTCTATCCTCCATATCATTCAAACTGAATTCCAAAAACATCCTTAATATCATTAAACAAAGAGCCCAAAATAGCAACTTGGTTAGCATCTTGGTCAATATCCAGATCCTCTTCACTCCACAATTTACAAACAGCATCCAAAACCTCATCCTCACTGACATACCCTCCAGTATCCACCTAGGCATCTATCTGCTTTACTTCATCCAAACCCACAGATTCTTCAAACAAAACATAGAAACCCTGCAAGGCATCATCCTAATGAAGCATCTACAACATCACCCACACCACCATCCATACATTCAAGTGCACTTGATTGTTGATTCACGCCAATATCATCATCACCTAGCTCAACAAAAAAAGGAAATTATGATAGATTCCCTTCCTTCCCTCTACAACATCATCTTACAATATTCACACCGACATCCTTTGATGAAATAAACCTCAATTCAGGTACCTATGGCACCTCCAACACATTAGGGACCACTTGGTTTTCCAAAACAGACTTACAAACCATTGTGCAATCTTCCATCTTTTGCAAGCTTTGATTTCCTCTAACTCTTGGTCCGCAGACATGCAACCTACTGTTTCTATAGCTCCACAAATAGGCTGATCCATCGCCTTTGTATCCTCAGATACAACACTCACACAAGGGTCCACAACCTGCACACTGCCTCTAGCAGGACACACATCAATCAAATTAAACGTATCAACTCTTCTTGGCCTAGCGGGTGGCATACTAGTCATCTAACTCATCTTCTTCTCCTGATACACAAAAATCTTCATTGCTTTAGCAAAGGTGAGTGGGTCCTTTAGTTCCACCCTCTCTTTGAACTTTTCAATCACAACAATTCAAGAAACTTGTCTTTCTTCTTCAAAAATTTTGGAGGAACCTGATTCTTCCATGAGGTCTTCAACATCCTCCTCCAAACAACTTCAAATATTTCCACAAAATCTGACACTTCCTCACTCTCTCCTTGGGTCAGCCTACCCAAATCTCTCCACAAGTCCTTAGGACTATTAGCTCTCCCATATTTCCTCTTGAGGGCTTCTCTCAACCCATTCTAGCTTCGTGCATCTATGGCCTCATACTCAAACTAATCCATGGCTATATCCTCTATCAAAAAACTCACCATTTTCAACTTGAAAGCATCATCATCTATGTTCCTCCTCAAATCTACCAATTCAACACTCCTCAAAAATTGGGTGACATCCTCACCCTTCTAATCTCTGAACACATCATATCCAAAACAAGCCATTGGTCCTGAGTTGTGATCAGCTCTGACAGTGAGTTCCAATTGCTGACCACAACCCTAAACAAGAACCTTCTGATCCTTAGTGGGGGCACCAAAGCATGTGTGGTTTCTATGTCATGGTCTCTACTACACCACCTATACTACAAAAACATGAGAAGAAGACACAATGGGATCAAAACTGGAGGACACTTAAATCCCAGCTCCAAGGCCACCAATCAACTCAACTGTTGTCCTCACCCCTCCAGCTAACTGAATTGGACACTTAAACCCTAACGTTAACCACTCTGGTTAACATTACCTTTAGCGTGGCCACACTTATTGTAATCCATATTTTGTAACCGCGCAAAGTGCTTATTGTAAATGAGACATGGGATGACCGAGCTTATGGCTCATGTAATACTGGTCATGAGGAATATTTGTACATAGAGCTAGAAAGACTAGGAAAACTAGTTTTGGGCCTCCAATTGTAAATGGGCAGCCGAAGATTGTAACTATGAGCTCTTGTACATAAGTCATTTTATGGAATATGAAAGTGGACAATCCCATTAGTCTCATTTGAGCTTGCCTCTTCTCTTTCTCTCCCATTTGAGCTTGCCTCATCTCTTTCTCTCCCATTTGAGCTTGTGAATGTATGTTAGCTTATGTTTTTGCTTGCTTACATGCTTGATTGTAGGTGTGTTCATGTAGGGATGGTAATGCTCTCATCTCTCCCCTTCTCTACTCTCTCATTGCTCTCTACCAAGTCCTTTTTGCATGCTTATGGCATGAAGTGAAGGTTGAGCTCTCCGTAGCTCCCTCATTCTTGCTCTCTACCTAGCCATTGAATCTCTTCTTGGGTTACACAAGAAGAGGTGGAGTAAGCCCCTAGCAGCTTCACATCGAGGAGATAACACTCATTAGGGTTGGCTAAGTGCAACTCTCCAAACTCCACCCTTGCATATGCCTCTCTTATCTTCTCTCTCCTTCTTGTATGCATGTTAGGTTAACATCTTTTGCGCTGCTACCGGGAAATGTATTTAGCTTAGGGTCCTCCACTTTATTCATTTTCTAGTGCCTTTGTTTAGCCTGGTTGGAGTGCGAATCCATTGGTTGGTTGTTTGATTTTGTGTTTGTTTTTGTTTGTGGCTAAATCTAGTAAGATCTTTAGCTTGAATGTGGAAGTTGCATTAAAATTAGAATAATTGCATTAAATTGAGCAGCATTAAGTGCATTCAATCAAGTGCATTTACTTTATAGGAGGCCATGATCTTGGAACATCTGCCACGCCCGTTCCTTTCTCGGTTAGCTAAATCTGGTAAGATGTTTTGCATGAATGTGGTAGTTGCATTAAAATTAGAATAATTGCATTAAATTGAGCATTAAGTGCATTCTATCAAGTGGGTGTAACTGGATTTGTTAGAGAATATAGGGGGTGCATGTCAGACCTACAGCCTTAAATTCCCTAAAATCCCCAGATAGATCTTAAAAATATCTCATTTTGACAATGCCATGGTCATTCCAATATTGCCAAGATCGTTCCTTACTGAAGGGTACACCCATTCCAATGCACTCAGTGTGGTTACGCCGTTGACCACCCAAACGAACGCCCGTGCCGGTTGACTTGCCAGAAGTGTATACCCGTTCCATCAACTGCTACGCATGTACCCTCTATAATTCAAAGCGCACGCTCTTTCCTTTGTGAAGATCTACCCGTGCTCTTCAAAAAGTGAACGTCTATGCTATCTGTCTCCTGAGAAGTGTACGATCGTACCATCTCAGCAGCAGCTACCAAAAAAAAAAAACCAACACAGCCTCTTTACAGAGAGGGGTTTTGCACGTTGGTTCCACATTTCCATACACCTATGATTGGGCAAATTGGTGCAAAATAATCTCTATTTGACAAAGTGAACTCTCATGAAGCTCCTTCCCTTATAGGTTTGACTCATCGGTCAATACCACGTGTGGAGTCACGGTGCTTGTCTTTGACAGCATTAGCGAAAGAAAAGATCACCCCAACACGGGACGAGGAACTCTTGACCTCAAGACAGGAGATCTTGAACCTTAGTGCATAGATAGACCATTTGCCCAAGAACAAGCTCCTACCTCTCCCACACATTCACAGAGAAGCCTTTCTTTGAGGCTTTGCAATTTTATCCTCGAAAACACACAGTCAAAAGAACTGTAACCCAAAGTGAGGGGCATGGACCAACCATAAGAAAGCGAGCCCACGCCATCGTTAGAACCTAGAAAGGAAGTAGGGTAGAGTGAAAGCCAACAAACCCAAACTGAACTAGCAATCTAGAGAGTCGTGGCTGTCTCAGGTGTGGCTGATTCTAATAGGGAGAATTTCCACCTCTTGAACGGGTTCATGGTTCTCATGCTTAAACATTCTCCTAAATATTTGAGAATCCATGCTTGAGACAGGTGAGTTCTCATTGACCTCAAGGATGACACTTGGTATATCCAAGGGTTTGTGGGTGCTTTAGGTTATTTGGATGCACAGTTTTAGAGATGTTTACTTGTTTTGGTCTTGGTTCTAACTCCTCCTGAGTATGTGTGACCATATCCCTGAGCTCATGAAGTGTTCTAATTCTTTTACAGGGTTGGGATATGAACCAAGTTTCTCTTTGTTTAGTTTCTTGGGGGATTCAATCCCTTCCTTTTTAACCTCCTTAGTTGTTGTTTGAGTGTCTCTAGTTTGTTCAGAACCAACATGTGTGTCCATTGAATAGATTATTTTTATTTAAAAAATAGAAGTTACCCCAACATAAAAAAGATTCGTATAAGAAACTATTTGTACAGCAACACAGAAGCATGCCGCCTTAACTTCTATTATCATTATTTTTTGGAATCTTCATCAATATCATTCATGTAGATTTGTTTGTCAGGTGTTCCCAAGTTCACTCGTTTTGTGTTCTTCATTTTTCCCCATATATAGATTTCTTTCTTCTATGGCCCCTCTTCTTTTTGGATCCCACTATTGTTTGAAGTAGCTTGGTTTTATACTTTCTTTCTTACAACAGGTATGTTTTGAGCCATGAGTCTCATTATTGCATTCACAGATGGGTTAGGATTTCTCAAAATTTGAGGCCAGTCCTTGTGAGAGAGGGTATGGTAGGAGGAAAGGCATAAAGGGCCTCATCACCAAGCTCCTCAATCATGATAAGGAGGTACGTAGTCTCTTTCTCTATCTCTTTCTCTTTACGATGTCATTGATGTAGTGTCTTGTTCTTCCTCTCAAGTCTTAGCTTGATTTTGTTTTGTAGGAGGATATTCCCAGGCCCTTAGAAGCAGTTGAAATCACTTCTAGATGAAGACAACCAAGAAGAAGATGCGGGGGAGCAAGGGAAAGAGGAGGATGCTAGTAGTGACGAGGAAGATTAGTGTCAGTCGGGGTCATATGTGTCGGCCCCATTTTGTATGCGTAAGGGATTAAACCCTTTCTTTTTTATATCCCAAACTCAATGTAAATATTGATGATCAATACAATGCTTTTGTGTTCGTCTGTAATAATTATCTTTTTAATATGTTCCAAATATTTACATGTCCTTAAATGGTTGCAGCCATTCTAGGACAGTCTGGGCAGTGAGCTCCCTCATTACCAAAACATTTCCACTTCACACAGTCAGTATTTGGTTCGGTATATCAGAGTTGGTATTAGAGTCGGTAACAGCTCTAGCTCACAGAGTCGGTATTTAGCTCGGTAGACAGTCGATATGCAAGTCAGTATTAAAGTCAAAAATTCAATTTGAATACCGACGTGAATATCGACCCTATTACCGACGGTACTACTGACCCTATTACCGACGATACTAATGACCCTATTATACCGAGACGACGGTACTACCGACCCTATTACCAACTATACGTTATCGAGGCTGATACTGAGTCTAATATCGACTCCACCGCTATAAATCCTAAAAATTGCTAAGTGTGATATCCTCGGTGCTACAGTCGGTATCTGGTCGGTATGTTGTAGTGCCCTTCCTTAAAAGTAATAAGATCACATGCAATGGCCTTCTAGCTCACTACACTGAGAACTTTTTCTAGGACATATATTGATGAGCTACTTGATACACAACTTGAATTATGTTACAGATTACTTGCCTCTAGGTTGGCATACATATTAAGACCATATTAGAGATTTGGGAAAATCCCAATTCCCATTTTGTAGGATCAAAATTGGGGACAAGGTGACCTCTTTTAAGATTTTGTCAAAACACCCTCATGTGACCTATCGCGTTGGAAAGCTCTTGAAGAATAGGTTCTAAATCCACATTCTCTGAAAACTTTGAAATAAGTATGCTCAAGATATACAAAAAAGTAGATTGAAAAGAAAATTCCCAAAGTAAGGGATTTTCCCAAATTCCCTAATCTTGTTAAGCTTAGATAGAGCTTCATTGGTTTGTGGATGTCCCATATCCCCTTCAGCAACAAACCGATGAACTAACTACACCACCAATCTCAAAGACTTCTCAGCACCTTTGATGCTTGCATGGTTTCATCTTCTTCACAAACTCCCAAATGCGAATTTCCCCATAGACTTTTGACATTAAAGTATATGCACTCCAAATCCTTTCCATCCAAAGCCACTACACGAACAAATGTGCGAGTCTCCTAAGTGTCTTTTAGTTTTCCTTCAACAATTTCTTCTTGATTATGACAAGCATAAAAATGCTCCCTTGCAAGTATGCACTATGCAAAGTCAACATAATTGAACTTCCCATACTTATTATTACGAGCATGAAATGACATTATGTGACCCAAATGCCACACCCATGAGCCTTGATTCCTTCTAATATGGCCATAATGGAGAAAAAAAAAGCTTATAAATGTCATTTGGTTTTGGAACACATCCTCTAAAATCATTAGTTGGAAGGGATTGAAGATCGCCCATGCTTAGTCCATGCTGAACAATTGACATAATCCTTGATGTTTATAAAATTGCACCTTACTTGATCATGTTGTCAAACATCTTTCGCACATCTCCAATGCTTCCACATCTATTGTAACATGATAATTAAAGCATTTCCCAAGGCACTAATAGATATGTAGCTGCAAAAAAATAGAGCAAGAATGTGCTTTATATCTTCTAGTTAGCCCTGCATAGTTACCGCAATTTTGAGAAGTGTGAGAAAGGTAGTCCTTTGGGACATGAGAATGGTAGTCTGAAGTAAACTCAACCTTTTAAGTTCTATTTTTTTATATACTTAATCAAAAGGGAAGATTTTAAATGAAGCCTATTTTTCTTTGGTGGCTATAGCATTCAAATTAGAATGCTCGTGCTACGTGCAAAAAGTTTTAGGCTGAGCTTACTTTAGGAATTCGAGTTAACTTAGTAAGGTCGAGTTTGCTTGGCTGAGTCTACTTCGCGCCCCGACAAGATCAATGACGCACATGTGATGCCTATCCTCCACCATTGATCCTAACTAACATGGGTCTTAATGGCTTTGTGGTATTTAGTCCTAAGGCCTAGTGACTAAGGGTGGATACAGACTGCTGCATCACCCAATTTGGGTGCCTAAATTAAAGACATGCAAAGATTTTAAATTTTGGGTAGGCACTTTACACCGCCCGTCGGCCTTACCAAAATGTATAGGCATTCAATGCACTTTAAACCAAAGCCTGAAAGACAAAAAAGAAAAAGAAAAAAAGTGATTGGTTACTCAAGCTTATGCAGCTAAAGGTGGCTGCCCAAGGTTCTGGAAAAAAAAGGGCATGAGTTGGCATCCACCTAGAATAACTAACTTTTTGGGGCTCTCCTTGTGTGTCGCCTGCCAACCATGTATTTACTTTCTTAATGGTTGCTCAGTTTGTAGTTGGATGTTTCTTAATTTCTATTTTTACACGAGCACTCGCAAGATGTCAAAGGGCCAAGTTTGTAACAATTACAACAAAGGCGGCCCAGCTTTGTGACGTCAGCCAAAAACATGGACTCCCAAAAACTTGGCCGCGTGTGAGGTTCCCTAAGGCCCATGTCACACTAGGGCACCGCCCAAAATTGACGATGGCATCAGCTGCTGATCGGGTGGCCAGCAAGTTGAAGAAGGGTGGCCAGTCACCCTCTACTCACACTAGGTCGTCAATCACCCTCTACTCACACTAACACTAGGCCATCAACAAGAAGGGTGGCCAGTCACCCTCTACTCACACTAGGCCATCAACAAGAAGAGGTTAGCCGCGCGTGACAAGGGTGAAACTAGGTGAGCCCTCCCATTGGCTACTCTGTCAAAGAAAATTGTATGGGTGCCCTCGTGTGACAAAGGCATAAATCACATGCAGCTGAAACCATGGTTTCTAAGATAAGGAAGTGCCGACGTGAAAGATTGGAGGAAGGGGGCCTGCAAGATAGCCTCGTGTGTCACATAGTAAACGCGGGTAAACTCAGTCCATTAAAAAACTCAACCCAACACAGAATATATAGTCAACTCAAGCAGGTGTGGTGGTTAGCTTGATTGGCATGCAAAAAGGAGATCTTGAGTTTCAAGCCTTGGACAGGTAGGGCGTGAAATAAGATTAATATGTGATCTCAAATCTTGGCCGTCCGATTGAGGGCAGTAATGCCCACAATTGATGCCATGGTTTTAGTTGCATATGATTTAGTATGGAGGGGGAGCGGTGTGTGTGTGTGTGTGAGTGTGAGTGAGAGAGAGAGAGAGAGAGAGAGAGAGATCTAACCTTAAAAAACATTGCTTGAAGATCTCATAATAAGTAACCTTATTTACTATCAAACAATCAATTTCAACAACAAACTGGCCAAGATATAGATAGATGAGCTTGTGCTTATAACTTTTCTTATTTAACAGAAGATATTCTTACATTGATAGTGACTAAACTCAAATTATTTGGGTTAGCTCACTTACATTGTACTTAGATTTAAGGGCAGTGACTAACCTAAGACTAGCTGGGGTAGTTCATTTTCATTATGCCTTGATCTTTTGAGTTAGTGGCTAAACCCAGAGTAGCTAGGTTAGCTCACATTCTGATGTACTTATTTGATGTTTATATCATTATGAGTTTTTTCATTATTGAGTATCATTACATTTTAGATGATGTTCATGTTTTTTTTATTTTTTAACACTTTGGCTATCATATTGTTTGTTGAAAATCCCCATGCCATCATACCCAAACATGCTCCGATGGGGACCAAACTTTTGCAAGAATGTGGGAGGGACCCACCCCCACATGCTTGCATAGTTTGGTCATGATCGGAGCATGTTTGGGTTAGTAATTAGCGCCCAATTTTTCAAGCCTCTTGGTGCTTAAGAGGCCATGGAAAATCTGGGTCTTCCCCATACCATCATACCCAAACATGCTCGGATGGGGACCAAACTTTGTAAGCATGTGGGGGAGGCCCACCCCCACATACTTGCAAAATATGTGGGGGACCAAACTTTGTAAGCATGTGGGGGAGGCCCACCCCCATATACTTGCAAAGTTTGGTCATGAGATCGGAGTATGTTTGGGTAAGTACTTAGCACCCAGTGTGGATTTTTAAAGTCTCTTGGTGCTTAAGAGGCCATGGAAAATCCAGGTCTTCCCCATACCACCATCATACCCAAACATGCTCCGATGGGGACCAAACTTTATAAGCATGTGGGGGGGCCCAACCCCACATGCTTGCAAACTTTGGTCATGATCAGAGCATGTTTGGGTTAGTAATTAGCGCCCAGTGCGAATTTTTCAAGTCTCTTGGTGCTTAAGAGGCCATGGAAAATCCGGGTCTTTCCCATACCATCGTACCCAAACATGCTCCGATGGGAAACAACCTTTGCAAGCATGTGGGGGGAGCCCACCCCCACATTCTTGCAAAGTTTGGTCACAATCAGAGCATTTTTGGGTTAGTAATTAGGGCCCAGTGCAGATTTTTCAGGTCTCTTGGTGCTTAAGAGGCCATGGAAAATCCGGCTCTTCCCCATACCATCGTACCCAAACATGCTCCGATGGGGGACCAAACTTTGCAAGTATGTGGGAGGGGCCCACCCCCTCATGCTTGCAAAGTTTGGTCATGATCAGAGCATGTTTGGCTTAGTACTTAGCGCCCAATGCAGATTTTTCAAGTCTCATGGTGCTTAAGAGACCAAATCAGGGTCTTCCCCATACCATCATACCCAAACATGCTCCGATAGGGACCATACTTTGCAAGCATGTAGGGGGGAGCCCACCCCCACATGCTTGCAAAGTTTTGTCACTCACGATCGGAGCATGTTTGGGTTAGTAATTAGCGCCCGGTGAGGATTTTTCGAGTCTCTTGGTGCCTAAGAGGCCATGGAAAATCCAGGTCTTCTCCATACCATCGTACCCAAACATGCCCCGATGAGGATGAAACTTTGCAAACATGTGGATGGGGCCCACCCCCATATGCTTACAAAATTTAGTCATGATCGGAGCATGTTTGGGTTAGTAATTAGTGCCGAGTGTGAATTTTTCAAGTCTCTTGGTGCTTAAGAGGCCATAGAAAATCCGGGTCTTCCCCATACCATCGTACCCAAACATGCTCCGATGGGGACTAAACTTTGCAAGCATGTGGGGAGGGGGAGCACCCCCACATGCTTGCAAAGTTTGGTCCCAATCGAAGCATGTTTGGGTTAGTAATTAGCACCCAGTATATCACCAGCACCCTCATATGGTAGAGAGGTGATGGGTACTCCCTTAAACATCCCTAAATTCTTTGAGTTCATGGCTTTTGAAACAAAGACCACGATGAATACGTGCTTCTATAGTGATCCCAAACTCTTCAGAGCATTGAAAGATCTTTTAAATGGAGAACTCAACATAGGATTACCACAAGAGTCAACCCTACTATGGAATTTCATCGACTCAACTCATAGAAGATCCAAGAACCCAAGTAGAGGATGAGTATACCAAATCAATGGTAAAAATTCCATTGAATAAATTGTGTCAATACTTTGAAGGTGATGAATCCAATGCATTACTACCAGCCAACCAAGGGCATCATAGTAATGGGAGTCCTTGGATGGCAGTGTGGGAGTCAGTATAATCACCAAAAAATGCTAGGAAAAAATGGCCAAACCTAGGCCTAAAGTCTCAGACACTGTGGTTAAAATAGCTAATGGTACTATTATCAAACCAATGGGGATCTTACGGAATCTTAAGATCAAGGTGTTGAAACATCAGGTGAGACATACGTTCATTGTGATAGACTTTTCCAAGCAACCCGATTCTTATAAAATGATCTTAGGAAGACTATTTATGCGTGAAGCTAAAATGGTCCATGATTTGTCCAAAAACCATGTCTACCTACAATTTGATGATTCAATCCTTATAGTAGATCTAGTGAATGGTCACGTACATCCAATGGGTAGTGGTGAAATATTCGACCAGAGATCTGATACTACCATCCATTCAACCCCTTTGTAATACTAAGTACTATACTTACAGAGAAGAGACCGAAGTAGGGAAGGACCCACCCTATAAAGATGCTAAAAATAGGCTATTGAGCTTGAAGATGATCTAAACTGGATATATATGATGGATACAATCAATAGATGGGAAGCTAGAGGATCTACATGGGTTACACCTTCCGATGGTGTGAGGAGCTCCCCAATGTGAGACCCCCGTCCCCTCCGCGGTGCCCCCTCCGAGGGCGCTTTGGCGGCGGAAGCAGCGTTAGCTTCTCGCGTGGGGCAGGATCCACACTCGGGGCCTCGCCCCCCACGGATGTCCGGACAAGAGACTAGTTCGGAAGTTCCTCCGAAATCGAACCCGAAAAAACTTCCCTCGCCTAGAAGGTGCACGGGCGATTCCTCTAGGGAAAATCTTCGAACGGGAGAATTAATCTAACGGGTCAAAGTCTAAAACTATTCAAACTGATCCGACCAAACCTGAAGTCGCATGGTCAGATTAAAGAAGAGACTTGCACTTGGTCCATAGAATCACCGCTTTTTTTCTCCTTTAATGAGGCACAGCCGCCCTCCCACAGAACAAGGGACTTCTCAGGACTTAATCTAACTAACGTAACTAATCGTAACTTACTGGTATCACAGGAATCCCCCGATCTAGTCCCTAACCCCAACTGGCCCATGGGTTAGCCAACCACCCGACCACTGTATTGGTGGGATTCGTTTATAAGGACTTGGTTATGTTTTGCCCGAGTACCGAGGAAAAGACTGGAATTGGTCACGAGGTTAAAAGGCTTCTGGTACGATGTCCCTCGATGACTCCCCACCACTTCTTAGATTAAACACATACCAAATGCTTCCTCCAGTATTTTGGCATAAAACAGTTCTTTAAAAGAAAACAGAGGTTCTATGTAAGTAAAATTCCCAGTTTGAGATTGGTTCCACAAAAACCCTTTTTCCTTAATCCAAAATTTCATAATGAGAATCCTTCATCTCTCATCAGGGTAATGTACCCATCATTTGACTGACTATCCAACTAGATTCATGGTGATTTCGGTCAAGGGAAAACTAGTTAATTCAACGGTAGTCTATTCTTTGTATTAATAACTAGAATCGGTCACGAGGTTTTTGCTTGATTCAGATCGAGAGATGGACAAGTAGTTTGCTAACCGTCCCTCTCATAGTCGTGGTCTAACCAAAATCATTCGGTTTAGTTGTAGCTTTGATTCCAAGGATTTTCTTCAGATAAACATCTACTGAACTTCTAACCGTAAGGAAATTTCAACTTTGTGAATTTCATTCCTTCTTAACCATAATAGATTAAGAAATGGTTTTATATGAGAATATCGGATTTTAATAAAAATAATCTTCTTCCATTTAATCTTATTTTGGGTAAATACAAATTTAGTGATTTAACCACATAAAATATCTAATGATATTCTTTCTATAGGAACATGATTTGTCCACTAAACCATACATCTCTGAAGTTAAATTAGGAACATTCTAATAAAATGATACCCTATAACATTTTTGCACATCCCATACATCTCTAAAGTTAAACTAGGAGCATGAGTTGTCCACTAAACCAATTGAGGGTAGGTTTGTTCTCTTTGTAAACATTCAATTACCTCCCTTTCTATCAAAATT
Organism: Cibotium barometz; assembly: GCF_041138505.1. NCBI lineage: Eukaryota > Viridiplantae > Streptophyta > Polypodiopsida > Cyatheales > Cibotiaceae > Cibotium > Cibotium barometz. The sequence continues at coordinate 28,737,565 of NC_141062.1, read as the reverse complement.
GGTTGGTGAATAAACATATTTTCATTTTGGCTCAATCCCATGACTCTCATGTACACAAAGTACAAGTGATTGCATGCTAAGTAGGGTTTTTGCTAATTGACCCTTTCCATAAAATCTAGACCCTTTCCATAAAATCTGGACATGAGCATGATGGATGTATTTTGATATGCACATCATAACTTTCCACATGAGAATCTTGTCTAAACGTCTCAATGGTCAAAGCCATCTTTTACCTTTCCACTATGCCACCATTGTCAGATAAGTTACCCTTGAGCTAGTGCAGCCTTTTTTGTTGACTCGGTCTGCCACTTCTCGCACATGCTCTTATGCACACCTTAGAAGGCTATTATAACATACTTTGTGGTATGTATATTTAGGCTTTGTGCCCAATGCAATAAACATAAGAATTCCCAACCAATCAATTCTTGTCCTTCATTGTAGACTTCTCTAATGGCATTCCAATTTACTTGGGCTTCATTTGCCATGAAACCAAAGAGGACTGCCTTTTCAAATCCATGTGTCACCATAACATTATTTATGCACTCCCAGAACAATGTGTGGGAAGTATTATCCTCCTCTTTCACCTCGTAAGTTGTAATAGTTAAAAGCTCTACAAGATGCAAATAAAAGTCAATATGCTAAAATAGGTAATAACAAAGAACTACTTTTTTCAACACACATTATTACTATAGCAACAAGCCATTGTTACTACCTTGGATCATAAACGTGACAAGCCATTGTTACCCAATCCATGATACATCTAGTGTGGTCAAATTGGAGCTAAGATCTTCTTAAATCACCATTCCCTAAATGCCTCATTCTATTAATGAGTTTGACACCTGAGGCTGGTCCTTTAGTAGACATCTTGAAAACAAAGCAACGTTCAGTTTCATTGCCTTGACCTGGAAATTAGCTTCCATATGGAAGAAGTCATAATTGCAATCCCTCTTCAAACGTAGCAAGTTATCATAGCCAAAAGATGACTTAGGTTGTCCTTGGCATGCGTGAGCTACTGACCTTTGAAACCTATAAGAAAGAAAATTTTAATCCCTTTGTATATATGGCCTTAACAAATGCTTCTCTAATTTAACTTACCACTTGTTCTCAACGAGCGGGCCGAGCTCTTCTAACACATTATTGAATTCTTTATCTCCAAGCTCATGTCCTTGATCTCCCTCTTGTACTAATGAAGTAAGCACCGACTCCTTTGCAACACACATTTGCACCTTCCTTGGACTAGCACCTGCATCAACCTTAATTACTCTTTAAACCATTGCTTTGGTCTTATCAAGTAATGCCTTTGATGTTCTGGCCTGGACACCATGTGAATGAATTCTGGTGTGTATCATAAGCCGTGTTAGTCTATCATCACTAGGCATGACATAATACACATAACATGCACAAGATTGTTTACAAGTAGATGGGTTTTTGCGCTAGTGACAACTGAGCTCTCAATCATTAATGGCTAGGACACCAACTGCACAAGTTTTCTTTATGCACCCTTTGAAACTAATGTCACTAGGGAAGCCATTGGTCACATAACAAGGGCATGTTGTATGTAAATAATGCATCTCACCAATGCCAATGGCTTATCCTGCACACCCTTGGAAAGTCGACATTTGATGTAGCTGCCTTTGTCCACATGTGACCATCGTACTTATGATTCATGACATCCATTCCTACTCCAGAACCCATGGTGGCAGGAAACTCAAATATTACATCCCCATCATCAGGGATTTCACTGACGTAAACGAGAACCTGTGAACATGTTAATAACATATGTTAATAACATAAAAAATCTTGTGATCACATGTTATATTCACAAAGCTTTCACAAGGGCCTAAAAAAATTATCTTTGTCGAGCATAAAAAATCTTCTTAGGTGGCCCACTGACCTGCTATTATGTGAAGATGGTAACATGTGAACATGTGAATAGCTTATTCCGATGTGTAGCCAAGCTTTTAAGGGGTTCCCAAATGGCAAGTGACCTGTTATTTTGTGAACGGTAACATGAGAACATGTGAATAACTTGTTCACATGTGTTATTATCACAAAAAATCTTGTGATCACGTGAATATTAAATCCCTGCCCATCATAGAATCTAGGAAGCTCATTCACCTGGAACACCCCGTGGTATACGTCTCACCAGATTTGTCAAAGTGTTCTCCTTCTTCACGTTCAACAAGATCTCTACAGTGCTTTTCGATTTCAAGGGTGAAAGTACTTCATGGTTGGGTAACTAGGTGTATAGAGGCACTCCATCTAATACATATGTCTTCTGCACAGCAGACTATCATCAGAAATCGTTAAACTTGCAATGGTCACATAATTGGAGGTCCCAATTGATGTATTGGATTTTTATCTTCCACATACCTCATATGTAACAGATATCAGGTCATCAAGGAGGTAGATGTCCTTACCTTCTATATCTTGTAGTGGAACAAGGGTAACATGCATCTCTTTATCTGCTGTGATTGTGATCGCCTCTAAACCCTTCAACTGAGATGGTAAACATTTTTGAATAAGAAATTATTTGTTCACAAAGCCTTTGCCATTGCTCAAAGGCACCCTCATCTCACCTGTTTCATTGTTGGGGAAAATCAGCTTGGCCTCCATAATAGAGATAGAGAGAGAGATGTGTGTGTGAGAGAGAGATAGAGAGGGATGTGTGCATGTATGACAGGGAGAAAGAATGACTTATTAGGAGGTCTTAAATAAATGATTACCAAATATCATTTACATTACCATTTGTATTAGGATTAGGGTTAGTCTTAACCACTTTAACTTTAGTGGTTAAAAAAAGTTAAAATTTCAAAAAAAAAGTGTTTTTTTCTTGTTTTTTAATTATTCTTTGCAATGTTCTTGTATGGAGACACACACACAAAATTCTGTTTGAAAAAGCTTAGAAAAATGGAGAAAACTAGGAAACTAGACTATAGGAGACGATGGAGTCAGTCTAGAGGATTCGTCTGATCCGTATTATACCGTTTAAGCTCACGATTGCCTGTGTAAAATAGCTACGATTCTGGATCAACAATCTCCTCATCATCATGCGAAAAACTTTCTTTTGGGCTGGGATGGGCATTGCAACGTTGGTGGTTGAGAGTGACTTGTCTTGACTCCATCCACTCCTTTCCTTTCTCTAATACTAGTATCAAGTGCCCACATAAATTATAAATCATAGTTCTCTTCTAGATGTATATGTATATCCTAACACATGCAACGGTTTGGGCACGTGTGTGTCTGCATAAATACCCCTACACATATCTATATGGGTGCCGAGGGAGTGCACCGAAAAATATGATGCCTTTCTTGGATCTATGTTGATAAAGATGAAAAGGGGCATAAAACACAAGCTAGATACAAACAATATGTTTTAATATATTGTATAATTTATATATAATGGTGGATCCTATTGTGTGTTTTGTGTTTTGTAAGTTCTTAAATAAAACTTTTGATACAATTTTGGTGGATACTATTGTGTGTTTTATATAACTCGAGTGGCAAGGTTAGGGTTTGGGTTGGGTTAGATTTAACCATGGTTAGTGAGTTTGTGTATAAAAGGGCATCTTCATGTCTTTTTTTTGTTTTGACCACTATCAGGAGCAAGGAGGTGATGATCTCTATCTATCTTTTTTCATTTTTGAACACTCACGTCTTGCATACATCTCTCCCCCCACAAATGCACACACAAAGAATAACACACCAGCGGATAATCACTCTCTCTATCTTTTACACACATTGTAAAGGAGTTTCTCTCTCTCTCTCTCTCTCCCCCCCATACACTCAAGTATATGCACACCTACTAAAACACACTCATGTACAAATACACACTCAAGTATATGCACACCTACTAAAACACACTCAAGTATATGCACACCTACTAAAACACACTCATGTACAAATACACTCACATCTTGCATGCATATAATCACTCTCTTTCTATCTTTTACACACATTATCAAAGAGAATCTCTCTCTCTCTCTCTCTCTCTCTCTCTCTCTCTCTCTCTCTCTCTCTCTCTCTCTCCCCCATACACTTAGGTATACTAAAACACACTCATGTACACATATACTCTTAATACACACTAGTCACCTCTACCCTTGACTTTAAACTCATTTACAATGTTGTATGTTGTAGAATGGATTCATCAACCCGATCTCGAAAAGGTCATCAGCAAAACCGGATGCCATTAACATTTCTCAACCAACATTGTCTAAGAGCATTGAAAATGTAGGGCCAAGTGAGATTGTGTCAACTGTGGTCCAAGGAACCATTGTAATAGGCTTCTCTACCCCACAAAGCTCTCGAAAAAGGGTTGTCAGACAATCGGTGGAAGAGGAGGACGAGACCCAAGGACCCGAAATGGAAAAATGGATTTTGGTGGCAACAATCGAATATGTTTGATAAAAAGCTCAAAGAGACATAGAAGCGGGCTCATCTTGCTAGGAAAAATTTAGTTGTTTGGGATAGAAACCATAGACTTGTGTCATGGCTTCAATGCATGCAAACAAGTAAGTTAATTTCAGACAGGCTTTCTTTGAAATTTTCTTGAAAGATCCAATATAATTTTATTCATTTTCTTGGATACATAGAATGATTACATTCTAAGGATATGTATCCTCAAGTTTGGTGTCACGTCATTTCCTTCATAAATGAAGAAGAGGCAGAGTTATTAATGAACCTTGCAAACCTCAACAGGTATATAAATATTTCGTAAGCTAGACAAGAGGTTCCATGTCTTGTATGCAAGTATTCTCTCTGAAGCCATTAATTGGTTTTTTTTCATCAGGGTGACTCTCTCGTCGTGTGCATGCTCCACACACACCACGACATAATATTTTTCTTATGCAACATTTCAGTCTTGTAAATCCAAATACTCTACTACTACAGAAGCTAACAGAGGATGAACGAAAGTGGGCGACCACAATAGTTTCTTGCAATAATAAAAAAGTGCACAAATCAAGTTGTTACAGTGTCCCAATGGCACTGTTGTTCCAATTTGTTTTTCAAGTAATATTAGTGTCTACCTTTAATATTGGTGTCAAAGACATTACTTCTTTAGTTCTAATTTTTATTAAATTTTCCATCTTGATTTATAATTATAGGAGGACTTCAAGAAGATGATTCAAATAAAAACAAGAGGTTTGCCTATGGAAGGGGAACGCATAGAAGATGAGGAGGAAGTGTACCAGAATTACTTCAAGGAAATAGAGTTGATTTTCATGAAAAAGGGGTACACATTTGCAGCCCCATCGCAAATCCTACAAATGGAAAATATTTCTTTGATGTGGTATTTAAGTACCAAGATTGGCATGACAAGCAGCAACAATTCACAATAGAGAAGCTATAACTCATTGCCTACTCCAGCTTGCCTCGAAATGAGAAGTTTCATATGTTGTGTAAAAAGTGTAAGTTGGTTCAAGTAAAGTCTGAGAGCGTAATTTATGGCTGCTCTGTTTGTAGAAAGGGTAAGTTGGTTCAAACCATTGCTAAAGGAGATGTGCGCTCTTGCCGCACGTGTCAGAGCTAGGGACTTGTCGAGCACTGTGTGCGAGCCACGAATGGCTACAAGCACACAACCAGGAAGTCAGCAAGCTCAAAACAGGGAGCAATGGTGTGTCACTCACCGCTCAGACCACCATCGTGAAGGATTCTCGTACCGCAATGAAGAAGGAGCTGCCGCCACCATGCCGCCATGCAATGCTCGATCACTACACACACACACACACTCTCTCTCTCTCTCTCTCACACACACACACACACACACATGCTAGAGAAGGAGATGGAGAAGATGAAGCAAGAGCACTCCTTCTATTCAACACTCAGAGAATGAGAGGTTTTAGGTTACATTTGACTTTTATATGTGACCTGGCCATTCACACATGGGCACCCACACATGGCCGGCCGATCCTAACCATTATCCTGATGAAATTTGAGGTGCATCTCTCATCGGCAATCACCCAATCCCCTTACCCTTTACATGTGGTGCCGACAAGCTCGGCCCATGACTCAAAATACGTAAAATAATTATATGACGTAAAAAGTAATACGTCTTAATGTCCGCCATAGGTTAACATGCCTCCCTTCCTGATGTAGATTCCGTCCTCGGAAGCTAAGGTATGGTAAGCTTGACAAGGTTTGTTGTGGTAGACTGTATCTGCAAAAGAGAAAAGTAGGGTGAAAGCATGCTTGGTCTTCAAAAGATATAGAGTGTATCAAAAATAAAATCAAGCATATTAGACTACAATGGAAGTAAGCCATGAGAACCTAGTTTAAGAGGTCACATTAAGGATCTATCGTAGAGCAAATTAACATGAGTTTAAAATTATTGAAAGTAATTCAAGAGTTAGCAAGGTATGGAAGGTTAATCAAGGTCTACAACTGGTCTAAGTCAAGGAAAATTACCAAGCTTAATAAATAAACAGATGACCACAATATGTCTATTCTAAGAACAAGCTAATCCCAAGAGCCTAAGGACACAAGAATTATCAAAGTCATAGGAGTTTTTTGCCTTTATTTCTTTATGCTATGACAATTTTTACAAACAATGGTGACCCCCCTAAAGCAAAACTAGCATCGACCCTGGTGCCATGTTTACCACAAGGCCTTCTCTAGGAATCTACTAGCTCACCTTAGGCAAGGCTACCCCCTACCAACCCATGGCATTGGTCTGGAGTGGAATACTCCTCTCCTACTACTACCAAGTGTCAATAGGGTGATAAGCCGACATGAAAGCACATAACAGACAAACATTGCCATTTTTTATAGGCCTTTCTTTTTATTTTTTATTTATCTCTTTAGATTTTTGCTCCCAAATTATCATGCGTTCTTACATTCTTTCGACAAAGGAGTAGAAGCTATGTCTTAGAGGTGAACATACACGGCCAGGTTGTTTAAGCATTAAGATGGTTTTAACCCTAGACCTAAGACAACCATATTCCAAAGTTAACTAAAGACATCATGCATTCCCAAGAATTTCTAAAATAAGGTTAAACTCAATTAATGATTTACACTAACACCTTAGGCAACTTCAAAAACTAAGTAGTGCTTGACAAATTCCATGTGGTCATGCATTATAGTTCATGCAATTAATTGAATAGTAAAAATGAAAGAGAGTGGGCATGGAAGAATTACACCTGTATTTTGGAGATCTCCTTGATTCGATGAGAAATTCCCACAATTTGATGTAGATATCCATGTATGAACATTGCGGCAGTCCCAGGACTATGAAAGCGAACCTACCTCAAACTTTTCAACCTGTACAATTAACTAACAAGCACTATACCTCGAGAGGCACATCAGTGGGAAAAAATAAGAACTCGTTTAAAGACACAAAACTAGAAACAACTTGAGAACACTAACCTACCTACCAGTCACCACACTAATACTGAGGATCAAGATAAGAGGATGTTGTAGAGTTCTGGCTCTAGCTCTAAGGCTAAGCCTCTATCCGCATCATCCAAATAAATAAAATCAACCTCGATAGTGCCATGAGTCTCATCTGTCCATTCATCGTCAGATATATCTTCTTCGTCCTCCCATCCACATAGACGCGTCAAGAATGTAACTATGCGAGGATAGTCATCCTATGGAAAAGTAAAGACTTGGGCTATCAGGGATACATACTCTACGGAGTAGGGGTCAATCGTGGTCAATAGGCGAATTAGCCATTCTAATTCCTTAACATTTTCCTCGCTGGCTAGTACATCTATATGACCCAATTCGGTTTTAATTACAAGATAGCACATGTGAAATATCTGAGAAAGGTACAAATGATACCTCTCACCAAAGGTGGGAGTGGATGAAGTGTGTGATGCTCGTGCATCTGCCATATCTGCAAACACAGATATAGCATTAGTAGGTTCATGAAGATAGATTAATCTTGTTTCTAATTGTGTGCAGATAACTCTCCTCTTAATGTGCTCTTGCTCTTTTTACTTTAATTTTCTTTTCTTTTCTTTTCTTTTTTGCGTATGAAGCTATATATATACATTCCCTCGAATTTGGGAGTTACATGGTCAGGGGAGAAGGTTAGGGAGGAAGCAATAGAATGTCGAACGTGAGTACATGCTCCCCCCTTCCTTGGGTAGATCATTTTTTTTTACCCCAATGATGTTGTAGCCCCTTGGAACCAATTTGTCCAGTGGGTTATAGGTGGTGATGTGGGCAGATAGCTTTTTATGACCCTTTTGGCCACATCAAGTTGCAGAGATGGTAGTGTACGCTCCCATGAACGAAGGGAGGATATGGCTTCTGACGATACATTTACAAGGGGAGACATAGACTCATTGGTTTCTTGGTGGGTATTGACAAGGGTAGGTGTAGAGTGTGCAGAAACTTCTATATCAACATGTGAATGGCATGAGGAGCTAGAAGCTTCCTGTGATGCCCCCCTTCCTAAGCTAGGTGGTATCGATCGATATCGTTTGAAAATCCAAACTAGCTTTGGAAGAAGTGGTGTGGAGTACTCCATTACCTTTCCCTTACCACGGTCTTGAATTGTCATTGGGGTGGCAACATTTGGCTTACAAGATTTTACATGTGATGTAGAGGAATTCAATCTGGTCATTCCCTTCGTAAGTACCCTTGGGCTGCTAATAATATTTTGGGAATCCAACGTGATGTTACCTTGCCTTTTCTAGGGTGGGTAGCTGCTTTCCTACTACGAGGCTTCTTGTCTGAAGAATGAGATTGAGCAGTAGAGGTAGCCGTTAACGAAGCTTTTGGGACCCATTTGTATGTAATCTTCGGTAAAGTAAGTAGAGCCTTGGGGACCACACTGCCTATCTCCACTCTTGGCGTTGAAGCGTTAGAGGGGTGGCAAACAATCAAAGATGGTGTAGCCACTTGACTTTGTGATTTTTCCTTATCTAGCGTTTTGTCCAGAGTTGATGGCTTAGGTGCGGGACCCTGAGTGATCAGGTTGAGAGCTGGTTCTTGCGTTGTAACTCGCCTGGTTGCCCAATCAATATTGCACTTGGTGGCTAACATCCATTTGCGCCCTAAGTTTATAGTTCCCTCCATGGTACCAGCAGGCATAACCAAAAAGCTTTGAACCACAGTCCCCTTGTCATAGGCAACAGGAGTGTACAGAATTCCCAAGACAGTGGTTTTCTTCTTATTGATACCCTTAACTTGAATGGTGCTCTTGGATAAGGGTGGTTTTCCAAGTTGACACCACACTCCATATGACAATAAATTGTGTTGAGCTCTTGTATCCGATAATGCATTATATAGCACCTTCCCGTAAGGACTCTGTAGCTTAATTGGGTAGTATCGTAGAGGCGGGTCAGATTCTAGTATCGTAGAGGCGGGTTAGATTCTAGTGAATCCTCCTCTTCCTCCTCAAAAAATGCTTGCGTAATCCCCGAGTTGGCCTCTCATTGGTGCCTAACACGCTGCTGACGTTCTTTAGCTTCAACTCTCGCTTGTATCTTCTTAAGCTCAGCATGTGCTTTAGTTGCCTTCTTCTGATGGATTGCATGTAATTCCTCTTGGCTTAGGGGGTCATATTATCTTTTGAATTTACTCCCATTGAGGAATCCGACGGTTTCAACTCCGTCGAGAGTCTCCACTCGGATGGTACCTTGCGGGGTAATTTCACATACTCTGTACGGTCCCTTACCAGCATATTTTAGCTTCTTCTTTTCATTATGCACTCCATACATCAGGACTTTATCCTCCCCAACTTTGATGTCCTTGTTTTTCAGGTGGCGATCAAACCATTTCTTCCTTCTATCCTTCTCTACAAGGGCATTGTACACCGCCACAATTGTCTTTCTTCGTCTAACCGCTCAAGGATATACAAACGCTCTACTAAGGGATTACCATCCCAGCCCTCTTGAGTAGCAACACGAAGACTAGGAATGATAAATTCCCATGGCATGACTGCTTCTTGGCCATATACCATCCTGAATGGTGTGCAATTGATAGCCACTTTGTACGCAGTACGATAGGCCCATAAAGCCGACGTAAGCTTTAGATCCCAATCCATGTGATGAGCCTCAATTGTCTTTGTCAGAATAGAGATTAAGGTCTTGTTGGTACTCTCAGCTTGGCCATTCGCTTGCGGATAATAAGGAGTAGATTTATAATGGGATATCATGAAATTTGTTGTGAGCTCCTTAATCACTTCATTTATAAAATGCGTACCATTGTCGCTCACAAGTTCAAAAGGACAACCGAAGTGTGTGATTATATTTTCAAAGAGGAACTTGGCTGTTTTCCTCGCATCTGCCTTACGTGTCGCTTTCTCTTTAGCCCATTTGGTCACATAGTCAGTGGGGCCATAATAATATCGCAAGATTGTGTGTTACGGGCTGCTAGGGTAATTAGACCTACAAAGACTACACCCCACTTTTTAAACGGTTGGTTTACTTTAATTGGATGTAGGGGCATCTGATCTTTGCGCTAGGGTTTCTTGTAACGTTGGCATTCATCACAATCCTTCACAAAAAGTGATGCATCTTGGAACATAGTGGGCCACCAATACCCTAATTGCAATATCTTTCGCGCAGTTAAGTCTCCTAAAAAGTGACCACCAGCTACGCCCATATGTGCCTCTTGCAAAATATATAAATACTCATCCTCTCGGGCACAATGCCTAAGAACGTCATCCTTTCCTCTTTTATAAAGAGTCCTGGTCATTAGACAATAGGGTTCGCATTCCTTGATCAGCTTTCGAGCTAGATCTTTACGAAGCTCTTTGGGTGGAAAACCATTAACCAAGAAGTTAACAATCTTCTCACTCCATTCAGGCATTGTCTCCACCATGAACAAGGAAGTGTCAGGTAAGTCATCACATCAACTCCCGTAGGAGCTTCACCATTAGGCATGCGAGACAAATGATCAGCCATGACATTTTTTTGCCAGGTCTCACAACAACAGTGAAATCAAACTCAAGAAGAATCAACAAACTTGGTGGCAAGAAGGTAATAACGAAATTTTTTACTGCATTTTCATTGCCAACCCTTCTCGCTCCGTAGTGGTGTAGTTCATTTCAGCATCGTTCAACTGGCGACTGGCAAAGCTAATGGGATAGTCTAGTTTATGTTCTCCAGGTTGAGTTAGTACACACCCAATAGCAAAGTTTGATTCATCAATATGCGCATGGAAGATTAAATCCTAGTTAGGCATTCGCAAGATTGGAGCACTCGCTAGGGCCTTCTTTAATAACTCATATGCATGGTCACAATCTTCGGTCCAAATAAACTCGATGACAAGCTTGTACAATGGTCGAGCTATCTCAGCGAAGAATAAAATAAACCTTTGATAATAACCAACATGGCCCATAAAGCGCTGGACTCCCTTCTAGTTGGTGGGTGGAGACAATTCCAGAATGACCTTAATTTTACTTTCGTTGGTGGAAATCCCATTTTTGGACACTATATTCCCTAGAATAACTCCGTGTTCAACCTAGAATTGGCATTTGAAAGAATTCAATGAGATGCGGTATAATCTACACCTTTCAAATACTTTTCGTAAAAACACATCAAGTGCTCGTCCCTTAGATACTCCTTAAAGGCTGTGTTTATCAATCATTAGAATGTTGTAGGTGCATTGGTAAAGCCAAAGGCCATGACATGAAAGGCAAACCCGTTCATTGGGCTTTTGTGTAGATGACTTTACGTTCCCCCGTGGTAAAAGATTTGAAATACTCGGAGGTTGCGGACTACACCACATGACACTTTGGAGGTATTCTCCCCACTAACTTCCGATGAGCGTCATATGCTCCTACATAACTAAGCCATTCTGCAGTGGATCTCTCTTTGTTTATTCTAGCTCGTACATTAGCTCGATAGTGTTGTCTCGCTTATGTCTCGTCTTCTTCTTACCTAGTTTCTAATTTTTGTTTATATCAGATTCAGACTCACTTGATCGATCTTCACTTGTGTCCCCCTCACTCTCGGATAAACTGTAAGAGGTTACTGTCCTAGGCCTTGAGCACGTGGCTTCCACACTTGGGTGAATATTCAATTCATACCCCCTATCAGGCTCAGAGTCAGTTTCTTCTTGAGATTCAGACTTGGAGTCACATTGGTCAGAGTCTTCGCTACTTTCAATGTCAAGGGAGTTTGCCACTTTCTTGCCCATCAGAAGTCAAGTGCATAACACCTATCATGTTTACTGGCACTAATGGTGGCATATCTTGCCCCTTAGGTGTTACCCAACTTGTGCCTCTTTTTCCCCATGTGTCTATGGTTGCTGCTAGGTATACCCAATCTACGTTATTTGACTCAGTCATACCCGATAGGACATCCATATAAGGAGAATCTTCCCCATCATCGGTCTCTTTTTTGCATGTATAGCAACACTTTAATGGGGCTGAGTGAATAGTGGTATTCGATCGATTATATCAATGATAACCTTGCTTCCTAAAGGATGCGCGCAACCATTCTCAAGATCAACTCAAATGACGGAGTCCTGGAATTGTAAGTAGACATGGTTTTTCGACCAGTCATGCACCATTTGTGCTTCCCTCATGAAAGGACATCCTAAGATCATTTGATATAACATAGGGTGCTTAGAGAAATCCATTACAATGAAGGTATGCCTTAACTTATATCCCAAAACCTTGATCTTAAGGTCCCTTAGCATTCCAATAGGCTTAGCTATAATTTCGTTTGCCATCTTAACCACTATGTTTGTGACTTCTAGGTGAGGTCTTCCCATAGATTCCCAGCAGTTTTTAGTCACAATGCTCACTCCAACACCACCATCAAGTATTCCCTTTAGAATTAATCCCTTGGTAGTAATGGGGAGGGTTGCATTAGATTCGTCACCTTGAAAGTACTGTCCCAACTTGTTAACAGGTATTTCAACGACCGAGTCTTCATCTAGGTTGGGGCTGTATATCCAAATGTTCCCCCACATCTTGAAGCATGTCGAGTCTATTCATATTTGCAAATTGTGGTAACCCCACCTTCAGTTCTCCATTGAGAAATGCCCGAAGAGCTAAGAATAGCTCAAGATCTCCGTAGAACTTGGATATGATTGTGGTTCTGATTTCAGAGGACATGAAATCCATTAGTTTGGACACATTCAACAGTACTTTTTGAGATATTGGCCCTTGACTAGGGATTGGTGAAGATAGAATCACTTCCCCTTCGATGGGGTCAGGCATTCCCTCACTAAAAATTCTTTCAAGAAAGAAGGGTGTCTGCCCACTTCTCCTGATGTCCTATCCTCACTTTCTTCGCGAATGATACTAGGTATAGCTAACGATTTATGGCTCCTGTGAGGCTGAACTTGTGTAGGAAACATTGTGTCTGGGATCTTGATTTTTCTAGGTTCTCGCTCCAGTTCTCTTTGTGTTTCTTCCACCAAACCCCTTAAGTGTTGCACTCGTTCAATCTCCTCTACTGGGTTTGGGTAAGTCCCAATCTTTTTCTTGAGGGTTTTTGGCCCACGTGGCTTGTCTTTGAGAGGCTCAGTCAGTCTGGGTAGCCGAGAGGGCATTAACTGACTTGGTTGTGGGGCAGGAGGAGTTTTCTTTTGTTTCCCCTGATTTATGTCTTTGCTTGATTCTCCTTCGTTGCGCTCCCGAATGGGTTCGTCCTTTAAAGTAGTGGCTTTGGTCTCCTTCGTTGCGCTCCCGAGTGGGTTCGTCCCTTAAAGTAGTGGCTTTGGTCTGCCATGGTTTCTATTGAATTAGAATCATCTTCAGGATCATTCATATACACAGGGTCATCTCATGTCCCTATATTAGTCTTTGAACTAGGTTTGGAGCTTGTGGCATTAAGCGATCTCTTCCGTCGCATTTTCTTTTTCTTTGCTCAAGCAATTGATGCAATATCCCTCTCTTCAAGAATGTAGTTTTGATTTTGAAGCATTGACCGTGTGACTACATTTGCAGGTACAACAGGTAAGGTTCTTAGTGCCTCATTGCTGACCTCAACCAAATTCAATGGCGTAATCTTGGGTGCACTTGGATTATGTGGACATTGAGCAATCAAATGATCTATGCCACAATGATTACATTAAGTACCAGCATTCCCGACGTGCTCCCTTGATTTGGTTGCATTTGAGTATCAATCTTCTGTAGCCTATTAGGGCACTCCGCTACACGATGCGGTCCACCACAATCGTAGCATTGAAGAGGTGGTCTCCTGGCAAAGGTATTAAGGTTTTGCCCTCTTGTGTGGCAAGAGCAGCCGCTTGATATATAGGCTTGACTTGCCCGAAAATGATCCTCCATGTAATACTGAGGAGTCATTTCAAACATATCAATCCCATATGGAACAGTGGAGTCTATATTCTCTTCATAATCCCCACACACACTATGTGACTCACAACCCATCTGGTTTATAGGGATAACCCTCGGATGCGGAGGTTGTGGTCCTAGCACTAGCAGTAGTAACGACACATACTGGACTAAATTTGGGTTCCTTGGAACTGTGTTGTGACAGTTGCTTGACAGGTGGTGCAGGCATCAGTGCGGGTACTTGAGGTGTGTTTGACCAGGCTAGTGGTGCGTGATTTGCTAACATACGCTTTAGTACTAGGCAATCCTTAGATTGATGGCCATACTTACCACATGTATTGCAAGTCCCATTGAATTTAACTCTGAATGTGGGACATTCACTCATGCTATGTGGTCCTAAGCAAACCGAACACCATTGTTGCTCTCTTCTTGGGTACGTATGGCTATTTTGAGGAGCTCGATTACCCCTAAGGTATTCTTGGAGAGCCTTAGTTAGGTTAGCTATAGATATTTCGGATATCTTGGGCTCCTTGGCAATAGGTTTTACAGTCATTGGCTCGTGCCCAAATACTTGCGAACTAACAGACTTTGTCTCCGAAGACACCTTTTACCTGCAATCATCAAGTTGTCTTCTAACTGGATTGCATTGGCAGTGACTGCTTCCCACGTCGTAAGACCTCTAATGACTAGGCCATTGTATATGTCCTTGTGACGCAATCCTTGGATGAATCTATCAAGAAGTTGGTTGTTATTGAAGCGCTCATCGGGAGTACAACGAGAATTTAGATGCTTTAGTCGACTAATAAAGTTTCTCACTGACTCTCCCTCCTCGCGTTCAGCATTTTGGAGTCGAGATGGTACACCCCAAAGCACACCCTCATGTATGTATTCTTTCAAGAACAATCTCTTGAGAGTGGGATAGTGAGTACGCTCTTCAACCCTTAAAGTTTGATACCAATCTCCAGCTTTTCCACTCAAGGTTAAGCCTAAGAATTTACACTTATGTAGCTCATTGTGCTCTTCCAAGGAATCACGCACGTGTTCAAAAACTTCAATGTGCTTCCTAACATCTTCGTTACTACCCACTGAAGTTCTGAGTGAGCTTTTGGCAACTTGTACCGCCTGCTTCTAGGCTCTCTCTCAGGTATGCCATGCATGTTTTCTGCAACAGATCGTCCGATCGTTTGAGCAAACGCTGCTAGATCACCTAAGTGAGTAGGCATAGCTGGTGGAGGCATTTCTGGGATGGCCTGGTTGATAGGAGTTGGCATTGGTCTTTGTATATGTATGCAGCTAACGCAGGATATGATATGTGACTAGGCATAGCTCCTCTTGGATAAGGGTTCTGATAAGGCATTCGTGGAGCATACGCCATTGGCATAACAAGAGGCGTAGGAGCTACATGAGCATGAGTAGCGATAGGTACATGTGGTCGATATGCACTGGTACGCACTATTGTAGGTACTGTACCACTAGATAGCGGTGTAACTACAGTGGTAAACGGGTGCACTTTCCATCATGCTCATCATCGGAGTAGGCATTGTGGATTCCGTAATGGAAAGTTGAGCCAAAGTTGGAAAGCTAAAGTTACTACTCGTGGGCTCAACCTGCATTGAGACTCTAGGTGAAACAACATACGAAGGATCTACGGGACTCACCAAGGGAGTCTCTAATTGTGATAGGGTTGGTTGTTTAGCCTTGCCCGTATCCAAAAATCTCATAGGGCCAGTTGAAACTAGGTTCACTCCCCTATTCTGCCTCTCGAATTGGATAATTCTATGGATAACTTCACATATCATTTGTTGTTGTTCATCTAGATTGATGGCACTAGATGTAGATTGTATGACTTCTAACCAACCTACATGGTATGTGTAACCCGTGTATAGGTCAGTCAAAGTCTCCATGTGTAGGTCATATTCCCAATTTTCATTGAGAAATATCCCATCTAAACATGGCGTGCCAAAAGGTTCTCTCGAAGTGGACGTAATGTCACTTCTTGTGGTTTGACTTCTAGAGGCCTCTACTTTAGGAAGAGCGTCAGAAGGTGGTAGCTCAGTAGGGCCTTCATTACATGAAGTGGGTAGAATATCCACATGGACACTCTTTGGGAGGGCAGAGTCTACATGAGATGTGAATGGCGAATCTACTTCCCCACCTCCTTCGTTTACTTGTCACAAGTTCAGAGCACGTGGCTCTACTAAAAGTCTCTTAGATGACTAAACATGCTAGATCCAGGTTGTGGGGCCCAAACTGGCACGTTTTGGCTTGCTTCCTCAGAGTTCTGGGTAGGATGCCCTTCCATGATATCAGAGTCAGAGGACGAGTCACTAGCCGCTATTCGTGGATCTTGGTTTGTACTTCCTTGGGTTCCAACTGAAGGCCAAGATGCTAACGTGGAGGGATGGTGTGAGCCTGCGTAAATTGAAACGCGTTCTAGTTGCTCAGACTCTAGCACCCGACCAAAGCATAGATGCATGTGATGTGGGTATCCTACGGGCATTGATAAGTACCCTTGAGGCCCACACAAGTGGTTTCTCATGTGTTTTGCACCCCGTTTTTTCTTGTTTTTGTCTTGTTTTCAACCCGTTTTTACCCCCTTACTTATGGTCGAAACTGAACTAAGGCGTGTGATACCTCAAAACGAGCGTATCATTCAAGGGGTCCTACCGTGCTTTACAACACAGCGTTCACTTATCCGGAGCTCCCGTGGCCCTCAGAACACTCTATTTGTGCCTAGGTGTGAGGCTTAAATTCGAAAGTCCAAAGGGTGCCTCTGGGGGGAAAGGTGAAGGCTTTGTCCCATATGCCCACTCCACTCCTTGGGGGGTAGACTACATATAGAGCTTCACTCCCCTTAAGCTTTCGCTTTTTGAGAGAAAGCTATGGAGGCTCACTCTCCTATATATATATATATATCAAAAGACCGAGACCGAGGCCGGGGTTTTTTTTTAAAAAAAAATTTTCCAATAAAAAATTTCTTTCCACACGGGTTGGGTTGATTTAATTTTTTGAATTAAATTTTTGAATTATTTTTTTTTGTTTTGTTTTTTTAACTTAAAAAATATTTTTAGAAAAAAAAATCTTGAGGATAATGTTTTAGCTCATGTGCACCTAGGGCTGGCTACTTGCCACCGCGGTGACAGTAGCACAGTGTGCAGCGACTCTTCTACCCTCTGTCTACACGCGCGCACGCACACACTAACAGCTAACACATAGAACTGAAATGTGCAAAAATGAAGAAAACAAAATTGAAAACTGACTGAAGAACAGCAGCAAACACACAAACCCGCCTCTCTTTGCCTTTCCTGCAGAATAAAATAGACTTCAAACAGCAGCCCGAGCTGCATCTGGAGCTTGGTGCAAGGCAATTCCCCGGTAGCGGTGCCAAAATGTGCACTCTTGCCGCACGTGTCGGAGCTAGGGACTTGCCGAGCACCGTGTGCAAGCCCATGAATGGCTGCAAGCACACAACCAAGAAGCCAACAAGCTCAAAACAGGGAGCAATGGTGTGTCACTCACCGCTCAGACCGCTGTCGTGAAGGATTCTCGTGCCGCGATGAAGGAGGAGCCGCCGCCGCCGCCGCTGCTCTACCACCTCGCCGCCACCGTGCCGCCACGCAATGCTCGATCGCTACTCTCTCTCTCTCTCTCTCTCTCACACACACACACACACACACACACACACAAGCTAGAGAAAGAGATGGAGAAGATGAAGCAAGAGCACTCCTTCTATTCAACACTCAGAGAATGAGAGGTTTTAGGTTACATTTGACTTTTATGTGTGACCTGGCCGTTCACACATGGGCGCCCACACATGGCTGACCGATCCTAACCCTTATCCTGATGAAATTCGAGGTGCGCCTCTCATCGGCAATCACCCAATGCCCTTACCCTTTACATGTGGTGCCGACAAGCTCGGCCATGACTTAGAATACGTAAAATAATTATATGACGTAAAAAGTAATACGTCTCAATGTCCGCCATAGGTTGACAGGAGAGAATGTCATGAAGTCTACACAGGTACAATGTGGAGAACTTGCACTTCGTATGTTTAAGCACGTGTATTGGCATCACTTAATAACCACATCACTTGATATGAAGTGCAAAATGGAAGAAGAGAAGCCAATCTTTCGGGAGGTTCACGTAGGAAGGAGAATCAAAGGGAATAATGTCCTTGAAAGATTATTTGAGTGATTTCGAAGCAAAACACTTCAACACCGCATTTGTATCTTGGCAAAAATCAATGTAGTCTTCACTCACAACATCAGCTCAGCTACACCTCATGTGCACAACAAGATGCACCATATATAGGTATGCTTAGAATAAAATATTCCATTCCACGAGATTGTACACCAGGTATAGGTACGCTGATAAGACTACTTCTGAATTGTCCTGTTTATTACCAAGATGAAGGACATAGTTTCTTTCCCCGAGCTTCATCATCCCACAGATGAGTGGGTGTTGAGTGAGCTTGAGAATAATGGCATATATCTAGAAATTGGGATAGAAGAACTTGCTGGAAAAGAGGTCTGGAGTTTGTGCCCATGGTGGTTAGATTATGCCAATGGGACATACCCCCTTGATGAGGAGGCCTTGTGGAAAGGCATTATCCATGCCTTGCTCCATGTGATATATTACGTGCCTTGGTCCATGTTAACCATTTGTTTGACGTAATTTTGTGAAGCAAATCTACATCAACCTAAGCGGTCTGGAGTTGAGGGATCCAAGAAACCTATAGGCCATGGCAAGAAAGGTGTAACCAGGGCAGGCAGTGGTGGGGAAGCATTGCCTACAAATCTCGCAAAAGATGCAAGTGGGCGAGGCAAAGGTGCAACTAATCGTGGCACCAAAAAAATGGGTGGCAAGTCAAATGTGGAGAGAGTTGGTCCCCAAAAAGGAAAAAAGTCACAAAGAAAAGAAAGGTTGTAAGCGAAGATGAGGAGGATGATGATGATTCACAGGAGGACGATCACATGGAAGATGAGGCGCTCGAGGAGGATGAAGAAAATGACACTAGTAGTTTAGATAGTCTTGCAAGTAGTAATGGTCACTGACCTTCTTTTTCAAACTGCTCTAATCGTTTCCTCTTTAAAGCATGTGTTTAATTGTGCAACCATGTTTTGTTTTTTTATACACAAGTGTTTTGAAATATATCACCAAGGCACATGGCTATTTTGGGAACCATCACTGATATCGCCGATAATATAATTTGGAGAAACATCTCACAGTAAGTGCATGAAAACCCCAACTTGTATTTTAAACATAACTATTTCTAGTTCCAATAGGGTTCTAATATTAACTTGGCTCCTAGGCGCATTACAATAGGCTAGCAAAGTTTGTTGGGGGATTGCACAAGTCCGAAAATATAGGAAGCTAGCCCTAATATTTGGGAGGATGTTCAATGGTTTGGGTAGATTTTCCAATAGGGTTGCCTATAGATAAGGACACTCTATTAGTCCCTCTACTACAACATTTGGAAGAAAGAGCTTGTTGAGGATGCATGTGTTCTCATGAGTTCTTAAGGGAGTATGGAACCTTTGTAACCACTTGCATCGGTATGATCGTTTTGGTGAAGTAGTGGAGATAGCCAGAGTGCATGATCTGTGTCTACAATGCACTTTATATCTTAAGTTGCAAGAGAGCTACCATTGAGATAGATTTTGAAGAGTTATGAACCACCACTTTACACTCTTCTAGTATTGGGAAATTAAAAGAAAAATATGAATCATTATTCAAACAAACGAGGTGTATGTCATGAGTTTGTAGGTAATAATGTTGATTGTTGGGGTGTTTGTTTGACACCCACCAAGCGCCTAACCTCCAACATATATGAGATTGAACAGTAAGGATGCATCTGATCTATATGACCTCTAGGTTTCCACACTACACTGACCTTCTGAGTGAGTCACTTTGCCTAAAAGGAAGGCATGCCACTCATATTAGGGAGATAGATAATCAACCACTATGGGGTGCAGCTGAGCGAACCATTGAGGATGTAAGGTATAGAATAAACACTAGCTGCGCTTTTTAATTGTAGTGATTCGATATAATGCAAGACATTGAAAAAGTGTTATGCAAGACATTCGATATAATGCAAGACATTGAAAAAGTGTTATGCAAAGGCACTATAAAAGTTGTACATTATGAGATACTGGCCACCCAAGGCCTTAGTTTTAGTATGTTTTGGGTGCCCAAGTATGAATAAGGGCCAGTTGTATATAAGGTAATTTCTCATAATGGAAAGACACAATCCCCCTTTGTGCTATGAGAGCTCTTGTACTTTGTAGAGAGAGAGAGAGAGTGCTCTAGTACGTGTGCCTCTTTCATGCATGCATTTGTATGAGGGAGTGAGAGGTTGGTTGCCTTGCTTACATGGTTTGAGCGACTTTGCGGTGATAGTGTGGAGGTGGTGTTCGGAAGAGTGGAACTTCCAAAGCACGCTTGGGGAGCCTCAAGGGACATGAGTTCAAAGCATTGGTAATTACCCAACGATTGTTGTGTCTATTGCTTCTCCCATTGATGATTGTGTGGAGTTCCTTATTGAGAGGTGTGGTATCCCATAGCACCTTCCACTTGGGATGGATTGCCTTGATCCTAAGCATCATGATGAGAGAGGATTATGTGTGTGTGTATGTGTAGCTCTCTTTAATATCTCACTAAAAATAAACTCTAAATAAAAGGTAGAATAGAGTTTAATCTCAAGAATAGAAAACTTTATGTAGTTACAATTAATAATTTACCAATGAAAACATAGCATAATGGTTTTGATGTTTGAGTCTATTGTGAAGTGTGTGGAGCTCTATGCTTATTACATCTAAGAAGCATCATCTTTTTTTAAAAAAAGATTTTTGATAATGGTTAACATCAATGGTTAGTGCATTTCATTCGATACACAAACTAGCTAACTATAGCCAGCTTTTAAAAAAACCGTGATATGGTTATTTTAGAGAGAGATAAGAAGCTTGGTTAAGGAAAAAAGTAAAAAAGTGTGAGAGACAAATAACTTGAATAAAACACACATCTTATCATATTTGGCAAAATCATCAATTCCACTGCCACACAACCTAATGTTGTAACTACAAGCATAAATTAATTGCTAAAATTAAAATCTCTAGTAGATTTAGTGGACAAAACATATCAACAATATTAATAGTCATAAATAGGGAATATATCACTGGCAAAAAACACTCAGATCGTATTTTTAGAAGTCAAATGAATAAAACCTAGAAAAAGCTAAGTGACTCAGGTTCCTATGAAGATAGTGAAAACATCATCATCAAGACCAATACTTCCACCCAAGAGAGAGACACAAGCCTAGAGCACAGAGTTGGGCATCAAGTGAACCCTGCTTCTCTCACAACCATGAAAAGTTGAATCTTTCGTAAAAAAGTTTCACCTGAGGACTAGATCACATGGATTTTCGATAAGATTTGGACCTCTTACACACTTAAAGCACACACAACACCTACCAAAAAGTAGAGTAAGAGAAAACATGATAGAAGAGATAATGTTATATTAATCAAGGAGCTCAAAAATTAAAAGGGAAATACTGGAGCTTGAAGTGTGTACCCAAAAAAAAGGAAAGCTACTATAGAGAAGAGCTTGATAGAGTGATAGAAGAAGCATAGCTTCTCTAGTTGAGATTAGTTAAACTAACCTACAAAGAGATTATAATCTTATATATAAGAACCTAACTAAGGTATTTGTCCACACCTAGATGGCCAAAAGGAATGGGAAGTCCTTGCACCATAGAAAGAGTGCAGGAACTAATCAAGGTCGTGGGGCTTTGCCCAACTACACTTGAGAGCATAAAACAACTCAATTGAGAAGATAATATTTCATAAACTATCTCTAAATTGCATGGGTAAGGTGTGTTACTCACCTCATAAATGCTTGTGATAGTATTCCTATAGGAGACAATGTTACCACCACGCAGCCACACTCCAAAGCTCCAGTCCACCAGCACTGTTGTCGCCACACTCTAAAGGAAGCTTGACCCTTCTCTCACTCAATCTCCCTCTCTCATATGCACTCACACATACAAAATGATCATATAATAGCTCTAATTGAATTAGGTAAGCAAGCAAGACACAAAAGAGAGCAAGAGAGTAGAGAAGAAGAGCACTCTATTAGTTGCATAAGAGTGAATGGTGAGAATACAAATTGACCGTTATCTTAGCTCCCTAGCCTTCACACCTTGGCTAGACATACTTAAAATATAGGTCTATGGCTTTCCAAGGCCGCCTAGGCTTGTGGAAACACTTAATCTAAGCATGCAATCTCCATAATTAATCCCATGGCACGCCTTTCATAGACAAGGCACGGTGATCGAAAAACACTGTTATGGACAAAATAGGTAATATTTCCTAAAAACGAGAAACATTTGGCATCTTTCAAAGACTCCATAAAAAATGTTTTTTCACCTCTTTTTAAAAAGTGGTCTATGCATGCATAAAACAGTGCCAAAAATGATAATATTTTGGGCACTTTACACATTTCTTACAAAAATTGACATGAAAAAAAAGACTTTGTTTTGTTTACTTTTTGAGATTATAATTGAAAATCTAACAATAAGTTTTCAAAAAACATGCCAAAATAGAGACAATGTTTATTATTTCCATCTTCAATCTAGGAAAAAATGATACAACTCTAAAAAGAAGCTATTTTCTAAACATATAGCTTATGGCATAGTTATGGTTCCTCATAATCATTACTATCTATACCAAAACCATCACTAGTTGATGTGCCTTTCCCTGAGAAGATAGACGAGGCATCCTCTTCTTCACGATCCATAAATACTATTTTTTCTTCTATGTGTACACTCGAAGCTTAAGCTTAGACTCCGCAGGTCATCTCCCATGTTAGCATGATTGAGGATGTGTTACAAAGTGCAACTATAAAAAACTATTTATATGAGTATATTACAAAAGTGTTATCTTGATACAGTTATTATCTTAATTTTATAAAACCCAATTTTGGCTCTTGACGAGAGTAGTATTAAAATCCATTTTAAAGCTCTTGAGTATCGCAATTTCTTAATTGATAATATATAATTTTTTTTAAAGAGTTTGTTACGTACATATAAATTTTAAAATATCATGAATAAGCTATTTAAAAGTTATCTAATTTTGAAAAATAATTACACACTCATTTTTAAATAAGATGTATCCTTGATGTGACAAAAAGGGTTAAAATGATAATTCTAGTTATTAAATGAGTTTAGAAAGCATGGAAAAGCTCACTTTAAGAAAGAAACAAAAGTTTATACTTTTCAAAATATTTTTTTGTAAAATACTAGGCTGGGACTTGGGTTCGAATCCTACTGGTTACTACACATGGTAAAGATGTTTTAGCTACAACATTTGCGGCCAGCGTAATGGTGAGTAAGAACTTCTCAGCTAAGAGCTGACATTTTTCATCAACTTGATAACAAAACATCAATTATGAAAATTTGATATTTTGCATCAAGTTGACGTAAAACATCAACTTTATATGCAAAACATCAACTTTTTACGTAAAAGATCTGTTGCCATATATATAGGTAGTGATGTGTGTGAACACACTTAGGACCGCCGGGGCATTTTTTCCCTCTTTAGGAGGTTTTTTCCCCCAGCTTGTATATACGCCTATCATTCTAGGGCTAACTTATCTTTTGTACATTGACACAATCTAATACATTGTGTGTTGTGTGCATTCTTGCTTCTTCTTCTCCAAGTTTTGTGTGCTTTTCTACAACCCTAATTCCAACAAGATCAATGTTTTTACAAAACTTGATGTTTTGCATCAACGTTATACAAAACATCAACTTTCTCACAAAACTTGATATTTACTTTGATGCAAAACATTAAGTTTTGTGGAAAAGTTGATGTTTTGCATCAACTCGATGTAAAACATCAACTTTTTCATAAAACTTGATGTTTTGCATCAGCTTTGATGCAAAACATCAAGTTTTTTGGAAAAGTTGATGTTTTGCATCAACTCGATGCAAAACATCAACTTTTAGGCTTAAAGTTGATGTTTTGCACAAGTTGATGCAAAACGTCAACTTTTCCACACAACTTGATGTTTTACATCAAAGTTGATACAAAACATTAATTCTACCACAAAACTTGATGTTTTGCATCAAATTTTAGATGCTCCAGAAAAGAAAGTTAGAGGATCGGAAGTCGATTTTCACAAACGGCCTGTTTTAGCAATTTTGTTCAAGTGAGCATGCTCAAACAACCTATTCCACAAATTGTGAGTACCAACACAACTATGTTTTGATGTGATATGAAGATGTCATAGAGTTTGTTCTTACCAAGCATTTCTTAGGGTAGTTTGTTTTTGTGCTATATCCAAGCATTTCTACATCATTCATTTCTCCTTGTTTTTCAATATCCCCTAGAAATGCTATAGATTGGACACCACAATCATCAGTACTAGACTTTCCAAAATCCTCAATTCCTACTTGTGCATGCAGATAGAAAAGGAAGGACACATGATGTTGAAGGATCTTGCATTTTTTATAATGTAGCTTGCACTGCTCCTCCACAGTGATTTTCACAACCTCAAGAAGTATATCATACTTCTTTTGCAACATTCCCTTTTCTAATAATGTCTTTGTCAAACTACTAAGATGGTCAAACTTGATACCTTCCAACACCATCATCTACCAAGGCAAGGAAATCTTGCATTTCTTCTTCGTAGTATTTCTTCAAATGATTAATGACTTCCCTTAAGTCAAAACTTACATTAAAGCATTCCCTCTAGGACTTAAACATTTCCTATGCACCTGCCAACTACAAGAAGTCAAATAGCTTTTCAGCAGGTGTTTCCTCTATCACAGAAACACCTTCATCACTTAAACCCATCTCAGTTCATCAAGCTCTAGATACAACCCATAACACCTTCTGTAAATCAGAAACAAAGATACTTTGTAGGCACTGGAAGGACCACACGATAATGTGATTCCAAGAAGGTCTACTGGCTAAATTTGTGTCGTTATTCCACCCAAATGATAACTATTGTAACTGCTTTAAATCCTAGAATACAATAAATTCCTATGCTAATACCATTAATACGATTATTTGACATAGACTAGCAATACAATGTGAATATGAGTCCTCAAGGTCCTACGATAACTTTTTCTCGCGTTGTTTTTCTATTAAAGCCTATAATCACGGCATCTTTCTATGATAGGAGTAGCTTAGGAGGAAGCTCTGAGGTGGCAAAAACCAAAAACATGCTCGACCTATTTATAGGGCCATGATACCACGTGGCATCCTGCGAACAACACGTGGCTATGACACGTGTACTAACACATGTGACACACGTGGAACATGACGCTTGCATGTGTGAAAGGACGGCCATCGTGACACATGTACTAACACATGTGAGATTCACACGTCATGTACGCTCACATGTGTGAATCCACGTGTCATGTACGTGTGCCTCGTGCTTACCACGTGTGGTTGTATGGATATCGTTATCCGTACTGCCAGGTGTCCTGAGCCACGCTCCCTATAAATAAGTGGGGTGTTTTTTTTCATTTTTTGCCATACATGGAAAGATGAGGGGATATCATTTTCAGCTTTCTCTTTGGAACTCTCACCTACACAAGTAGTCTTTGCATTTTTTTACCTACACCAGCTCTTGTTCCTCCTTCAAATTTAGTTTTTTATCATACAACCAGTAGATATACGGTGCTATATCTATTAATCTTGCCTATCGGAACGTCCTTACTACGTCATCCTTCGATCAATCAGGTACTCTTTCCATGTCAATGGTTATTCGGGATATTTAACTCTTGCCATGTTCTCTCTAAATTATCAAAAGTGTGTACTAAATAATCTAATACTATTGTTCAAAAGTGTGTTCTTTAAAATGCTCAAAAGTTCCATCTCATACTACTAATATGAATCTAATATAAGCATTAGAAAGACGGTGCGATAGAAATGATGGAGGCTCATTAGATCATCCTATTCACACCGTCTTTCCATAAGGCAACATAATGTCCACACGTGTGCTCTTTTTCTCTTTGTTGTATGTATATTGATTTCACACTCGTGAATAATCCAATAGAGATAGGCCATTCTCCACTATTTCAAATCATTTTGAAGTAGCTAAATAGGCATTTGGAGAACAAGAATTGGGCACAGTGCAAAGGGAGAAATTGTAAGCCATTTTTTAACCTTTGGGGAAAGAGTAACAAGATTATTGCATTTTCCATGTTTTTCAACAACATGAGTTATATTAGACCATAATTGCAAGGGAGATATGTGTAAATTCACACACAAAAGCTATGGAAAGATGACACGACAGAAATGATTGGCAGCTATTGGATTGTCATAATTGCACCATCTTTCCATTAGTCAAGAAAAATGTGCACAGACGTGTCTAGTATATGTTGGTTCTCTTACTCTTTTTTTGTGGTGTGCATGTGCATGTCTTGAAAAATTTATCAGCTTTCTTGGATTTTTGGTTATGTAGTTTGAGTTTTTTAGTTCTTTTTATGTTTGATTCAATGGTTAGAACAAAGAAAACAGCAAGGATGGTTGGCCTAAGTCCAGGTTTAGCATACAAATAAGCAAAGCAAAACAATCTAGTAAAGGAGAAGTTGAAAAAAAGGATCAACCAGAACATGAATGCCCTGAGAGAGAGATAAGGAGGGCACAAAAACATGTTGAGTTACTCATACCCAAGCTTACATTCATGAGAATTGTGAGACAGATTTGTGGAGTGGAAGCTTGGGGATGGGATGGGTTGGCAATGTAGAATGTGCCCTTCAAGAGGCTGTAAAAGATTTCATTATAGATTTTTTATTGATAGTTACATTTGTTCTACCCACATTGCGCATAGGTTCACTCTTATGGACAAGGACATGCACACTTGCAAGCTTATAAGATATAGATTTGAAAAGCTATTGCATCCTATACCATTGAGTGACTCTAGGGAATTTAATATCCTAAATATGCCACCAGCTAGAAAACCCAAAAACGTAGGTATCAAGATTAAAGACATTACGCATGATAGGGACACTAGGATTGCAGATCAACCAAAGACTGAGAAGGGCAAAGAACAGATGTCTTCTAAGGAAGAAAGGAGAATTGATGAAGAAATAATAATGGGAGATGAGCCGATTGACCTTGAGGAAAAGAATCTTCAAGATTTAAAGAAGGTACCTAGAAAACTTGTTGTTTAGGTGAAAGATTTTGCTAATGGTTCAAAGTATCCTAATATAGCACCTTTAGATACATATATGCTGATAAAGAGAAATTGAGAACTAAATGATGTTATGATCTTAATATCTCTCAAGTATGTAAGCTATCTTTTTTAAAAATTTATCCTTTAATTTATTTTTTATCCTTTGATAAATGCCTAAATTATACTCGGATTTATTTTTGTAGGCTTCTTTTGGCCACCCTACCCCTAGAGGCCTACTATCCTCTTTTTGTTAGACCCTATAGTCTCTCTTTATGTAAGGGAAACAAGCACCAATTTTAGTAGGCTACAAGAATGGTTAAGGAGATGCAAATTTGAAAAGGTACAATATGTAGTTGTGCCTTATAATGAGAAGTAAGTATTTTATTTTAAATATGTTTTATTTTGTTTTATGTCTTTTTATACATCTCTACAATGTTTTTTTTCTATTCTGTAGGAGTCATTGGAGTGTATTTATAACTGATATCAAGAAAAGAAAGACATGTTTCTTGAATTCCATGCTTGGTATGCATGGATCGAGAAGCCAAATTGTAAGTTTTTAATTTTAATAGAGATTGTGTTTAAGATTCAATTTATATTACATTGAATAATTTATGTGGTTTGTTATTTTTCAGCCACAACAGTTTTTCATTTGGCTCGTATATTATCATAATATCAATGATAACTTTAAAGTTTGTAATAAAGCTTTAGTTAAAATTCTGAACATGAAGTATCATTGCTATAGGTTCCATTACAAACTAATGGGAGCTCATGTGGATCGGAGAGTGGTCGCAAACACATGGAGATACATGCAATCAAAATTTATAGTACACATATTATCAAAAAGAGTAGATGTGAGTACATATCTTGTGAAAATTTTATACATTTTCCTTTAACTTTCATATCCTACTAATATATACTAAGGTTTTTGTCATAATATATAGTAATATCTCGGGGGGGTCACTCTATGTAGAATATCCCTATCGCGTGCGTTCAAGGCCTATATTTTAAATCCCTTATCTGTGAATTTTTTAATCCATATAATATCCCCTTTTCTTTATGAATCTGTAAATTTTTTTGAAAAAATTTTAAATCATACCCTTATGTAAATATATTTCTATAAGTTTCATAAATTAAAAATATGCTTCTGTTGAACTCACGTGATATTCACATTTTTTTGTGAGCGACCCCCCCGAGAGTAATATATACTAAGGTTTCCTTAAACTTTCACAACTTCATGTTATACACACACATATATTTGGCGGGTGGTGATAGCAAAGGGAATTAGATTAATGCTTGATATCAACGGCTGTGCCTCTTGATGGGGAAAAAAGCATTGATCCCAATGATCCAAGTGCAAGTTTCTTCCTTGATATGACCGAGTATCTTTATAGGTGCAGTCGGATCAGTTTGATCACTAATGGTCTTGACTACGTTAGAGTAAAAAGTTATCCTGGAGGAATCGCCCGTGCTTTCCGGATAAGGGAAGTTTTTCCGGGTTTGGTTTGGAAAAACCGACGGAGTAGAGGGACTTGGATGCAATTAGATTTAGAGGAAAAATTTATGTAGTATGACCTAACAATCAAATTGAGTGATGATGACAGTAGAGTCATCCCTATAAATGCAAAATGGACATTGAGGGATGTGGGCACATACTTGGAATTTCTATTAGATGCCATACCATCAGACTAAAAATTCAAGGTAGATGGTATTACGGTGGGAAAAAGATTCGAAAATGCTTCCCTATAAATGCAAAATGGACATTGAGGGATGTGGGCACATACTTGGAATTTCTATTAGATGCCATACCATCAGACTAAAAATTCAAGGTAGATGGTATTACGGTGGGAAAAAGATTCGAAAATGCTTTTACTTGTACGAAATTTTTGTCCTCTATAATCTTGACGTTTTCGTAATACAATATAATTTTGCACCCATCTATCTTGTCTTGTGGATTCATTTTGTAAAATAGTTATTCAAGATTATTAAGACAAGATTACCAGTGTTAAATGATGAGAAACTAAACTCAGTATTAATTTCATATATATATATTTATTACAATGGTATCTATACAAGTTGGTTGGTTACAATGTATGAAAATAAAACAACTATCTACTTTGGCTAGTTGGTGTCCATAGAAGCTTTGGCCTCTTTGCCTTCCTTGGTTGGCTTAGACTCCAATTTCTTGGATGTTTCCTTTGACTTGGGGTCTTTTTCCTTAGACTATTTCCATTTTTGAGAAGCCTTTTCCTTCTCCGTGTCTTTTGTTCTCTTCTTTGAAGATGACCCAAAATTTAATGGAGACACTGTGGGAAGTCCTTTCTTTTTCAATGGCTGCTTTGCCATCATATGTGGGATTGATGGTGGTGGTGAATCTGGATCTACGAGAAGATCCACATGATCCTATCCATAGAACAATTACTATCCGGGATTTACTTTATCTATCGTAGTAACAGAAATTGAGTCTCGATTTGCGGATCCATCAGTCCAGCCTAACCCCATCCGATCCCATGGGTTAGCCAACCGCCCAACCACTGTAGTGATGGGATCCAATTTGGAATTTGGTTAGGTTTTGTCCCGGGTACCAAGGAAAAGAGTTCCAAGGCCCCCTAGCCGGAAGTTCATGCAAACATAAAACTAGCCACACCACTTACACACCCAATATGAAATTGCCTTTTTCTTAGCATCAGCTAACTTTAAAACAATCCTTTAATGAAACCATAGTACCACTGATCACAATCTTCCAATTTATCCAGTTGATTCATAATTTCCCATCATTCCTTCATCAGAGTATCTATGGCATCATTGGCAACTAGAACGCTCAACACCTGTCCACACAGGGGCCTTTTCAATAGTTCCTAGCCCATAATACTCGGTAATATAATCACTTATAAAAATCAAGATGGACTCTCGTTGAAGATCAGCAAGATCAACCAACAGATCCATATAAAGAGCCGTGGACTCATCCATTGAAGACCAGCAAGGTCAATCAACCAAATCCATGCCCGGTTTCACAAAACAACTCTTACTCCTTGTTCCAATATCTTCCTCGATGCACGCCTGGGTATCCTGGGCGACCCAGAGCCCGAGCACCGTATGGTCAGCACCCTCGAGGATCCTTCGCACACAGGTGACCTAGCGCTTCACTCATAGGCCGCTTTCTTGGTCCCTCATCCACCGTACCGGAAGCTCACCATTTTAATCGAACCGAGGCTGGTCAAGACCTCGGCCGACCTTGCTACGCGAGACGTCCTCCATTGACTCTTCGTCTCAGCAGTTGCAACTTTATCAGTTAGGTCTCCACGACCTTAATCACAAGATGGTCAAAATGCTTTCCCATCATTCTTGACATAAAACAGCCATTTACAAACAACATTTACAAACAGTTTACAAATACAATTTCTATATTAACTCGCATCTTTCCACATTATCCCTCATTAATCCACATTACTTATTCCACATTCCATTTATATGTGTACTCATCCAATCACATCATTTTCCATCTCTTCACTTCAGATTCCTTCACATCACATATCATATATTCACATCCATATCCACATCCATACATCCACATCCACATCCACATTCACATCCATACATCCACATCTACATGCTTACCTCCATTTTCACATCCTCATTTATACATCCACATCCCATATCCACATTCATACATACACATCCACATTCATACATACACATCCATATCCACATCCATACATCCACATCCACTATCACGTCCTCATTCATACATCCACATCCACATACATACATACATCCACATCTACATCCACATTCACATACATCCACATCCACATTCCCATTCATCTCTATACATCCACATCTACATCCACATACATACATACATCCACATCCACATTCCACATTCACATCTATACAGCCACATCTACATCCACATTCACATCTATGCATATACATCTTCATGCATACATCCATTTTCACATTCATACATCCACACTCCCATCTCCACATCCACACATCCACAAACATACATCCATTTTCACATTCCCATTCATATAACCCCATATGCCTTCACATCTAATCTTTTACATCACATCCATTCTCGCCCTATCACAACCCATATACAGCTTATCCTATCACATACACTTCTTACCTCATCCCATACACATCTTATCACATCTTAATTCATCTTATCACCTCCTAACTTATTTCATAAGCATCTTATCACCTCTTATCACATCTTATACACCTCTTATCACATCCTATCACATCTCATATCTATTTATAGAATACAAGAGAATTCTTATATTTGATATAAGATTTCTTTACACATTATTTATGCATAAATTCTATTTAAGGAGATTAATACTTTCGAAGTAAAATCAATCTTTTATGCATCTTCCTATGCATAAATTCATTTTAAATATAAATGACACTTTTGAATTAAATTTCAATCTTTTATGCATTTTCCTATGCATAAATTCAATTTAGATGAGAATGACACTTTTGAATTAGAAATCAATCTTTATGCATCTTCTTATGCATAAATTCAATTTGGTAGGAATTACACTTTTAGAATAAACGAATTTCTCTTATGCATCTAAGTTATGCATAAAATCCATTTATGATGAAAAATCACACTTTTAGTATAAAAAGAATATCTTTTATGCATACCTCTATGCATGAAATCCAATATGATAAAAGTAACACTTTTACAATAAAATAATCAACTTTTATGCTTACCTCTATGCATGAAATCCAAATATGATAAAAGTAACATTTTTATAATAAAATAATCATCTTTTATGCATACCTCTATGCATGAAATTCAATTATGATAAAAGTAACACTTTTATAATAAAATAATAATCTTTTATGCATACCTCTATGCATGAAATCTAATTATGATAATCTAAAAATCAATTTCTCTAGGATTACAATGAATATCTTTTAATTAATCTAGGATGATAATTCCTAGAATATGGTAGGAAGTCCTCTTTTCATGCTTTGAATGAAATTATTTTATGCGTAATTTTTATAAAAATTTTGCCATATCTCTGCTGCTATGGACTGATAAATCTCAATTTGTCTAAGGGATAAAGCTTATCATTAAGGAAATAATTAGAATGATCCCTAATTGGATCATTAATCCATAATGGATTGAATCATCAATATACATAAACTAAAAGTATAGAGAAAAGCCATTAATTTTGCCTCAAGCATAGATTAATCTTGGATTAAGGAAAAGCTTTATGAAAAGCTTCATTTGGATTGAGAATGGGTCATGAGTATGACCATTTCTTGAGTGAGAGAGATAATTTACATAAAAACCATTTGAATTAAGCATAAATAAAAATTTATGTAATTCTTAACTATCATTATTAATAAACTTCAATAGCATTCATCAAATTATGTAACTCTTCACTACCATTCATCAATTAACTTCAATAGCATTCAAAAACCATTCCAATTAAGCTTCTCAAGCTTGAGAGGGGTTGAGAAGAGAGAAGCATTGAGAAATTATAGAAAAGATCAAAATTCACCATTTACCTTACAATTTGCTTGATTCTTTGTTCACGGTAGAGGCCCCCAACCAATCAATTGATTAAGTATGTTGATGGAGCCACCAATGGGGATTGAAGAAAGAGGGAAGCTCCAATTTCTTCAATTTGGAGAGAATTTTAGAGAATAGTAGAAATTAGCATTATTTCAGCATAACTCTAGTATATTAAAATTCTTCTATATTTTTTTCAAAGGACTCATGTTCTATTTATAGGAGAGGGAAGCTCTAACCAAAGCTAACTGAATTCTAGAATTTTCCAAATTCAGTTTGGTTGAATTTGGACTAGATTTGGACCTAGTTTGGTTACTTTTTGATTCGGTTTGGTTCCATTTTGATTTGGTTTGGTTCAAGAGAGAGGAGAGATAAAAATATCACATTATTTTTGAGTTTAAAACTCATTCAAGCATGTGAAATATGCACCTCCTTTAAAGAACTCCCCTTCTTTACATATGTGTCAAAATGGAATCATTATACCCAAAATATCTCATATTTTTAATATTGCTCATAGTTTTTTTACTAATAAACCTTGTACATTTTCAACTCTTCATCTTGTGTGAGAATTTACTCATTTTTGGATACCCAGAATATCTCATATTTTTAATATTGCTCATAGTTTTTTACTAATAAACCTTGTACATTTTCAACTCTTCATCTTATGTGAGCATTTACTCCTTTTTGGATATCCAAAATATCTCATATTTTTAATATTGCTCATAGTTTTTTACTAATAAACCTTGTACATTTTCAACTCTTCATCTTATGTGAGCATTTACTCATTTTTGGATACCCAAAATATCTCATATTTTTAATATTGCTCATAGTTTTTTACTAATAAACCTTGTACATTTTCAACTCTTCATCTTATGTGAGCATTTACTCATTTTTGGGTATCTTCTTTTACAAATTGGATTTATCTCCTCCCTACACATAGATTGATGCTATTGGCCCATAGGAACCTTAATTGGACCATAATCCAAAAATTTCTGAAAATCTAGACCCTTAGGCTAAGGTCCTTTATACCCATTTCCAATTAATTCCACTTGCACATTGGAAAGTTCTTTTTTAAGGTACAAAGTGCGAATCTCATATGAGTTTATATGTAAAAGATATTAGCATTTTATGGAATCACTTCAAATTTGGGACAGGGTGTATACATTGACTTTGTACCTAAGAAAATGAGGACTTTTGACTATCTAATGCTTAATCAAATTATGCAACTATATTTCCAACTTTGAATATGATGTTCCAACAAAAGAACTTGAAACAAAATTCCTTCATTTACTAGGAGAGATTAGCCACTAAAGGTAAACAAATGCCTGTTTTTTTACTGTTTACAGGGTGCTTGAGTGGACAAAACTGGGCACCCTGATCTTGCAACCACCCTGTTACCCTAGTTATGTCTTGATAGGTCTGCCATTTGGTCTGAGCTACAGAAGTTCCCAAGTGAGGGAAAAGTGAGCGCTCATACAGTTCTATAAAATACTTCTTCATAGACTCGCTTGCATCTTGAAGGTGAGAAATCAGCATGGATAAAACTAATTCCTGTTGCCAAGCCATGAAGGAGATTAAGAAAGAAAGGCGATTGATGGAAGTAAGATTACTGTGAGCGACAAGTAAAAGTTACGACTTATATAAAGAAAGGAGCTAGAGTAACTTAGAAGCCAACAGTATCTTGTCACTGAAGTTTTACCGTCTTTCCATGATTTGGGTTTGGCACATATTTCTATAGAAGGTTCATATGAAATACATTATGAACTTTGAGATGATGAGGTAAAAAAAAGCTCGTAGGCTAAGTCACCTACTTTCATTGAAATCCGATATGGCCCACAATATCTGGGGGATAAATTCTTATACTTCCTAAGAGATAAAGAACTTCTTTTGGGCCGTACTCGAATGAAGACCATATCTGCTTCTTTGAATTCTCTGACTGCCCTCTTTTTATCTGCATACTGCTTCTGTCGATCCTGGGCAGTCTTTTAATTGATGACCAAAACCTTGGCATCCAAAACACCGATTCTCACTTCTGAACTCATCGTTCATAATCCTTAAAACAGGTGGGACTTTTGAGAAGAATTCTGGGGAAAGGGTCTTCCTTTTTTAAACAGAATCTTTCTTTTATTTAGAGAGGGAATAATTATAAGATCAGAAAGGGAGGTTCTTACTCCTGCATACCTCGAAGGCTGGGGAGGAATCTTACATTCTACCCCACTTAAAAAGTGCGAGATGTCCTCATCTCGTAAAGTAGAGGACAACTCTTTTTCTTAAGATCCAATTTATTCTGGGTTCCTTATATTCTGGTCAACCCAACAGAATATGAGAATAAATATCCCTCATATAGAACTCATCATTAAATAACAATTCATTCAGATCATATCATTCATATCTTTAACATGATAATGGTCCATTAGACCGAAAAATTCTCTTTTGAACATTCCTCCACGGGAATTTCAGTCAAGCAAGTTCTCAATTTGTCATCCCTTAATTTGATCTACCATGACAAGTGTTAACAGTAGCAATTTGACAGCACAATCCACTAATCTCATAGTGATTTGCTGAAATCATTATCATCATTCTAGTTATGAGTATCATCACAAGACTCGTCCCATTCATCCTCATTGAGGTTTCACTCAGCTTATTACATTTCAACCAAATTTCAGGGATCATCATTTTTCAATCAGAATCAATTCATCAATTCTCAAACAGAATTAAAAATCATATCAACCATATTCGAAATCATCCTCTGGATAGCATTAACGCTTATAATTTCAAGTCTTAGATTTACTCGTATATACTGTCAGTAAAGAGCTGCAGTATACTCTCGGTATATACGGGTAGTCATGGCCCTTGGAATTATAAGGTAAATACCATCATGTCTAGGCCTCAAGCAAGTCAGGGATTCTATATAATTGCGGTACTTCCATCTGAAGACCCAATTACCAAATTACGAATTTCAATTTGAATATCAAATTGTATGAATTATATCACACAATTACAACCTTTTTGTGCTTCTTGATAAATTTTTGACATATTTGGCTTCTCAGTTGATCTTTATTAACCAACCTGGCTCTGATAACAACTGTGAGATCCCTGTTCCCACTGCGCAATGGATTTGGGGTACTAGCAGCAGAAGTAGCACTTCATGCGCGAGGCAGGGTCCCACACTCGTCGGGGCCTCGTCCACGGATATCTGGACAAAAGACTAATCCGTCGGTTTTTTCAAACCAAACCTAGAAAAACTTCCCTTATCCGGAAAGCACGGGCGATTCCTCCAGGATAGCTTTTTACTCTAACGTAGTCAAGACCATTAGTGATCAAACTGATCCGACTGCACCTATAAAGATACTCGGTCAGATCAAGGAAGAAACTTGCACTTGGATCATTGGGATCAATGCTTTTTTCCCCATCAAGAGGCACAGCCGTTGATTCCTATCCATAGAACAATTACTATCCGGGATTTACTTTATCTATCGTAGTAACAGAAATTGAGTCTCGATTTGCAGATCCATCAGTCCAGCCTAACCCCATCCGATCCCATGGGTTAGCCAACCGCCCAACCACTGTAGTGATGGGATCCAATTTGGAATTTGGTTAGGTTTTGTCCCGGGTACCAAGGAAAAGAGTTCCAAGGCCCCCTAGCCGGAAGTTCATGCAAACATAAAACTAGCCACACCACTTACACACCCAATATGAAATTGCCTTTTTCTTAGCATCAGCTAACTTTAAAACAATCCTTTAATGAAACCATAGTACCACTGATCACAATCTTCCAATTTATCCGGTTGATTCAAAATTTTCCATCATTCCTTCATCAGAGTATCTATGGCATCATTGGCAACTAGAACGCTCACCACCTGTCCACACAGGGGCCTTTTCAATAGTTCCTAGCCCATAATACTCGGCAATATAATCACTTATAAAAATCAAGATGGACTCTCGTTGAAGATCAGCAAGATCAACCAACAGATCCATATAAAGAGCCATGGACTCATCCATTGAAGACCAGCAAGGTCAATCAACCAGATCCATGCCCGAATTCACAAAACAACTCTTACTCCTTGTTCCAATATCTTCCTCGATGCACGCCTGGGTATCCTGGGCGACGCAGAGCCCGAGCACCATATGGTCAGCACCCTTTAGGATCCTTCGCACAGGTGACCTAGCGCTTCACTCATAGGCCGCTTCCTTGGTCCCTCATCCACCGTACTGGAAGCTCACCATTTTAATCGAACCGAGGCTGGTCAAGACCTCGGCCGACCTTGCTACACGAGACGTCCTCCATTGACTCTCCGTCTCAGCAGTTGCAACTTTATCAGTTAGGTCTCCACGACCTTAATCACAAGACGGTCAAAATGCTTTCCCATCATTCTTGACATAAAACAGCCATTTACAAACAGCTTACCTCTATGCATGAAATCCAAATATGATAAAAGTAACATTTTTATAATAAAATAATCATCTTTTATGCATACCTCTATGCATGAAATTCAATTATGATAAAAGTAACACTTTTATAATAAAATAATAATCTTTTATGCATACCTCTATGCATGAAATCTAATTATGATAATATAAAAATCAATTTCTCTAGGATTACAATGAATATCTTTCAATTAATCTAGGATGATAATTCCTAGAATATGGTAGGAAGTCCTCTTTTCATGCTTTGAATGAAATTATTTTATGCGTAATTTTTATAAAAATTTTGCCATATCTCCGCTGCTATGACTGATAAATCTCAATTTGTCTAAGGGATAAAGCTTATCATTAAGGAAATAATTAGAATGATCCCTAATTGGATCATTAATCCATAATGGATTGAATCATCAATATACATAAACTAAAAGTATAGAGAAAAGCCATTAATTTTGCCTCAAGCATAGATTAATCTTGGATTAAGGAAAAGCTTTATGAAAAGCTTCATTTGGATTGAGAATGGGTAATGAGTATGACCATTTCTTGAGTGAGAGAGATAATTTACATAAAAACCATTTGAATTAAGCATAAATTAAAATTTATGTAATTCTTAACTATCATTAATCAATTAACTTCAATAGCATTCATCAAATTATGTAACTCTTCACTACCATTCATCAATTAACTTCAATAGCATTCAAAAACCATTCCAATTAAGCTTCTCAAGCTTGAGAGGGGTTGAGAAGAGAGAAGCATTGAGAAATTATAGAAAAGATCAAAATTCACCATTTACCTTACAATTTGCTTGATTCTTTGTTCACGGTAGAGGCCCCCAACCAATCAATTGATTAAGTATGTTGATGGAGCCACCAATGGGGATTGAAGAAAGAGGGAAGCTCCAATTTCTTCAATTTGGAGAGAATTTTAGAGAATAGTAGAAATTAGCATTATTTCAGCATAACTCTAGTATATTAAAATTCTTCTATATTTTTTTCAAAGGACTCATGTTCTATTTATAGGAGAGGGAAGCTCTAACCAAAGCTAACTGAATTCTAGAATTTTCTAAATTCAGTTTGGTTGAATTTGGACTAGATTTGGACCTAGTTTGGTTACTTTTTGATTCGGTTTGGTTCTATTTTGATTTGGTTTGGTTCAAGAGAGAGGAGAGATAAAAATATCACATTATTTTTGAGTTTAAAACTCATTCAAGCATGTGAAATATGCACCTCCTTTAAAGAACTCCCCTTCTTTACATATGTGTCAAAATGGAATCATTATACCCAAAATATCTCATATTTTTAATATTGCTCATAGTTTTTTTACTAATAAACCTTGTACATTTTCAACTCTTCATCTTGTGTGAGAATTTACTCATTTTTGGATACCCAAAATATCTCATATTTTTAATATTGCTCATAGTTTTTTACTAATAAACCTTGTACATTTTCAACTCTTCATCTTATGTGAGCATTTACTCCTTTTTGGATATCCAAAATATCTCATATTTTTAATATTGCTCATAGTTTTTTACTAATAAACCTTGTACATTTTCAACTCTTCATCTTATGTGAGCATTTACTCATTTTTGGATACCCAAAATATCTCATATTTTTAATATTGCTCATAGTTTTTTACTAATAAACCTTGTACATTTTCAACTCTTCATCTTATGTGAGCATTTACTCATTTTTGGGTATCTTCTTTTACAAATTGGATTTATCTCCTCCCTACACATAGATTGATGCTATTGGCCCATAGGAACCTTAATTGGACCATAATCCAAAAATTTCTGAAAATCTAGACCCTTAGGCTAAGGTCCTTTATACCCATTTCCAATTAATTCCAATTGCACATTGGAAAGTTCTTTTTGAATTTCTGTTTCAGGGGAACTTATTTTAATAAGATGAGATAATTTTCTATCCAAAAATATTAAAAATCTGAATATTCTCTCTCTAGAATATTTTCTCTCTCTAGGTTAAAACAGTTAGAAACAAGGTCTTTTATATTTGTGAAGAGGGATTGATTACAGGGGAAGATGCTGGATATTTTGAGAGGCTAGGGAGGAATCTTACATTCTCTCCCACTTGAAAAACGCGAGATGCCCTCATCTCACAAATTGGGGGTAATTTCGCAAGGTGCACAATTATGAGACTGAGAGAAAATTTTTAATTAAGATTAACCACCAAGAAAAGTCTCAAAGAGAGCAAGACTCAAGACAAGAAGAAAGATTTCAACTTTATTCATTCTCGGAACATATACAGTAAGATAGAAGAACTTTTTACACTTCCATAAGCCCGTCCATCATATGGTCACAAAAGCAGCACTCACAAGCTGCGCACGTATAAGGTAACTCATCTATGGGAACAATTCGGCTGGTTATTGCCGCACCTACCTCAGTGGTATGAGGTGATCTAACAAAAGGACCTCTGAGAGGCAAGCCAAAAACGGGGTAAAGGCATATCTTCTGATGAGGAAGAAAACACGCCAGTAAGAAGACCCGCTCAGAAAACCCAATATGCCTTGATCTCATCACGCAATAGTATCGGGGACCCAAACCCAAAGCTTCAATAACCATAGCCAAGCGGACATTGTTGCGAAAGTGCTACTGACCCCATGGTGTTACCCTAGTTATGTCTTGATAGGTCTGCCATTTGGTCTGAGCTACAGAAGTTCCCAAGTGAGGGAAAAGTGAGCGCTCATACAGTTCTATAAAATCCTTCTTCATAGACTCGCTTGCGTCTTGAAGGTGAGAAATCATCATGGATAAAACTAATTCCTGTTGCCAAGCCATGAAGGAGATTAAGAAAGAAAGGCGATTGATGGAAGTAAGATTACTGTGAGCGACAAGTAAAAGTTACGACTTATATAAAGGAAGGAGCTAGCGTAACTTAGAAGCCAACGGTATCTTGTCACTGAAGTTTTACCATCTTTCCATGATTTGGGTTTGGCACATATTTCTATTGAAGGTTCATATGAAATACATTATGAACTTTGAGATGATGAGGTAAAAAAAAGCTCGTAGGCTAAGTCACCTACTTTCATTGAAATCCGATATGGCCCACAATATCTGGGGGATAAATTCTTATACTTCCTAAGAGATAAAGAACTTCTTTTGGGCCGTACTCGAATGAAGACCATATCTGCTTCTTTGAATTCTCTGACTACCCTCTTTTTATCTGCATACTGCTTCTGTCGATCCTGGGCAGTCTTTTAATTGATGACCAAAACCTTGGCATCCAAAACACCGATTCTCACTTCTGAACTCATCGTTCATAATCC
The DNA here is from genome assembly GCF_041138505.1 of Cibotium barometz. Taxonomy (NCBI): domain Eukaryota; kingdom Viridiplantae; phylum Streptophyta; class Polypodiopsida; order Cyatheales; family Cibotiaceae; genus Cibotium; species Cibotium barometz. The sequence goes on along the minus strand of NC_141062.1, from coordinate 28,696,943 downwards.
TTAAAACAGGTGGGACTTTTGAGAAGAATTCTGGGGAAAGGGTCTTCCTTTTTTAAACAGAATCTTTCTTTTATTTAGAGAGGGAATAATTATAAGATCAGAAAGGGAGGTTCTTACTCCTGCATACCTCGAAGGCTGGGGAGGAATCTTACATTCTACCCCACTTAAAAAGTGCGAGATGTCCTCATCTCGTAAAGTAGAGGACAACTCTTTTTCTTAAGATCCAATTTATTCTGGGTTCCTTATATTCTGGTCAACCCAACAGAATACACGAATAAATATCCCTCATATAGAACTCATCATTAAATAACAATTCATTCAGATCATATCATTCATATCTTTAACATGATAATGGTCCATTAGACCGAAAAATTCTCTTTTGAACATTCCTCCACGGGAATTTCAGTCAAGCAAGTTCTCAATTTGTCATCCCTTAATTTGATCTACCTTGACAAGTGTTAACAGTAGCAATTTGACAGCACAATCCACTAATCTCATAGTGATTTGCTGAAATCATTATCATCATTCTAGTTATGAGTATCATCACAAGACTCATCCCATTCATCCTCATTGAGGTTTCACTCAGCTTATTACATTTCAACCAAATTTCAGGGATCATCATTTTTCAATCAGAATCCAAATCAATTCATCAATTCTCAAACAGAATTGAAAATCATATCAACCACATTCAAAATCATCCTCTGGATAGCATTAATGCTTATAATTTCAAGTCTTAGATTTACTCGTATATACTGTCAGTAAAGAGCTGCAGTATACTCTCGGTATATACGGGTAGTCATGGCCCTTGGAATTATAAGGTAAGTACCATCATGTCTAGGCCTCAAGCAAGTCAGGGATTCTATATAATTGCGGTACTTCCATCTGAAGACCCAATTACTAAATTACGAATTTCAGTTTGAATATCAAATTGTATGAATTATATCACACAATTACAACCTTTTTGTGCTTCTTGATAAATTTTTGACATATTTGGCTTCTCAGTTGATCTTTATTAACCAACCTGGCTCTGATACCAACTGTGAGATCCCTGTTCCCACCGCGCAATGGATTTGGGGTACTAGCAGCTGAAGTAGCACTTCATGCGCGAGGCAGGGTCCCACACTCGGGGCCTCGTCCACGGATATCCGGACAAAAGACTAATTCGTCGGTTTTTCCAAACCAAACCCGAAAAAACTTCCCTTATCCGGAAAGCATGGGCGATTCCTCCAGGATAACTTTTTAATCTAACGTAGTCAAGACCATTAGTGATCAAACTGATCCGACTGCACCTATAAAGATACTCGGTCAGATCAAGGAAGAAACTTGCACTTGGATCATTGGGATCAACGCTTTTTTCCCCATCAAGAGGCACAGCCGTTGATTCCTATCCATAGAACAATTACTATCCGAGATTTACTTTATCTATCGTAGTAACAGAAATTGAGTCTCGATTTGCGGATCCATCAGTCCAGCCTAACCCCATCCGATCCCATGGGTTAGCCAACCGCCCAACCACTGTAGTGATGGGATCCAATTTGGAATTTGGTTAGGTGTTGTCCTGGGTACCAAGGAAAAGAGTTCCAAGGCCCCCTAGCCGGAAGTTCATGCAAACATAAAACTAGCCACACCACTTACACACCCAATATGAAATTGCCTTTTTCTTAGCATCAGCTAACTTTAAAACAATCCTTTAATGAAACCATAGTACCACTGATCACAATCTTCCAATTTATCTGGTTGATTCATAATTTCCCATCATTCCTTCATCAGAGTATCTATGGCATCATTGGCAACTAGAACGCTCACCACTTGTCCACACAAGGGCCTTTTCAATAGTTCCTAGCCCATAATACTCGGCAATATAATCACTTATAAAAATCAAGATGGACTCTCGTTGAAGATCAGCAAGATCAACCAACAGATCCATATAAAGAGCCATGGACTCATCCATTGAAGACCAGCAAGGTCAATCAACCAGATCCATGCCCGGTTTCACAAAACAACTCTTACTCCTTGTTCCAATATCTTCCTCGATGCACGCCTGGGTATCCTGGGCGACCCAGAGCCCGAGCACCGTATGGTCAGCACCCTCTAGGATCCTTCGCAGGTGACCTAGCGCTTCACTCATAGGCCGCTTCCTTGATCCCTCATCCACCGTACCGGAAGCTCACCATTTTAATGGAACCGAGGCTGGTCAAGACCTCGGCCGACCTTGCTACGCGAGACGTCCTCCATTGACTCTCCGTCTCAGCAGTTGCAACTTTATCAGTTAGGTCTCCACCACGACCTTAATCACAAGACGGTCAAAATGCTTTCCCAGCATTCTTGACATAAAACAGCCATTTACAAACAGCATTTACAAACAGTTTACAAATACAATTTCTATATTAACTCTCATCTTTCCACATTATCCCTCATTAATCCACATTACTTATTCCACATTCCATTTATATGTGTACTCATCCAATCACATCATTTTCCATCTCTTCACTTCAGATTCCTTCACATCACATATCATATATTCACATCCATATCCATATCCACATCCATACATCCACATCCACATCCACATTCACATCCATACATCCACATCTACATGCTTACCTCCATTTTCACATCCTCATTTATACATCCACATCCCATATCCACATTCATACATACACATCCATATCCACATCCACATCCATACATCCACATCCACATGCATACATCCACTATCACGTCCTCATTCATACATCCACATCCACATACATACATACATCCACATCTACATCCACATTCACATACATCCACATCCACATTCCCATTCATCTCTATACATCCACATCTACATCCACATACATACATACATCCACATCCACATTCCACATTCACATCTATACAGCCACATCTACATCCACATTCACATCTATGCATATACATCTTCACGCATACATCCATTTTCACATTCATACATCCACACTCCCATCCACATCCACACATCCACCACAAACATACATCCATTTCCACATTCCCATTCATATAACCCCATATGCCTTCACATCTAATCTTTTACATCACATCCATTCTCGCCCTATCACAACCCATATACATCTTATCCTATCACATACACTTCTTACCTCATCCCACACACATCTTATCACATCTTAATTCATCTTATCACCTCTTAACTTATTTCATAAGCATCTTATCACCTCTTATCACATCTTATACACCTCTTATCACATCCTATCACATCTCATATCTATTTATAGAATACAAGAGAATTCGTATATTTGATATAAGATTTCTTTACACATTATTTATGCATAAATTCTATTTAAGGAGATTAATACTTTCGAAGTAAAATCAATCTTTTATGCATCTTCCTATGCATAAATTCATTTTAAATGAAAATGATACTTTTGAATTAAATTTCAATCTTTTATGCATTTTCCTATGCATAAATTCAATTTAGATGAGAATGACACTTTTGAATTAGAAATCAATCTTTATGCATCTTCTTATGCATAGATTCAATTTGGTAGGAATTACACTTTTAGAATAAAAGAATTTCTCTTATGCATCTAAGTTATGCATAAACTAGATTAACAACTAGGAGTTGACATGTATCCTCAATATATGGACCGGATGTTTCCACTTGCTCAAGTGCATCCTAACTCACTCTCAACTTTGAAACTATTCTTGCATATCATTACATGCATTCATACAACTAAAAGACCTTATGATTGGGTAAAATTTTCTTTCTCAGTGCCACTTACAGAAACTTTAAGGCCACGTTCTTTCTTAGATTTAGTAATGTTCCTACTTACCCATGACTAACCTTAAATTATGCCGATGGAGTATGTGAAGTACTCCCAATCAAATTTTAGTGACCTTTAGCTCAGTTGTAGGTGAAGAAAATAAACACAAAAAGAAGAAGAAGAAACCAATTTTTAAAAAACACATAAAAAGACCAAGAAGATAACTATCGCTTTAGGATCTTGATAGGACTTTAGGCTAAGTTAGTGATGCTACCTTAAGACCAATGCCTTGATTCTTATGAGGTAGGACCTTGTGTTGTAAAAAACTAATAAAAGAGAGGCTAACCATTGCCGTCTGAGGAGATTCTTGGTGGTCCTATGATACCCTTGGTCAAGGTCTTTTGACCATTGCCTTGGTCTCCATGGGTTGGTGCCTTATCCCTTATAATATAATTACTACACCAAAAAAAAAACCTTTAGACTTAGCATTGTTCACTAAAGTCTGTGTCACTTGAGAGGAGCGAACCATAATCTTAGGCATATGACTAAGACTAGTTTAGGTATAGATAGTATTATTGCTAACCTCAAGTTAAATTGGCCTTACCTTCTCTCTTCGTCGCAGCACAACTTGAAGTTTACCCAGTCATTAAAAAGAAAAAACAAACAACATGCATGCATAACCATGTTTCATCTTTTTATTTTTCAAACAACATCACTTTAGTGGGTTCCAACTTCAAGAGGTATACAATACACCGAGCGAACAAAACCGAGAAAGCCCCAAACTCGAGTGACGTAAAAACCCTATTATGCTCCAGTTCATTTAAGTCTTCTCATTTTAGTCTTCGTAATATATTTTAAAATCATTTTAGTCTTCTCAAGTCAACATGCAGCCGTAAATGGCAAATCACGCAACATACTCAGAGCACAAAAATAGAGTCAATGCAAGACGAAGCAATCAATGCTTTCTCACCCTACAAGCATGTGTTTTTCAAGCGCAAACTCATATTGACAATCTACCAATACATATGAGAACCATGAGCCAAATAAAAACCAAATGGAAATCAAAGTGTATATGTCATAACATCAAAGACAACAAACACATCATTCGAGAGGATGGTTGTTAGCACACTATCTAACCCTCCTCACACTCATCACAGCTATGAACCAGATAAAAAACAAATGGAAATCAATGTGTACATGTCATGACATCAAAGACAGCAAATGTATCATTCAAGAGGATGGCTGTTAGCACACTATCTGACCCTCCTCACACTAATCACAACTATGACCCAAATAAAAAACAAATCTAAATCAAAGTGTACATGTCATGACATCAAAGACAGCAAATGCATCATTCGAGAGGATGATTGTTAGCACACTATCTAACCCTCCTCACAATCATCATAGCCATGAACCAAATAAAAACCAAATGGAATTCAAATTGTAAATGTCATGGCATCAAAGAAATCAAATACATCATTTGAGAGAGGATGGTTGTTAGCACACTATCTAACAACCCTCACACTCATCATTTCCATGAACCAAATAAAAACTAAATGGAATTCAAAGTTTACATGTCATGACCTCAAAGACAACAAACACATCATTAGAGAGGATGGAGAGGATTTTTGCTAGCACACTATCTAACCCTTCTCACACTCATCATCCACATAAACGCGCGATGCTTGATGACATGCTCATAATATCGTTTCATACTTCTTTCTTTGGCTGCAGCCTCCGCATAAGAGGGCAATGCACTACAATGACAAAAAAAGCACACATGTCAATAATAGCCTGCATTGAATCCCAAAAGATTAAGGATATATTTGTTAATTCCATTTCAACTCATCAACCAAAAAGAGCGTGATAGAAAGGACATGGTGAATTCAAATATGAAATTAAGTGCCGGTGGCCAAACTGCTTGTGCCAAGGACAAGTCAAATACCCAAAACATCAAGATAAAAATAGTTATCCATTGCTTTATATAGTGAATAAGGAACACTCCATACAATAGAGATAAAGGCACAAAGAGGAACAATGGATGTCAGTGTAGTAGAAAAGCTCCACACCAAATGTAGCAAAAAGGAGAAAAAGAAGTCAAAAAAGGACTATCAAAGCTCACTAGTCATCATAGGGGTTAAACCCCACACAAGCATCAATATCATCCTCTAAGTCCTCATCCTTAAAGAAGAGCCTGCACTAGTATAGCTACGCAAGTACATGTCCATGTAGCTAGAGATGATGGCATCATCTACGTCCAATGAAACACATGATCTCTCTGAACAAAGGCATGCCTTTAGAGAGGGTGATGTGCCACACCCTAACTCCAAGACAATACCTCGTGGATGACAAAGAAGCTCCAGGAAGCATGACAAAAATGTATGGCTCGCCACCTTGAAGCTCCAATTCTCCACTACTGATAGTGCGCTCACTCACTGTGGTAGGTAATGCATAACACATGAGTCCATGGCTCCCATTCACAAAGCCTCAAACAATGGTATGCTCACTGTGGATGCAAACATCCCTCTTTTGCAAACCAAGTATATCATGGAAGTCCAAAACTGCGTTTTCATTCAAGAAACACGTATAAACGCAACCATGCAATATAATCCAGTTACATAACACCATAGAAATGATGACGCAACTGATATAGGGCATCAAAGAGAAAGTCACATTACCTCTATCATGTTGCCCTCTTGTTCAATGTAACTGTATGCCGAGTGATGGAAGACCACAATCCGTTGCCAAATCTCCAAGTCATATACTCATGAGGAGCGTGCTCAATCCATCCCATGCTATCTCCTTCACAAAACTCTTGACTAAGTTGGATCCTACAAACAAATAATTGGCGAACAGAAATTTGATTTCAAAGAAACCTCTAGCTTGCCATGTAGGACACCACCACCAACCAACCACTATCAGAAAGATTAGTAGCCCCAAAGATAGACTGTATGGACATGGTCCTCTATAAACATCCCATGGAGGCCTCTGTGCACTGCCATGGAGACTCCCTCCAAATGGGAGGTCCAACAAAACAAAGTCTGCTGCCCATGGGACCTTCTTACCTTTCCTAGTGTGCACACAACTCATGGGGTTCTTCTTCAATGTGAAGAACTCATGGATGCAAGTGTACACGGGATCTCTCTCACCACTAGTAAAAGCCTTGCTAATCACAATATAGTCCCCACGAACAGCCATGCACGGAGAGACACGATCAAAACGTGTAGTGTGCTCCCTCAAAAAATCAAACAAAATGGGAAGATTCAAAGTAGATGTAGATGACGACAAAGGGTCTGCACTAGAGCACAAAACAAAGAAAAACCATCACACAAACACCAGGATGCAATGTTCACTAGATTTACTAAAGGAGGAAGCCACCCACTCACCAGTACAAGCCAACTCATCCTCTTTGGCAAGTAAGTCATCATCAATATGGTCCAAATGCATCTCAACAACACTGGCTCCCCGCTTTCTTTTTATTTCACCTACAAGCCCACAAACAAGCTTAGGAAGAACAAATAACATACTTCATATTAAGTTTTCACAAATTTCCCAACTTACCTTGTGCTGACAATGGGGGATCATCCAATGTATTCTTTCTCTTCATAGAATGCGTCTTCTTGAATGCCTCTTTCTCTCGTTCGAGGATGCGGCCTTTATCCATGTCCAACCACCGTGGACAATTCCAACTTCCAACGGTTGAGGAAATGGAAATTTTTGGGGGTACATGGTGGTTTCCACATTAGCCACATAGAGATCCACTAACTTCGCTAGATATGCAAACCACCTAAAAGCTGGCTCTCCTTCAAATAGAGTAAATATCTATTGAAAAACAATGCACATTCATGTTGCTTGCAAAACTCAACCAAATCACAACCAATATACAAATCCATGGAAAGCGGGTTTCAAAGTGAAGAGGCTAGGTTGTATGTACATGAACACTAGACGCTATGCAACCATCTGCACCATATCCACTTTCTTCAGAGCTTGCACCTCTTTGTCTCTTGAATGGACCTTAGTCTTTCTCACCAACGGAAACATGTATCTCCTTTCTTATATCTTCATTTCCTCATAGTAATCTTGGAGTGTATAATTGGATGGCAACACAATGCCCTCCGAGATGGACACATAGCGCATGTTTCTGGATTTTGTCCAGAACAAGTTCCCTTGGGAGCCACTTGAGGACACCACACCAAAACACATGAAACCAATATGTAACAACAAATCATAAAAAGAAACCATCCATAGAGCCATTGAAGTTGGAAGATCACATTCTATACTCATGGTTGCCTTTGAGAAGAGCAAACATAGCTTTTGTAGTCTTGTTTGCTTCAAAAAGTGAAAGCCATCGCAACCTCACATCCATGCTCACATCACACAAAGCAAGTAAATTAAGGTTCTCCAACGAAACAAAACTATCTTCACTCCATTTCAAAGAGAACACTGCCTTCTTCCATTCATCACCCAACTTTGGATCCAAAATATTCAGGATCTGTGAAAGCCAAAACAATCTTCAACTCTAGGGTGGTAATGACACATTGCAAGGTTGAAGACAATGAATACACCAATGAGATCCCTTGCGTGTTTTGTCTAAATACTTTCGAGTAAAGTTTTAAATTTCTTTCTTCTCTAACTTAGAAAACTCCTCATTGGACACTTAACCTTGGAGAGGACCAAGCCTCTTCTCTAGTGCATTTTGAAATTGCACCTACATAGACCACATTATATACACTTAAAAAAAGGCACAACACTACATTAGCTATCCAACATGTGCATGGAAACCTATATTACAAACAAGCTTTCCAAGGTATCCCCATGTCAAGGGGAACCATGGCTTGACTCCCTTGGTGTTTCTCCGACGGATGGCATCTATCATCTTCACATCCGAATCAAGAAGATCTCTCAAAAACTCTTGAGAGTTAGGCGAGCAAATATTTGTAGTGTTGACAATGTCATCTCTGAGTGAGGGCACCACAAGGGCATGCATCACGAGACTACATATAAAAACAAGAAAGGAAGGTAAAATTTTGACAAGCATCCCGAAATAGATCACACTCTAAAAATATTTCAAAACAAAAAACATATTACGTCGAGAGACACACCACACTCAAAATATTATATAACAAAAAAATATTACATCGACAAACTTACATATTAATTCTTTGAAGTCCCATCAATAAAGCACTCTCACATGTCGACTCTTTATGTGAGAGAACTTATCTGTTATGATTGATGACCATGCCGCTATCCTATGATTTCCCTCCCATACACAAAACATTTTTCTGAATAAGACTTTCAGCTCGTCACTATTCATGATGTCATTTTCAAACTCTATATTGACAGCCCTCCAGTGCTCATCCCAACTCTACTCGATGTCATTAGTGATGCTCTCCTCCCCAAGTGATGTACACAAGGACACTATAAAAACCCCCTTCTCCTCCATGTAACCCTCATGTTGAAAAGCTTCCTTTAGAGAAGAAACATCATCTCGCAATCTACGGACTTTGGCATGTGGATTGAAGCGACATAAAGGAATAGGTGGACAGACTGCAAAGCTCATAATCTTTGTCCTCCTTGTGATGTCCTCACCACAAATCATTGTCATGTCACCTTCCTCACTGGCCCCTAGCTCATTCTCAGAGGTGGATACATATGGCACAATTTGAAGGGAAGCCTCCACATTTCAATTTGAGTCTCATCAACTTTCTCTTCCTCCACCCCCCCCCCCCCCGCCGGTGGCTTCATCCATCCCACTGCCATCTCTAGAAGCCACTTTCAACTCATCAATAGTCGAAGGACTAACTTTCTCCATTATTTTTTTTGTTGGATTTCATTGAGCAACACTCAATTGCTCTTTCTTCTTGCTGTTTGTTTTTGTTTCCTACCAGTTTTGTTCTCCATCGTGTGAACACAAAACAAAAACACCACTCAATCACGCATGGAGAATATGTATCTTAACTTCTAAATCCAAACAACTACAACATAAGAACTTCAAAATGACTCCATACATAAAAACAAGTCATGACAAAAAAATTCACACTATTGGCCATCACTTGACCATGGCTTGGTCATAGAAGTGAACGTAAGCATATTAAAGATTAACATCATATACTCGTAGAAGTGATTAACATTCAAAGAAGTGATTGTGACTCGGCCTTGGCATTCACCTTGGTGGACCTAAAAAAATCATATGAGCAAGCAACATTAGAAAACCACATATGAGCAATTAACACAATGCCCTCCTCCAACTCATTGTGCAACCAACTCTATGTGCTCACCATACATGAGCAAGCTTTACAATTACCTCCAAGCAATGCCAATAGTGCTGGGAAGAAGAAGCCCGCGTATACTTGTGCTTGTAAAGTTAGGAATACTTTGTTGGAGGGAAAAAGCTCCTTCTATAATACTTGTGCTTGGAGGTAATAGTTTGGACAACATGAAAACTAAAGAATAGAAAAAAATTGAACTCTTTCTGCATCATTGTCCCTGCCCAATAGCCACATACATATAGGATAAAATGAAATAAGCTTCAAAACAATCTGGATACATTTTTAAAACATTATTCGTAGCACGTTTCCCTTGTTTTAATTCGAACTGGCTACTATAAACACCAAGTAACATCAACATCCCAATCGTAGTGGCCATGGCTATGGTCACTACCATTGGGAAGTAGCCCGTGTCGATGTGGGATGCTTCCCAACAATAGTGGCCTTGGCCAACACATGTCTTGGTTACCCACATATATACATGCACTAATGCTACGTGTTTGTTTTACTCTTGTATTAGCAGTGGCAAGGTCCATGACTTGTCACATCATCATTGCCAGAAATCATTGGTACTGGTTAGTTTGTTTTATTGTTGTCTCTCAGCCAAGTCCCCACGACTACTACCACATCATCATTGCTACATGATAGTGTCTTATGGCACTTGTGTCTACTCACAAGCCTCTACATGCTTTCTTCTATGAACCACATGCTAATAATATCACACTTCTCAATGATTACTAGAGAGAGGGATGATGATGAGTATGAGAAGATTATAATTCATGATTTAGTGGCTAGATGCTATGAGGTGCACTATCAACGGAGGCCAAGTGTTGAAGTAATTATTCTCTTCATACATGGACAACATATGTCTTGGCCATGGACACTACCGTTGGGAAGTAGCCCACATTGACACGGGCTTCTTCCCAATGGTGGTGGCCATGGCCAAGCCCAATATGCCATGCTTGTCATCATCTGGCCCAAAAGGAAAACTTCCTTGATTGCTTGCAATGGTGAGTTTATGGGAGCTTTAGACATACTTCAAGCAAAGCTTAGCTAGGGAGTTAATGTTGAAGCTCAAAATCTGTTCAAGGGCTTGTTAGATTTTTTGCATGCAAATCTCCAGAAACTTCATGATTTACCATGATTTGCAGACATATGGCACCATACTATTGACATAACCTCACAACCATAACAAAAAAAAGGGGGCTCGAAGCACCCCGCGCCAATGTGGGCCGCTTCTAGCCCCCTTTTAAATTTTTTTTTGAAGTCCAACAAAGCTATTTAGCCATGGCAAAGAAGTAAAGCCAAACATTCAATTCAGCCATGGCAAAGTAGTAAGGTGTCAAGGGGAGCAATAGGCAATTGTAAATGAAAAAGAATTTGTAGGAAATACCTTTTTTGAGAGATTGAATGTCTTCTTTGGAGGAGAGAGTGCCAAGCCGCTTCAATATTTGGAGGAGAGAGTTGCCTAAGAAGGGAATACAATAATACTAAGAGGAAGATGAAGTGAGAAAGAGATAGGAAATGTAGGGTCATCTCATAACTCTTGGGTGACCAGGTAGGGTCATCTCATAACTCTTGGGTCGGTAGTGTCAACATAATGTTTCGGTGGCGTAGGAAGCCATCACACTCATTCTTGGGATTTTAGAGCGTTATTGCTTGCCAGATTATATATATTGGGGCCATGTTCTCTTTATAGTAATTGAATCATTCTCAAGATACTACAAAAAAAAAATGCCAGCTTGATAAAGTTATTTAAAAATTTTAAATTTGAATATGATTATATTTAAGATTTGAATATTTTTCCATTGTGTTTTTATAATTTAATTATACATAAATAATATAAAAGCATAAATGTATAAATATAATTACACATATATATTGAGTATATTAATTTAATTTAATTATGTAAATACATATTTATAAGGTTTATATATTGAAAAAACTTAATACCTATTAATTGAATATATAAATAAATAATACATTGATATTATATTTTTAAATATCTAATAGAAATTGTTATCTAATATATAATATTATCTTTATTGATGACAATTGTCATAATAAATACTTTATTGTCACATGCGTTAAAAATCAAGAATTGATTACACTAAAATAGTGTATCTTGTGAGCTTAGGTATACACATTGTATATTGGTTTACATGAATTTTCTTGCTCACATATACACATCATTTGGCCATTTTCTTTCCTATTCTTGGTTTCGCCCCTGCTCTTTTGACATCTGCAATGGCTAGGTGTGTGACCATCTATTGTCCAAAGGTGGGAACAAAGCTTGTTATACATTCAAGCCAAAGATATAATGTGATATCTTTAGAAATATAAGAACACTTTGCGCTCTCTAGCAAGAGGTTTAGACTCTGCACCCAATAACTTTGGCTGCAAAAAGTATTAAGATCAAAGATCAAACAGTTGTTGATGGGACCAAGGGATATGTGTTGGATGCAGATGTTCAAGAATTTTATAAGTTTAGGTTACATACTGTCAACTTGGTAGTGCTTGATGAAGAGGAAACTGTGAAGAAAGATAACGTGGTGGATCAGTCATCCTCTTTGCATTGCTTGAGTGTTTTTTATGTTATTAGTGTTTAGCCTAGAGGGAGCAGTATACATGCTGCCTTTGAAAGTGTGCATCAAATAGTATGTATTGTGATGAACTTCCTATGTCCTACATTATGTTGGATATATTGTTCTTGAGATCCCTCTTTTTGGGTAGAATTCTTCAATGCTGGGAATGGAGCATAAACATGATGAGGGTCATGTATGGGCAGACTATGTATATTGTAGTAGTGATTGCTGTACAGGTCCTATGCAATTGAGTAGGTGTGATGGTCACCTATGTTGCTACAATCTAGAGTGCCCGCACATTGTGGCTGCTTTAGTTGTGAATGAGACTCACTGGATTGGGAGAGTGCAGAAGGTGCCTCAAGTTGGGAGATTGGGAGAAGAGATTGGAACTCTTGTATGTAGTCATTGTAGACTTCCAACCTAAGTGTGTGAAGCAGTGTCCCACCATCATATATTATTACAGTGTTCCAAAATATTAGGAGAATTATACTAGATGTGAAATGAATTTGGGTTACCAACCATGACCATCCACGTGCAGAGGGTATTAGTAGGTTTAAAAAGAGAATAATTGAAGATAAATTATACTCGCATGCAAAGGGGAATCCGCATGCAGCACCTAAGCAAGTCTAAGTGCGTGTGGTCCAAGAGATGATCCTTGACATTTTGATTAAAGAACGTGAGGGGAAAGAAGGAGATTTTGGTGATGACAAGGAGCTGAATGATCTACTTAAGGTTGTCACTCCGTTGTCAGATAAGAAGAGAATTCAAAGTAATATTCAAGAAGCTAAAGGGAGCAATGTGTGTGGCCAAAAAGAACTCAAAGCCATTTTGGATTTGAAAGGCAAGATTGGTTACCTGTTTTTGCATAGTGCTCTTTTCCCAAGGCAGTTAGGTTTGAACATCCAACCACATGTTTTTAAAATGTCAACTGTCGGTCCTGGGAGTGGAGTAGATTTGGTAAACAAAATGAGACTAGGTGGTAACTTGCAGGAGATGTTATTGAGAATACACATTGCTGGCATGTGGACACCAAGTGGATGATTGCACCACCTAGAACCGCTCCAAGTGTTTGGCTAGTTCTAGAAGGTACAAACCTTACAGTAAAGGAGGTGGCCAATCTCGAGATACCAAGGTTTCTATTGGAGACAAGTAGCACCATCCCACACAATCCAACATCGATACTAGGGTCAGGCCTACCACCAATAGTTGCAAGCTCATGCAGGTCTAAGTACCAGGCTAGTAAGGTTGTCCGTTGGTGAAAGAGGCTCACTAAAGAACTCCAAGTGAATGTACAGAAAGGTCATTTGATTTTAGCTTACATTGTTTGAGAAGACATTGTTGTCTGTAATGAATTGCACATGTTTTATGTGAGCACAGAGGGGTCGCATGTTGTTGGAGTGAATTGTGTGGTGAATGTGTCTGAGTACCCAAGCTGCTCTTGTTCAGATTTCCAAAAGAGAGAAGCAAAGCATGAGATATATACCTCCCATGCAAACATATGTATTATGTTTTTTTGCAAGTGCTGAATCTTGATGCGCTTGTGCATGAGTTTTGCACTAGCAAGCTTTGAAAAAAGTGGAGTTGTTTCAAGCATTGTCTGGTCGTTCGCTACCATGCAAATGTTGTAGAGCCATAGGGCATTGTTGGATGTCCGAATATGCATTGACAAATTTTGGGATGCTAACTACAAACGCATGGCAAATGTTTTTGGTCACTCAGTTTTTGGTCTTGGGAGGAGAATATGCGTAGCATTAACTATTTTTTGGGTTTCTTGGTTTAAGGTTTCTTGTTGTTGTCAGACTATTTTCTTCAATAGAAGTTAAGATTCACCATTTGAGGTTTCTTGTTTTGTGGTAGAGCTTTTCTTCCCTATAATAAAAATAAAATTTGTGGTTGGACGATCATACGGTGATATATTCATGAAAAAAATACAATAGGTGTCTTCATGTTCATTACAAATCATTGCCCCTCCACTCAGAATGCACTCTTGCTCGTTCCCTCTCCCTCGTGAAATGGCCATCCTCCAACTTCAAGGGCCTATCCCCACGTACCAACTGTTAGAACTTCAAAAAATAAAAATTTAAAATTAAGGTACCCCCCAAAATGAGTAAATGCATATGAAACTCCATAATCTGCCGTGATTGCACCTCCTTCTAGTTGTCTTTTTGCATCATACTCTCCGCATTCATCATCTAACAATGTCAAGACAACAGTCTAACCTGAGGCACACTCCTAATGCCATTTCATCATACATCCTTCATAATGTCAAAGATGATCAGGGTGTGTGGAAAGGTATAAACTTTAAATTAAACGATTGGGTGACTATGAAACCATCATGCAAAGGTCCTCATAGGATAAAAAGGCCATTAGGTAAAATATGGACTCTCATTTTTGCCCCTTAAGGATTTCCACACCTCCTCTCTCTAGAAAAATGGGCTCATGGTGAAATTTTTGCAAATCAACTCAAAAGTGAGCGGAGTTTGGACATTTGGAATCTACTCTTTGAGACCTTTCCAATGATATATAGCACATGACAAGCAATTTTGAATATTCAAGAAGTCCCCAAATTGGTGATGATGTGGCAACATGTAACATACCACGTCATCACCAATTTGGGGACTTCTTGAATAATCAAAATTTTCCATCATACTATATATCATTGGAAATGAGTAGATTCCAAATGTGCAATCTCTGCCAACTTTTAATTTGACTTGCAAAAATCTCACCAGGAGACCATTTCTCTAGAGAGAGGAGGTGTGGAAATCCTTAAGGGAAAAAAATGAGAGTCCATATTTCACCTAATGAAAGAAGAGGCTTAGTACAATACCATTGGAAGGGACATATCTTGGATTTCAAGATAGCAAAATATGGGTGGAAGGCAAAGGTGCAATATGTGTACACGACAAGAGACACACATTCATCCTTCTACTCCAGCATCTGCATTACAAGCTCATTATAAGATGTTTTTTGTAATTTTATTTATGTTCTTTATGATTCTATGGTTTATTCACATGTGTTGTATATGTGATAGATGTTTATCCATCAACAAGCATTGAGTGATAACCTATGGAGTCAGTCACCACCATCAAAAATTTTGAAGCCATGCATGCTGATCTTGCAAAAGTATTATTTTCTGATCAACCATCTACTTTTTTCATTAATAAATAGAAATTTATATATAATACTATAAGCATATTGTCTCTACAAGACCAGAAGCTTATGGAAGACCGGAGAGTTTGGCTATACCAACCCTAAATTCATTAGATTGGGACTTTCCAAACAAAGGTACTCTATTAGCATTTAAATCCAAGATTGTCTTGGATATTCAGAAGTCTATGAAAGCAAGAAGGATTTTTAAGAGGATTAGGCTACCATGGTTTATACCTCTCCCTGTATTTATGGCATGTTTTGGAGAAGCAAACATGAAGAGGAAAAAATCAATGTGGTTATCTACACATATATCTAAGTTTGACTTCCAAGCATAATGCAGTTAGAGCTAAATGGAAAGTGAGTGAAGCAATCCATAGGGGTGATTTTATAAAATTTAATGCTTGCATTGATTCTGTGGTGATGGCATACAACATGTCTCAATAAACCTTGTACATTAGCTTAGAGTATTCATGGTTAAGCCCATGGATGAATCTATCCAACAATTGCGTTCATGCGGAAGGCAACGAGAGTTCAAATGCTTGAGACAGCTAATGAAATATCTAACCAACTCCTCTTCTTCCCTCTCATCTTTGTGTAGATGTGAAGCTACACCCCATAGGAATCCTTCATGCATAAATTGCTTCAAGAAAATTCTCCTAAGAGGGATGAAATTCAAGCCTTCCTCGACCCTAAAAGTTTTATACCAATCCCTAACCTTATCTCCTAGGATCACCATCTCTAATAAATTTATGAGTTAGCTTGGCTATCTAGGCAGCCTTTCCATGGCTCTATCGACCATCTCTCACAAAAGGTGCTATTCTTTCCGCTACCGCTGTTCCCAGGGCCTATGCAAAAGTAACTGGGTCTACGGGTAGAGTTGGTGTTGGCATAACATGAGCAATGATAGGAGTACATGGAGGTGCAACACGTGGCACTACATGAGGATGCATTGATCTAAACCCGTGTGGAGGTAGATGTGCTACACAAGGTATGTGTCCTACTAGTGCCCCAATAGGTGCTTTAGTCATGTGGGCATTAGGTGCAGCCGGTCTTGTAGCATGAGTTGGTAGCAAACTCACTCTAGGGAAGGGATGTTTCATGGGTGCACTAGAATGAGATGTGACCCCTCTATGAATGGTAATACTACAGATATGAGTTGGTAGCAAACTCACTCTAGGGAAGGGATGTTTCATGGGTGCACTAGAATGAGATGTGACCCCTCTATGAATGGTAATACTCACTCTATGGGAAGGGATGTTTCATGGGTGCACTAGAATGAGATGTGACCCCTCTATGAATGGTAATACTACAGATATGCTAGGCGTAGGGGCTCCATGTGTGAAGTGGTGTTGGCTACCATGGTAACCGTGGGCATGTGGCTCAAAGGTAATTCTACGTCAGTCATATGTGCCATAGTTGTTGGTGGTGTGGCTCTTGCTTAGAGATAAGCTAGTGTACTAGTATTGTCTCGAATGGGGACAACTCTAGGATCTAAGAAGGTGAAGCTCATACTAGTATGCTCTTGAGCCCTTGTAGCATGGCCTTATGGTTTAGAAGATGTGGGTTGGTCCATGGTATAGTCGGGTGATACTAAAAAAGTAGGATTCATTCGGCTCACAAGAGGTGTTACCATTTTGCGCATTGTGGGAATTCTTGCTTTGGATGTCCCAACTTGCAACATATGTCTTTGTATCCTTTCATGTTCAATGACCCTATATATGCACTTGCAGATACCCTACAATAGTTCCTCCTCTATTGTGGCCCCATATATTAATTGAACAATCCCTTCCCAACTAACACCATAAGCTTGGGCTGTAGCAAAATCCACAAGAGTCTTTGATGATGCGTCATACTCCCAATCATTTTTAAAGAAGACATTGATCCATGATTTGTAAGCCTAGCTCTTTCCCCGAGATAGACACAATGCTATTGCTTATGTTAAGGCTATTGGGCACTACCTGTGCATTCCTAGCTTTGGACTTGTTTTGGGCATATATGACTATTTGGGCTGTTAATCGTTGTTGTGTCACTTGCAAAGTCTCTTCTTCCTTTTCTCTGGCAGCCTGGATTAGTTCCTCTACTGCATTCAATTCTTCTTATGTTCTACCATCCGGCATAAGAACTTGTGTAAGGGGTGGTTTGATGTTCACAACTGCATGCAACACTAGGAGCTGTATGGATAGGGATATCAACATGAACGCTCCCTTCTTGCACCGATGAGAGTACACCAAGTTTCTCTCTAGGGTTTACCTTAACTCCTTCATCATATGGTCTATATGTAGTAAGATTTAGTTTAGAGTTAGAGGTTGAGGGCTGAACCTCTGAGATAGCTAGCTACACGGTCAAAAAGACTGTTTAACTAGCTTGACTGTTGACGCCTGGTTAGGGTTCTCATTTCTTGGGACTAGGGATCCTTCCATTAACTCAAAATATGACGAAGTATCACTAGCCCCTAGTATAGGTCCTTGTACAATGCTAAAATGGGTTCTGAACAAAGGTCCTAAGCCCAGTGTAGACTAGTACGCACGTAGCTTGATAGATGCACTATTGTCTATATCGGCCTCTAATACATGCCCAAATCATAGGTGCATGCCAAATCTGGGGTGTTAGATCCTACAGATGCCCCAAATAAGTTTGGAAATTTTTATTTTTATTTTTATTTTTTGTTAAAATTTTATTTTCTTTTGGAAAAAAATTAGATTGTCCAAAGTTTTTCCGAAACACGTCTTTTGTGTTTCTTAACCCATATGGCACTAGAAAAAGTGTATTTTCTCCATGTCAATCAAGTGCTACGGGCGCTTGCTCCCATAGTTAATGAAGCTCCTTAACTATGTAAAATTGTAAATTTTTCAATTGTCACACAAGTTGTGTTAACATTGTGAGACCCCCGCCCCCTCCGCCACGATGCTCCCTCCAAGAGCGCTGGCGGCAGAAGTAATGTCAGTCTCTCGCGCGGGGCAAGGGATCCACACTCGGGGCCTCACGGACGGATGTCCGGACAAGAGACTAGCCCGGTGGTTCCTCCGAAAAAAACCGGGCCCGAAAAAACTTCCCTCGCCCGGAAGGCATGGGTGATTCTACCAAGAAAATCTTTTAACGAGAGAATTGATCTAATGAGTCAAAGTCTTAACTAAAAATAATAAAAGTAACACTTTTGATATAAAAATTTATCCATTATGCATACTTCTATGCATAAAAATAAAAATGATAAAAGTAACACTTTTGATATAAAAATTTATCCATTATGCATACTTCTATGCATAAAAATAAAAATGATAAAAGTAACACTTTTGATATAAAAAATTATCCATTATGCATACTTCTATGCATAAAAATAAAAATAATAGAAGTAATACTTTTGATATAAAAATTTATCTGTTATGCATAATATAAAAATTCAATTTTTCCATGATTACAATGAAATTCTTTCAATTAATCTAGGATGATAATTCTTAGAATATGGTAGGAAATCCTCTTTTCATGCTTTGAATGAAATTATTTTATGTGTAAATTTTTATAAAATTTTACCATAGCTCCGCTACTATTACTGATAAATCTCAATTATTTTAAAAGATAAGGCTTATCTTTAAGGGAATGATTAGAATGATCCCTAATTGGATCATTAATCCTTAATGGATTAAATAAAAAATAATCATAAACTAAAAGCATAGATTAAAAAAACTATTAATTTGTTCTCAAGCATAGATTAATCTTGGATTAAGGAAAAGCTTCATTTGGATTGAGAATGGGTCATGAGTATGACCATTTCTTAAGTGAGAGAGAGAAAAAAAACCATTAGAATTAAACATAAATGGAAATTTATATAATTCTTTACTATCATTAATCAATTAACTTCAATAGCAATTAAAAACCATACCAATTAAGCTTCTCAAGCTTGAGAGGGGTTGAGAAGAGAGAAACATTGAGAAATTATAGAAAAAATAAAAATTCACCATTTACCTTACAATTTGCTTGATTCTTTGTTCACAGTAGAGGCCCCCAACCAATCAATTGGTTTAGTATGTTGATGGAGTCACCAATGGGGATTAAAGAAAGAGGGAAGTGTCAAAAACTAGTGAATTATTAAAGAATTCACAGTTCTTGGCTTAGGTGGAGTAGAGTAACAATGCATAAGACACTATATTTTTTTCAATAAGGGGAGGCTTCTATTTATAGGAAAAATTGAGCTCCTAACCAAACAAACTGATTCTAGAATTTTCCAAGTCAGTTTGGTCACTTTTTGACCATTTTTAGGTCAGTTAAGCTAACTTTTTGGAACTAGACTTGAATGAGGAGAGAGGAGAGATGAAATATCTTAATTTTTATGAGTTTAAAACTCATTCAAGCATGTGATTTAGGCGCCTCATTGAAGGCCCTCCTTTTCCTTACTGATGTGTCAAAAATGGAATCCTTACACTCAAAATATCTCATATTTTTATATTACTCATAGTTTTTTACTATTAAACCTTGTACATTTTTAACTCTTCATCTTATGTGAGCATTGAAGGGACTCCCCTTCCTTACATATGTGTCAAAATAAAATCATTATACCCAAAATATCTCATATTTTTAATATTGCTCATAGTTCTTTACTAATAAACCTTGTACATTTTCAACTCTTCACCTTATGTGAGCATTTACTCATTTTTGGGTATCTTCTTTTAAAAAATTAGATTTATCTCCTCCCTACACATGGATTGATCCTATTGGCCCCTAGGAACCTTAATTGGACCATAATCCAAAGATTTCTGAAAATCTAGACCCTTAGACTAAGGTTCTTTATACCTATTTCCAATTAATTCCAATTGCACATTGGATAATTCTTTTTGAATTTCTGTTTCAGGGGAATTCATCTTAATTATATGAGATATTTTTCTATCCAAAAATATTCAAAATCTAAATATTCTCTCTCTAGAATATTTTCTCTCTCTAGGTTAAAAGAGTTAGAAACAAGGCCTTTATATTTCTGAAGAGGGATTGATTACAGGAAAATATGCTGGACATTTTGTGAGGCTGGGGAGGAATCTTACATTCTCTCCCACTTGAAAAACGCGAGATGTCCTCATCTCGCAAACTGGGGTAATTTTGCAAGATGCACAAATATGAGACTTAGAGAAAAATTTTAATCAAGATTAACCACCAAGAAAAATCTCAAAGAGAGCAAGATTCAAGATAAGAACAAGATTTAAACTTTATTCATTCTCGAAACTTATACAAAAAAGATAGAAGAACTCTTTACACTTCCATAAGCCCGTCCATCATATGGTCACAAAAGCAGCACTCACAAGCTGCGCACATATAAGGTAACTCATCTATGGGAATAATTCTGTTGGTTATTGCCGCACCTATCTCAGTGGTATGAGGTGATCTAACCAAAGGACCTCTGAGAGGCAAGCCAAAAACGGGGTAAAGGCATATCTTCTGATGAGGAAGAAAACACGCCAGTAAGAAGACTCGCTCAGAAAACCCAAGATGTCTTGATCTCATGACGTAGTAGTATCGGGGACCCAAACCCAAAGCTTCAATAACCATGGCCAAGCGGACATTGTTACGAAAGTGCTGCTGACCCCTGGGTGTTAACCTAGTTATGTCTTGATAGGTCCGCCATTTGGTCTGAGCTACAGAACTTCCCAAGTGAGGGAAAAGTGAGCGCTCATACTGTTCTATAAAATCCTTCTTCACAGACTCGCTTGCGTCTTGAAGGTGAGAAATCATCATGCATAAAACTAATTCTTGTTGCCAAGCCATGAAGGAGATTAAGAAAGAAAGGAGATTGATGGGAGTAAGATTACTGTGAGCGACAAGTAAAAGTTACGACTTATATAAAGGAAGGAGCTAGCGTAACCTAGAAGCCAACGGTAACTTGCCACTGAAGTTTTACCGTCTTTCCATAATTTGGGTTTGGCACATTTTTCTATAGAAGGCATTAACAATTTTGAGATGAGGAGATAAAAGAAGTTCGTAAGCTAAATCACCTACTTTCTTTGGTCCACAATATCTAGGAGATAACTTCTTATACTTCCCAAGAGATAAAGAACTTCTTTTGGCCCGTACTCGAATGAAGACCAAAACCTTGATATCCAAAACATCGATTCTCACTTCTGAACTCATTGTTCTGAATCCTTAAAACAGGTGGGACTCTTGAGAAGTATTCAGGGGAAAGGTTCTTCCTTTTTTAAACAGAATCTTTCTTTTATTTTAGAGAGAGAATAATTATAAGATCACAAAGGGAGATTCTTACTCCTGTATACCTCGAAGGCTGGGGGAGAATTCTTACATTCTACCCCACTTAAAAAGTGCGAGATGTCCTCATCTCGCAAAGTAGAGGACAACTCTTTTTCTTAAGATCCAATTTATTCTCGGGTTCCTTATATTCTAGTCAACCCAACAGAATACGGGGATAATTATCCCTTAAATAGAACTCATCATTAAATAACAATTCATTCAAATCATATCATTCATATCTTTAACACGATAATGGTCCATTAGACCAAAAGAATTCCCTTCTGAAGATTCCTCCACGGAAATTTCAGTTAAGCAAGTTCTCAATTTGTCATCCCTTAACTTGATCTACCGAGTCAAGTGTTAACAGTAGCAATCTGACAGCACAATCCACTAATCTCATAGTGATTTGCTGAAATCATTATCATCATTCCAGTTATGAATATCATCACTGGGACTCGTCCCATTCATCCTCATTGTGGTTTCGCTCAGCTTATTACATTACAACTAAATTTCAGGAATCATCATTTTTCAATCAGAATCCAAATCAATTCATCAATTCTCAAACAGAATTAAAAATCATATCAATCACATTCGAATTCATCATTTGGATAGCATTAACGCTTATAATTTCAAGTCTTAGATTTACTCGTATATGCTGTCTCAGTAAAGAGCTGCAGTTGTACTCTCGGTATATACGGGTAGTCACGGTCCTTGGAATTATAAGGTAAATACCATCATGTCTAGGCCTCAAGCAAGTCAGGGATTCTATATAATTGCGGTATTTCCATCTGAAGACCCAATTACCAATTTACGAATTTCAGTTTGAATATCAAATTGTATAGATTATATCACACAATTACAACCTTTTTGTGTTTCTTGATAAATTTTTGACATAATTGGCTTCTCAGTTGATCTTTATTAGCCAAAGGCTCTGATACCAACTGTGAGATCCCTGTTCCCACCGAGCAACTGATTCAGGGCACTGGCAGCAGAAGTAGCACTTCTCGCGCGGGACAGGGGTCCCACACTCGGGGCCTCACCCACGGATATCCGGATAAGAGACTAATCCGTCGGTTGTTTTCCAAAACCGAACCCGAAAAAACTTCCTTTACCGGAGCGCACGGGCGATTCCACCAGGATAACTTTTTACTCTAATGTAGTCAAGATCATTTCTGATCGAGCTGATCCAATTGCATCTATAAGATACTTGGTCAGATCAAGGAAGAAACTTGCACTTGGATCATTGGGATCAACGCTTCTTTCCCCATTCAAGAGGCACAGCCGTTCCATAGAACAATTACTGTCCGGGATTTACTTTATCTATCGTAATAACAAAAGTTGAGTCTCGATTTACGGATCCATCAGCCTAGCCTAACCCCATCCAATCCCATGGGTTAGCCAACCACCCAACCACTGTAGTGATGGGATCCAATTAGGAATTTGGTTAGGTTTTGTCCCGGGTACCAGGGAAAAGAGTTCCAAGGCCCCCTAGCCGGAAGTTCATGCAAATATAAAACTAGTCACACCACTTACACACCCAATATGAAATTGCCTTTTTCTCAGCATCAGCTAACTTTAAAACAATCCTTTAATGAAAACCATTATGTCATTCGTGACAATCTTCCAATTTATCCGGTTGATTCAAATTCCCATCATTCCTTCATCAGAGTATCTATGGCATCATTGGCAAACAACTGGAACGCTCACCACCTGTCAGCTCAGGGGCCTTTTCAATAGTTCCTAGCCCATAATACTCTCACTTATCAAGATGGACTCTCGTTGAAGATCAGCAAGATCAACCAACAGATCCATATAAAGAGCCATGGACTCATCCATTGAAGACCAGCAAGGTCAATCAACCAGATCCATGCCCGGTTTCAGAAAACAACTCTTACTCCTTGTTCCAATATCTTCCTCGACGCACGCGTGGGTATCCTGGGCGACCCAGAGCCCGAGCACCGTATGGTCAGCACCCTCTAGGATCCTTCGCAGGTGACCTAGCGCTTCACTCATAGGCCGCTTCCTTGGCCCCTCATCCACCGTACCAGAAGCTCACCATTTTAATCGAACCGAGGCTGGTCAAGACCTCGGCCGACCTTGCTACGCGAGACGTCATCCATTGACTCTCCGTCCCAGCAGTTGCGACTTTATCAGTTAGGTCACCATGACCTCAATCCATAAGATGGTCAAAATGCTTCCCCAGCATTCTTGACATAAAACAGTCATTTACAAACAGTCACAAAATACAGTTTCTATATCGAACTCCGTCTTTTCATATTATCCCTCCTCAATCCATATTACTTATTCCACATTCCCTTCATATGTACTCATTCTCATCCATTCATTCATATCAATGACACATTATTTCCCATACACATTCACCTTCATTATTCTTCATACACATCCATGCATACATCCATTTTCACATCCTTATTCATACATCCACATCCACATACATCCATACATACACATCCACATGCATACATCCACATCTATATGCATACATCCATACATACACATCCATATGCATACATCCGCATCCTCATTCGTACATCTATATCTACATGCACATTCATGCATCTTCATCCATACATCCACATTTACATGCACATTCACATCCATACTCCACATACATACATCTATTTTTTTCCTTCCCATTCATATATACTCATACACCTTCACATCTATTCTTTTACATCACATCCATTCTCGCGTTATGACAACCCATATACATCTTATCTCATCACATACACTTCTTATCTCATCCCATACACATCTTATCACATCTTAACTCATCTTATCACATCCTAACTCATCTCATATACATCTTATCTCATCTTATCACATCTCATACACCTCTTATCACATCTTAACTCATCTTATCACATCCTAACTTATCTCATATGCATCTTATCTCATCTTATCACATCCTAACTCATCTCATATACATCTTATCTTATCTTATCACATCTCATACACCTCTTATCATATCTCATACACCTCTTATCACATCTTAACTCATCTTATCACATCCTAACTTATCTCATATGCATCTTATCTCATCTTATCACATCCTCACTCATCTCATATACATCTTATCTCATCTTATCACATCTCATACACCTCTTATCACATCTCATACACCTCTTATCACATCTTAACTCATCTTATCACATCCTAACTTATCTCATATGCATCTTATCTCATCTTATCACATCTCATACACCTCTTATCACATCTCATACACTTCTTATCACATCCTAACTCCTCTTATCACATCCTAACTTATCCTTTATGCATACCTCTATGCAAGAATTTCAATTGTGATAAAAGTAACACTTTTACAATAAAATAATCATTTTTTTGGGTAATATTTTTATAATAAAATAATAATTTATTTATTTTTTTCATTTCTATGCACGAAATTTAATATGATGAAAATAACATTTTTATAATAAAATAATCATTTTTTTTCTTTATAGTTTTATAATAAAATAATAAAATATTCATCTTTTGAGCGTATCTCTATGTATGAAATTCAATTATGCTAAAAGTATCACTTTTGATATAAAAATTTATCCATTATGCATACTTCTATGCATAAAAATAAAAATGATAAAAGTAACACTTTTGATATAAAAATTTATCCATTATGCATACTTCTATGCATAAAAATAAAAATGATAAAAGTAACACTTTTCATATAAAAATTTATCCATTATGCATACTTCTATGCATAAAAATAAAAATAATAGAAGTAATACTTTTGATATAAAAATTTATCTTTTATGCATAATATAAAAATTTAATTTTTTCATGATTACAATGAAATTCTTTCAATTAATCTACGATGATAATTCTTAGAATATGGTAGGAAACCCTCTTTTCATGCTTTGAATGAAATTATTTTATATGTAAATTTTTATAAAATTTTGCCATAGCTCCGCTACTATAACTGATAAATCTCAATTATTTTAAAAGATAAGGCTTATCTTTAAGGGAATGATTAGAATGATCCGTAATTGGATCATTAACCCTTAATGGATTAAATAAAAAATAATCATAAACTAAAAGCATAGATAAAAAAAACTATTAATTTGTTCTCAAGCATAGATTAATCTTGGATTAAGGAAAAGCTTCATTTGGATTGAGAGTGGGTCATGAGTATGACCATTTCTTAAGTGAGAGAGAGAAAAAAAACCATTAGAATTAAACATAAATGGAAATTTATGTAATTCTTTACTATCATTAATCAAGTAACTTCAATAGCATTCAAAAACCATACCAATTAAGCTTCTCAAGCTTGAGAGGGGTTGAGAAGAGAGAAACATTGAGAAATTATAGAAAAAATCAAAATTCACCATTTACCTTACAATTTGCTTGATTTTTTGTTCCCGGTAGAGGCCCCCAACCAATCAATTGGTTTAGTATGTTGATGGAGTCACCAATGGGGATTAAAGAAAGAGGGAAGTGTCAAAAACTAGTGAATTATTAAAGAATTCACAGTTCTTGGCTTAGGTGGAGTAGAGTAACAATGCATAAGACACTATATTTTTTTCAACAAGGGGAGGCTTCTATTGAAGGGACTCCCCTTCCTTACATATGTGTCAAAATAAAATCATTATACCCAAAATATCTCATATTTTTAATATTGCTCATAGTTTTTTACTAATAAACCTTGTACATTTTCAACTCTTCACCTTATGTGAGCATTTACTCATTTTTGGGTATCTTCTTTTACAAAATTGGATTTATCTTCTCCCTACACATGGATTGATCCTATTGGCCCCTAGGAACCTTAATTGGACCATATTCCAAAGATTTCTGAAAATCTAGACCCTTAGACTAAGGTTCTTTATACCTATTTCCAATTAATTCCAATTACACATTGGATAATTCTTTTTGAATTTCTGTTTCAGGGGAATTCATCTTAATTATATGAGATATTTTTTTTATCCAAAATTATTCAAAATCTAAATATTCTCTCTCTAGAATATTTTCTCTCTCTAGGTTAAAACAGTTAGAAACAAGGTCTTTATATTTCTGAAGAGGGATTGATTACAGGAAAATATGCTGGACATTTTGTGAGGCTGGGGAGGAATCTTACATTCTCTCCCACTTGAAAAACGCGAGATGTCCTCATCTCGCAAACTGGGGTAATTTCGCAAGATGCACGAATATGAGACTTAGAGAAAAATTTTAATCAAGATTAACCACCAAGAAAAATCTCAAAGAGAGCAAGATTCAAGATAAGAATAAGATTTAAACTTTATTCATTCTCGATACTTATACAGTAAAGATAGAAGAACTCTTTACACGTCCATAAGCCCGTCCATCATATGGTCACAAAAGCAGCACTCACAAGCTGCGCACATATAAGGTAACTCATCTATGGGAATAATTCTGTTGGTTATTGCCGCACCTATCTCAGTGGTATGAGGTGATCTAACAAAAGGACCTCTGAGAGGCAAGCCAAAAACGGGGTAAAGGCATATCTTCTGATGAGGAAGAAAACACGCCAGTAAGAAGACTCGCTCAGAAAACCCAAGATGTCTTGATATCATGACGCAGTAGTATCGGGGACCCAAACCCAAACCTTCAATAACCATGGCCAAGCGGACATTGTTACGAAAGTGTTGCTGACCCCTGTGTTAACCTAGTTATGTCTTGATAGGTCCGCCATTTGGTCTGAGCTACAGGAGTTCCCAAGTGAGGGAAAAGTGAGCGCTCATACTGTTCTATAAAATCCTTCTTCACAGACTCGCTTGCGTCTTGAAGGTGAGAAATCATCATGGATAAAACTAATTCTTGTTGCCAAGCCATGAAGGAGATTAAGAAAGAAAGGAGATTGATGGGAGTAAGATTACTGTGAGCGACAAGTAAAAGTTACGACTTATATAAAGGAAGGAGCTAGCGTAACCTAGAAGCCAACGGTAACTTGCCACTGAAGTTTTACCGTCTTTCCATGATTTGGGTTTGGCACATTTTTCTATAGAAGGCATTAACAATTTTGAGATGAGGAGAGAGGAGCGATGAAATATCTCAATTTTATGAGTTTAAAACTCATTCAAGCATGTGATTTAGGCGCCTCATTGAAGGCCCTCCTTTTCCTTACTGGTGTGTCAAAAATGGAATCCTTACACTCAAAATATCTCATATTTTTATATTATAGGAAAAATTGAGCTCCTAACCAAACAAACTGATTCTAGAATTTTCCAAGTCAGTTTGGTCACTTTTTGACCATTTTTAGGTCGGTTAAGCTAACTTTTTGGAACTAGACTTGAATGAGGAGAGAGGAGAGATGAAATATCTCAATTTTTATGAGTTTAAAACTCATTCAAGCATGTGATTTAGGCGCCTCATTGAAGGCCCTCCTTTTCCTTACTGATGTGTCAAAAATGGAATCCTTACACTCAAAATATCTCATATTTTTATATTACTCATAGTTTTTTACTATTAAACCTTGTACATTTTTAACTCTTCATCTTATGTGAGCATTGAAGGGACTCCCCTTCCTTACATATGTGTCAAAATGAAATCATTATACCCAAAATATATCATATTTTTAATATTGCTCATAGTTTTTTACTAATAAACCTTGTACATTTTCAACTCTTCACCTTATGTGAACATTTACTCATTTTTGGGTATCTTCTTTTACAAAATTGGATTTATCTCCTCCCTACACATGGATTGATCCTATTGGCCCCTAGGAACCTTAATTGGACCATAATCCAAAGATTTCTGAAAATCTAGACCCTTAGACTAAGGTTCTTTATATCTATTTTCCAATTAATTCCAATTGCACATTGGAAAATTCTTTTTGAATTTTTGTTTCAGGGGAATTCATCTTAAGTATATGAGATATTTTTTTATCCAAAAATATTCAAAATCTAAATATTCTCTCTCTAGAATATTTTCTCTCTCTAGGTTAAAACAGTTAGAAACAAGGTCTATATATTTCTGAAGAGGGATTGATTACAGGAAAATATGCTGGACATTTTGTGAGGCTGGGGAGGAATCTTACATTCTCTTCTACTTGAAAAACGCGAGATGTCCTCATCTCGCAAACTGGGGTAATTTCGCAAGATGCACGAATATGAGACTTAGAGAAAAACTTTAATCAAGATTAACCACCAAGAAAAATCTCAAAGAGAGCAAGATTCAAGATAAGAACAAGATTTAAACTTTATTCATTCTCGAAACTTATACAGTAAAGATAGAAGAACTCTTTACACGTCCATAAGCCCGTCCATCATATGGTCACAAAAGCAGCACTCACAAGCTGCGCACATATAAGGTAACTCATCTATGGGAATAATTCTGTTGGTTATTGCCGCACCTATCTCCGTGGTATGAGGTGATCTAACAAAAGGACCTCTGAGAGGCAAGCCAAAAACGGGGTAAAGGCATATCTTCTGATGAGGAAGAAAACACGCCAGTAAGAAGACTCGCTCAGAAAACCCAAGATGTCTTGATCTCATGACGCAGTAGTATCGGGGACCCAAACCCAAAGCTTCAATAACCATGGCCAAGCGGACATTGTTACGAAAGTGCTGCTGGCCCCTGGGTGTTAACCTAGTTATGTCTTGATAGGTCCGCCATTTGGTCTGAGCTACAGAAGTTCCCAAGTGAGGGAAAAGCGAGCGCTCATACTGTTCTATAAAATCCTTCTTCACAGACTCGCTTGCGTCTTGAAGGTGAGAAATCATCATGGATAAAACTAATTCTTGTTGCCAAGCCATGAAGGAGATTAAGAAAGAAAGGAGATTGATGGGAGTAAGATTACTGTGAGCGACAAGTAAAAGTTACGACTTATATAAAGGAAGGAGCTAGCGTAACCTAGAAGCCAACGGTAACTTGCCACTGAAGTTTTACCGTCTTTCCATGATTTGGGTTTGGCACATTTTTCTATAGAAGGCATTAAGAATTTTGAGATGAGGAAATAAAAGAAGTTCGTAAGCTAAATCACCTACTTTCTTTGGTCCACAATATCTGGGAGATAACTTCTTATACTTCCCAAGAGATAAAGAACTTCTTTTGGCCCGTACTCGAATGAAGACCAAAACCTTGATATCCAAAACATCGATTCTCACTTCTGAACTCATTGTTCTGAATCCTTAAAACAGGTGGGACTCTTGAGAAGTATTCAGGGGAAAGGTTCTTCCTTTTTTAAACAGAATCTTTCTTTTATTTTAGAGAGAGAATAATTATAAGATCAGAAAGGGAGATTCTTACTCCTGTATACCTCAAAGGCTGGGGGAGAATTCTTACATTCTACCCCACTTAAAAAGTGCGAGATGTCCTCATCTCGCAAAGTAGAGGACAACTCTTTTTCTTAAGATCCAATTTATTCTGGGGTTCCTTATATTCTGGTCAACCCAACAGAATACGGGGATAATTATCCCTTAAATAGAACTCATCATTAAATAACAATTCATTCAAATCATATCATTCATATCTTTAACACGATAATGGTCCATTAGACCAAAAAAATTCCCTTCTGAAGATTCCTCCACGGAAATTTCAGTTAAGCAAGTTCTCAATTTGTCATCCCTTAACTTGATCTACCGAGTCAAGTGTTAACAGTAGCAATCTGACAGCACAATCCACTAATCTCATAGTGATTTGCTGAAATCATTATCATCATTCCAGTTATGAATATCATCACTGGGACTCGTCCCATTCATCCTCATTGTGGTTTCGCTCAGCTTATTACATTACAACTAAATTTCAGAAATCATCATTTTTCAATCAGAATCCAAATCAATTCATCAATTCTCAAACAGAATTAAAAATCATATCAATCACATTTGAATTCATCATCTGGATAGCATTAATGCTTATAATTTCAAGTCTTAGATTTACTCGTATATGCTGTCAGTAAAGAGCTGCAGTTGTACTCTCGGTATATACGGGTAGTCATGGTCCTTGGAATTATAAGGTAAATACCATCATGTCTAGGCCTCAAGCAAGTCAGGGATTCTATATAATTGCGGTATTTCCATCTGAAGACCCAATTACCAATTTACGAATTTCAGTTTGAATATCAAATTGTATAAATTATATCACACAATTACAACCTTTTTGTGTTTCTTGATAAATTTTTGACATAATTGGCTTCTCAGTTGATCTTTATTAGCCAAAGGCTCTGATACCAACTGTGAGATCCCTGTTCCCACCGAGCAACTGATTAAGGGACTGGCAGCGGAAGTAGCACTTCTCGCGCGGGACAGGGGTCCCACACTCGGGGCCTCACCCACGGATATCCGGATAAGAGACTAATCCGTACGGTTGTTTTCCAAAACCGAAACCGAAAAAACTTCCTTTACCGAAAAGCACGGGCGATTCCACTAGGATAACTTTTTACTCTAACGTAGTCAAGATCATTTCTGATCGAGCTGATCCAATTGCATCTATAAGATACTTGGTCAGATCAAGGAAGAAACATGCACTTGGATCATTGGGATCAACGCTTTTTTCCCCATTCAAGAGGCACAGCCGTTGATTCCTATCCATAGAACAATAACTGTCCGGGATTTACTTTATCTATCGTAATAACAAAAGTTGAGTCTCGATTTACGGATCCATCAGCCCAGCCTAACCCCATCCAATCCCATGGGTTAGCCAACCACCCAACCACTGTAGTGATGGGATCCAATTAGGAATTTGGTTAGGTTTTGTCCCGGGTACCAAGGAAAAGAGTTCCAAGGCCCCCTAGCCGGAAGTTCATGCAAATATAAAACTAGTCACACCACTTACACACCCAATATGAAATTGCCTTTTTCTCAGCATCAGCTAACTTTAAAACAATCCTTTAATGAAAACCATTATGTCACTGGTGACAATCTTCCAATTTATCCGGTTGATTCAAATTCCCATCATTCCTTCATCAGAGTATCTATGGCATCATTGGCAACTAGAACGCTCACCACCTGTCCACTCAGGGGCCTTTTCAATAGTTCCTAGGCCATAATACTCGGCAATATAATCACTTATCAAGATGGACTCTCGTTGAAGATCAGCAAGATCAACCAACAGATCCATATAAAGAGCCATGGACTCATCCATTGAAGACCAGCAAGGTCAATCAACCAGATCCATGCCCGGTTTCAGAAAAAAACTCTTACTCCTTGTTCCAATATCTTCCTCGACGCACGCGTGGGTATCCTGGGCGACCCAGAGCCCGAGCACCGTATGGTCAGCACCCTCTAGGATCCTTTGCAGGTTACCTAGCGCTTCACTCATAGGCCGCTTCCTTGGCCCCTCATCCACCATACCGGAAGCTCACCATTTTAATCGAACCGAGGCTGGTCAAGACCTCGGCCGACCTTGCTACGCGAGACGTCATCCATTGACTCTCCGTTCAGCAGTTGCGACTTTATCAGTTAGGTCACCATGACCTCAATCCATAAGATGGTCAAAATGCTTCCCCAGCATTCTTGACATAAAACAGTCATTTACAAACAGTCACAAAATACAGTTTCTATATCGAACTCCGTCTTTCCACATTATCCCTCCTCAATCCATATTACTTATTCCACATTCCCTTCATATGTACTCATTCTCACCCATTCATTCATATCAATGACACATTATTTCCCATACACATTCACCTTCATTATTCTTCATACACATCCATGCATACATCCATTTTCACATCCTTATTCATACATCCACATCCACATACATCCATACATACACATCCACATGCATACATCCACATCTATATGCATACATCCATACATACACATCCATATGCATACATCCACATCCTCATTCGTACATCTATATCTACATGCACATTATACATCTTCATCCATACATCCACATTTACATGCACATTCACATCCATACCCCACATACATACATCTATTTTTTTCCTTCCCATTCATATATACTCATACACCTTCACATCTATTCTTTTACATCACATCCATTCTCGCCTTATGACAACCCATATACATCTTATCTCATCACATACACTTCTTATCTCATCCCATACACATCTTATCACATCTTAACTCATCTTATCACATCCTAACTCATCTCATATACATCTTATCTCATCTTATCACATCTCATACATCTCTTATCACATCTTAACTCATCTTATCACATCCTAACTTATCTCATATGCATCTTATCTTATCTTATCACATCCTAACTTATCTCATATACATCTTATCTCATCTTATCACATCTCATACACCTCTTATCACATCTCATACACCTCTTATCACATCTTAACTCATCTTATCACATCCTAACTTATCTCATATGCATCTTATCTCATCTTATCACATCCTAACTCATCTCGTATACATCTTATCTCATCTTATCACATCTCATACACCTCTTATCACATCTCATACACCTCTTATCACATCTTAACTCATCTTATCACATCCTAATGTTATTTTCATCATATTGAATTTCGAGCATAGAAATGAGAAAAATAAATAAATTATTATTTTATTATAAAAATATTACCCAAAAAATGATTATTTTATTGTAAAAGTGTTACTTTTATCACAATTGAAATTCTTGCATAGAGGTATGCATAAAGGATAATTTAGGATGTGATAAGAGGAGTTAGGATGTGATAAGAAGTGTATGAGATGTGATAAGAGGTGTATGAGATGTGATAAGATGAGATAAGATGCATATGTTTTTATAATAAAATAATCATTTTTTTTCTTTATAGTTTTATAATAAAATAATAAAATATTCATCTTTTGAGCGTATCTCTATGTATGAAATTCAATTATGGTAAAAGTATCACTTTTGATATAAGAATTTTTCCATTATGCATACTTCTATGCATAAAAATAAAAATGATAAAAGTAACACTTTTGATATAAAAATTTATCCATTATGCATACTTCTATGCATAAAAATAATAATGATAAAAGTAACACTTTTGATATAAAAATTTATCCATTATGCATACTTCTATGCATAAAAATAAAAATAATAGAAGTAATACTTTTGATATAAAAATTTATCTTTTATGCATAATATAAAAATTTAATTTTTCCATGATTACAATGAAATTCTTTCAATTAATCTAGGATGATAATTCTTAGAATATGGTAGGAAATCCTCTTTTCATGCTTTGAATGAAATTATTTTATGTGTAAATTTTTATAAAATTTTGCCATAGCTCCACTACTATAACTGATAAATCTCAATTATTTTAAAAGATAAGGCTTATCTTTAAGGGAATGATTAGAATGATCCCTAATTGGATCATTAACCCTTAATGGATTAAATAAAAAATAATCATAAACTAAAAGCATAGATAAAAAAAAACTATTAATTTGTTCTCAAGCATAGATTAATCTTGGATTAAGGAAAAGCTTCATTTGGATTGAGAATGGGTCATGAGTATGACCATTTCTTAAGTGAGAGAGAGAAAAAAAACCATTAGAATTAAACATAAATGGAAATTTATGTAATTCTTTACTATCATTAATCAATTAACTTCAATAGCATTCAAAAACCATACCAATTAAGCTTCTCAAGCTTGAGAGGGGTTGAGAAGAGAGAAACATTGAGAAATTATAGAAAAAATCAAAATTCACCATTTACCTTACAATTTGCTTGATCTTTGTTCACGGTAGAGGCCCCCAACCAATCAATTGGTTTAGTATGTTGATGGAGTCACCAATGGGGATTAAAGAAAGAGGGAAGTGTCAAAAACTAGTGAATTATTAAAGAATTCACAGTTCTTGGCTTAGGTGGAGTAGAGTAACAATGCATAAGACACTATATTTTTTTCAACAAGGGGAGGCTTCTATTTATAGGAAAAATTGAGCTCCTAACCAAACAAACTGATTCTAGAATTTTCCAAGTCAGTTTGGTCACTTTTTGACCATTTTTAGGTCAGTTAAGCTAACTTTTTGGAACTAGACTTGAATGAGGAGAGAGGAGAGATGAAATATCTCAATTTTTATGAGTTTAAAACTCATTCAAGCATGTGATTTAGGCGCCTCATTGAAGGCCCTCCTTTTCCTTACTGATGTGTCAAAAATGGAATCCTTACACTCAAAATATCTCATATTTTTATATTACTCATAGTTTTTTACTATTAAACCTTATACATTTTTAACTCTTCATCTTATGTGAGCATTGAAGGAACTCCCCTTCCTTACATATGTGTAAAAATGAAATCACTATACCCAAAATATCTCATATTTTTAATATTGCTCATAGCTTTTTACTAATAAACCTTGTACATTTTCAACTCTTCACCTTATGTGAGCATTTACTCAGTTTTGGGTATCTGCTTTTACAAAATTGGATTTATCTCCTCCCTACACATGGATTGATCCTATTGGCCCCTAGGAATCTTAATTGGACCATAATCCAAAGAAATCTGAAAATCTAGACCCTTAGACTAAGGTTCTTTATACCTATTTCCAATTAATTCCAATTGCACATTGGAAAATTCTTTTTGAATTTCTGTTTCAGGCGAATGAGATATTTTTCTATCCAAAAATATTCAAAATCTAAATATTCTCTCTCTAGAATATTTTCTCTCTCTAGGTTAAAACAGTTAGAAACAAGGTCTTTATATTTCTGAAGAGGGATTAATACAGGAAAATATGCTGGACATTTTGTGAGGCTGGGGAGGAATCTTACATTCTCTCCCACTTGAAAAACGCGAGATGTCCTCATCTCGCAAACTGGGGTAATTTCGCAAGATGCACGAATATGAGACTTAGAGAAAAATTTTAATCAAGATTAACCACCAAGAAAAATCTCAAAGAGAGCAAGATTCAAGATAAGAACAAGATTTAAACTTTATTCATTCTCGGAACTTATACAGTAAAGATAGAAGAACTCTTTACACTTCCATAAGCCCGTCCATCATATAGTCACAAAAGACAGCACTCACAAGCTGCGCACATATAAGGTAACTCATCTATGGGAATAATTCTGTTGGTTATTGCCGCACCTATCTCAGTGGTATGAGGTGATCTAACAAAAGGACCTCTGAGAGGCAAGCCAAAAACGGGGTAAAGGTATATCTTCTGATGAGGAAGAAAACACGCCAGTAAGAAGACTCGCTCAGAAAACCCAAGATGTCTTGATCTCATGACGCAGTAGTATCGGGGACCCAAACCCAAAGCTTCAATAACCATGGCCAAGCGGACATTGTTACGAAAGTGCTGCTGACCCCTGGGTGTTAACCTAGTTATGTCTTGATAGGTCCGCCATTTGGTCTGAGCTACAGAAGTTCCCAAGTGAGGGAAAAGTGAGCGCTCATACTGTTCTATAAAATCCTTCTTCACAAACTTGCTTGCGTCTTGAAGGTGAGAAATCATCATGGATAAAACTAATTCTTGTTGCCAAGCCATGAAGGAGATTAAGAAAGAAAGGAGATTGATGGGAGTAAGATTACTGTGAGCGACAAGTAAAAGTTACGACTTATATAAAGGAAGGAGCTAGCGTAACCTAGAAGCCAACGGTAACTTGCCACTGAAGTTTTACCGTCTTTCCATGATTTGGGTTTGGCACATTTTTCTATAGAAGGCATTAAGAATTTTGAGATGAGGAGATAAAAGAAGTTTGTAAGCTAAATCACCTACTTTCTTTGGTCCACAACATCTGGGAGATAACTTCTTATACTTCCCAAGAGATAAAGAACTTCTTTTGGCCCGTACTCGAATGAAGACCAAAACCTTGATATCCAAAACATCGATTCTCACTTCTGAACTCATTGTTCTGAATCCTTAAAACAGGTGGGACTCTTGAGAAGTATTCAGGGGAAAGGTTCTTCCTTTTTTAAACAGAATCTTTCTTTTATTTTAGAGAGAGAATAATTATAAGATCAGAAAGGGAGATTCTTACTCCTGTATACCTCGAAGGCTGGGGGAGAATTCTTACATTCTACTCCACTTAAAAAGTGCGAGATGTCCTCATCTCGCAAAGTAGAGGACAACTCTTTTTCTTAAGATCCAATTTATTCTGGGGTTCCTTATATTCTGGTCAACCCAACAGAATACCACGGATATCCGGATAAGAGACTAATCCGTCGGTTGTTTTCCAAAATCGAACCCGAAAAAACTTCCTTTACCAGAAAGCACGGGTGATTCCACCAGGATAACTTTTTACTCTAACGTAGTCAAGATCATTTCTGATCGAGCTGATCCAATTGCATCTATAAGATACTTGGTCAGATCAAGGAAGAAACTTGCACTTGGATCATTGGGATCAACGCTTTTTTCCCCAATCAAGAGGCACAGCTATCTCATATGCATCTTATCTCATCTTATCACATCCTAACTCATCTCATATACATCTTATCTCATCTTACACATCTCATACACCTCTTATCACATCTTAACTCATCTTATCACATCCTAACTTATCTCATATGCATCTTATCTCATCTTATCACATCCGAACTCATCTCATATACATCTTATCTCATCTTATCACATCTCATACACCTCTTATCACATCTCATACACCTCTTATCACATCTTAACTTATTTTATCACATCCTAACTTATCTCATATGCATCTTATCTCATCTTATCACATCTCATACACCTCTTATCACATCTCATACACTTCTTATCACATCCTAACTCCTCTTATCACATCCTAACTTATCCTTTATGCATACCTCTATGCAAGAATTTCAATTGTGATAAAAGTAACACTTTTATAATAAAATAATCATTTTTTGGGTAATATTTTTATAATAAAATAATAATTTATTTATTTTTTTCATTTCTATGCACAAAATTCAATATGATGAAAATAACATTTTTATAATAAAATAATCATTTTTTTCTTTATAGTTTTATAATAAAATAATATCTCTTTTTTTTCTTTATAGTTTTTCTTTTGAGCGTATCTCTATGTATGAAATTCAATTATGCTAAAAGTATCACTTTTGATATAAAAATTTATCCATTATGCATACTTCTATGCATAAAAATAAAAATGATAAAAGTAACACTTTTGATATAAAAATTTATCCATTATGCATACTTCTATGCATAAAAATAAAAATGATAAAAGTAACACTTTTGATATAAAAATTTATCCATTATGTATACTTCTATGCATAAAAATAAAAATAATAGAAGTAATACTTTTGATATAAAAATTTATCTTTTATGCATAATATAAAAATTCAATTTTCCCATGATTACAATGAAATTCTTTCAATTAATCTAGGATGATAATTCTTAGAATATGGTAGGAAATCCTCTTTTCATGCTTTGAATGAAATTATTTTATATGTAAATTTTTATAAAATTTTGCCATAGCTCCACTACTATAACTGATAAATCTCAATTATTTTAAAAGATAAGGCTTATCTTTAAGGGAATGATTAGAATGATCTCTAATTGGATCATTAACCCTTAATGGATTAAATAAAAAATAATCATAAACTAAAAGCATAGATAAAAAAAAACTATTAATTTGTTCTCAAGCATAGATTAATCTTGGATTAAGGAAAAGCTTCATTTGGATTGAGAATGGGTCATGAGTATGACCATTTCTTAAGTGAGAGAGAGAAAAAAAACCATTAGAATTAAACATAAATGGAAATTTATGTAATTCTTTACTATCATTAATCAATTAACTTCAATAGCATTCAAAAACCATACCAATTAAGCTTCTCAAGCTTGAGAGGGGTTGAGAAGAGAGAAACATTGAGAAATTATAGAAAAAATCAAAATTCACCATTTACCTTACAATTTGCTTGATTCTTTGTTCACGGTAGAGGCCCCCAACCAATCAATTGGTTTAGTATGTTGATGGAGTCACCAATGGGGATTAAAGAAAGAGGGAAGTGTCAAAAACTAGTGAATTATTAAAGAATTCACAGTTCTTGGCTTAGGCGGAGTAGAGTAACAATGCATAAGACACTATATTTTTTTCAACAAGGGGAGGCTTCTATTTATAGGAAAAATTGAGCTCCTAACTAAACAAACTGATTCTAGAATTTTCCAAGTCAGTTTGGTCACTTTTTGACCATTTTTAGGTCAGTTAAGCTAACTTTTTGGAACTAGACTTGAATGAGGAGAGAGGAGAGATGAAATATCTCAATTTTTATGAGTTTAAAACTCATTCAAGCATGTGATTTAGGCGCCTCATTGAAGGCCCTCCTTTTCCTTACTGATGTGTCAAAAATGGAATCCTTACACTCAAAATATCTCATATTTTTATATTACTCATAGTTTTTTACTATTAAACCTTGTACATTTTTAACTCTTCATCTTATGTGAGCATTGAAGGGACTCCCCTTCCTTACATATGTGTCAAAATGAAATCATTATACCCAAAATATCTCATATTTTTAATATTACTCATAGTTTTTTACTAATAAACCTTGTACATTTTCAACTCTTCACCTTATGTGAGCATTTACTCATTTTTGGGTATCTTCTTTTACAAAATTGGATTTATCTCCTCCCTACACATGGATTGATCCTATTGGCCCCTAGGAACCTTAATTGGACCATAATCCAAAGATTTCTAAAAATCTAGACCCTTAGACTAAGGTTCTTTATACCTATTTCCAATTAATTCCAATTGCACATTGGAAAATTCTTTTTGAATTTCTGTTTCAGGAGAATTCATCTTAATTATATGAGATATTTTTCTATCCAAAAATATTCAAAATCTAAATATTCTCTCTCTAGAATATTTTCTCTCTCTAGGTTAAAACAGTTAGAAACAAGGTCTTTATATTTCTGAAGAGGGATTGATTACAGGAAAATATGCTGGACATTTTGTGAGGCTGGGGAGGAATCTTACATTCTCTCCCACTTGAAAAACCCGAGATGTTCTCATCTCGCAAACTAGGGTAACTTCGCAAGATGCACGAATATGAGACTTAGAGAAAAATTTTAATCAAGATTAACCACCAAGAAAAATCTCAAAGAGAGCAAGATTCAAGATAAGAACAAGATTTAAACTTTATTCATTCTCGGAACTTATACAGTAAAGATAGAAGAACTCTTTACACTTCCATAAGCCCGTCCATCATATGGTCACAAAAGCAGCACTCACAAGCTGCGCACATATAAGGTAACTCATCTATGGGAATAATTCTGTTGGTTATTGCCGCACCTATCTCAGTGGTATGAGGTGATCTAACAAAAGGACCTCTTAGAGGCAAGCCAAAAACGGGGTAAAGGCATATCTTCTGATGAGGAAGAAAACACGCCAGTAAGAAGACTCGCTCAGAAAACCCAAGATGTCTTGATCTCATGATGCAGTAGTATCGGGGACCCAAACCCAAAGCTTCAATAACCATGGCCAAGCAGACATTGTTACGAAAGTGCTGCTGACCCCTGGGTGTTAACCTAGTTATGTCTTGATAGGTCCGCCATTTGGTCTGAGCTACAGAAGCTCCCAAGTGAGGGAAAAGTGAGCGCTCATACTGTTCTTTAAAATCCTTCTTCACAGACTCGCTTGCGTCTTGAAGGTGAGAAATCATCATGGATAAAACTAATTCTTGTTGCCAAGCCATGAAGGAGATTAAGAAAGAAAGGAGATTGATGGGAGTAAGATTACTGTGAGCGACAAGTAAAAGTTACGACTTATATAAAGGAAGGAGCTAGCGTAACCTAGAAGCCAACGGTAACTTGCCACTGAAGTTTTACCGTCTTTCCATGATTTGGGATTGGCACATTTTTCTATAGAAGGCATTAAGAATTTTGAGATGAGGAGATAAAAGAAGTTCGTAAGCTAAATCACCTACTTTCTTTGGTCCACAATATCTGGGAGATAACTTCTTATACTTCCCAAGAGATAAAGAACTTCTTTTGGCCCGTACTCGAATGAAGACCAAAACCTTGATATCCAAAACATCGATTCTCACTTCTGAACTCATTGTTCTGAATCCTTAAAACAGGTGGGACTCTTGAGAAGTATTCAAGGGAAAGGTTCTTCCTTTTTTAAACAGAATCTTTCTTTTATTTTAGAGAGAGAATAATTATAAGATCAGTAAGGGAGATTCTTACTCCTGTATACCTCGAAGGCTGGGGGAGAATTCTTACATTCTACCCCACTTAAAAAGTGCGAGATGTCCTCATCTCGAAAAGTAGAGGACTACTCTTTTTCTTAAGATCCAATTTATTCTGGGGTTCCTTATATTCTGGTCAACCCAACAGAATACGGGGATAATTATCCCTTAAATAGAACTCATCATTAAATAACAATTCATTCAAATCATATCATTCATATCTTTAACACGATAATAGTCCATTAGACCAAAAAAATTCCCTTGTGAAGATTCCTCCACGGAAATTTCAGTTAAGCAAGTTCTCAATTTGTCATCCCTTATTAACTTGATCTACCGAGTCAAGTGTTAACAATAGCAATCTGACAGCACAATCCACTAATCTCATAGTGATTTGCTGAAATCATTATCATCATTCCAGTTATGAATATCATCACTGGGACTCGTCCCATTCATCCTTATTGTGGTTTTGCTCAGCTTATTACATTACAACTAAATTTCACAAATCATCATTTTTCAATCAGAATCCAAATCAATTCATCAATTCTCAAACAGAATTAAAAATCATATCAATCACATTCGAATTCATCATCTGGATAGCATTAACGCTTATAATTTCAAGTCTTAGATTTACTCGTATATGCTGTCAGTAAAGAGCTGCAGTTGTACTCTCGGTATATACGGGTAGTCACGGTCCTTGGAATTATAAGGTAAATACCATCATGTCTAGGCCTCAAGCAAGTCAGGGATTCTATATAATTGCGGTATTTCCATCTAAAGACCCAATTACCAATTTACGAATTTCAGTTTGAATATCAAATTGTATAAATTATATCACACAATTACAACCTTTTTGTGTTTCTTGATAAATTTTTGACATAATTGGCTTCTCAGTTGATCTTTATTAGCCAAAGGCTCTGATACCAACTGTGAGATCCCTGTTCCCACCGAGCAACTGATTCAGGGTACTGGCAGCGAAAGTAGCACTTCTCGCGCAGGACAGGGGTCCCACACTCAGGGCCTCACCCACGGATATCCGGATAAGAGGCTAATCCGTCGGTTGTTTTCCAAAACCGAACCCGAAAAAACTTCCTTTATCGGAAAGCACGGGCGATTCCACTAGGATAACTTTTTACTCTAACGTAGTCAAGATCATTTCTGATCGAGCTGATCCAATTGCATCTATAAGATACTTGGTCAGATCAAGGAAGAAACTTGCACTTGGATCATTGGGATCAACGCTTTTTTCCCCATTCAAGAGGCACAGCCGTTGATTCCTATCCATAGAACAATTACTGTCCGGGATTCACTTTATCTATCGTAATAACAAAAGTTGAGTCTCGATTTACGGATCCATCAGCCCAGCCTAACCCCATCCAATCCCATGGGTTAGCCAACCACCCAACCACTGTAGTGATGGGATCCAATTAGGAATTTGGTTAGGTTTTGTCCCGGGTACCAGGGAAAAGAGTTCCAAGGCCCCCTAGCCGGAAGTTCATGCAAATATAAAACTAGTCACACCACTTACACACCCAATATGAAATTGCCTTTTTCTCAGCATCAGCTAACTTTAAAACAATCCTTTAATGAAAACCATTATGTCACTGGTGACAATCTTCCAATTTATCCGGTTGATTCAAATTCCCATCATTTCTTCATCAGAGTATCTATGGCATCATTGGCAACTAGAACGCTTACCACCTGTCCACTCAGGGGCCTTTTCAATAGTTCCTAGCCCATAATACTGGGCAATATATTCACTTATCAAGATGGACTCTCGTTGAAGATCAGCAAGATCAACCAACAGATCCATATAAAGAGCCATGGACTCATCCATTGAAGACCAGCAAGGTCAATCAACCAGATCCATGCCCGGTTTCAGAAAATAACTCTTACTCCTTGTTCCAATATCTTCCTCGACGCACGCGTGGGTATCCTGGGCGACCCAGAGCCCGAGCACCGTATGGTCAGCACCCTCTAGGATCCTTCGCAGGTGACCTAGCGCTTCACTCATAGGCCGCTTCCTTGGCCCCTCATCCACCGTACCGGAAGCTCACCATTTTAATCAAATCGAGGCTGGTCAAGACCTCGACCGACCTTGCTACGCGAGACGTCGTCCATTGACTCTCCGTCAGCAGTTGCAACTTTATCAGTTAGGTCACCACCATGACCTCAATCCATAAGATGGTCAAAATGCTTCCCCAGCATTCTTGACATAAAACAGTCATTTACAAACAGTCACAAAATACAGTTTCTATATTGAACTCCGTCTTTCCACATTATCCCTCCTCAATCCATATTACTTATTCCACATTCCCTTCATATGTACTCATTCTCATCCATTCATTCATATCAATGACAC
Organism: Cibotium barometz; assembly: GCF_041138505.1. Classification (NCBI taxonomy): domain Eukaryota; kingdom Viridiplantae; phylum Streptophyta; class Polypodiopsida; order Cyatheales; family Cibotiaceae; genus Cibotium; species Cibotium barometz. The sequence goes on along the minus strand of NC_141062.1, from coordinate 28,653,612 downwards.
ATTATTTCCCATACACATTCACCTTCATTATTCTTCATACACATCCATGCATACATCCATTTTCACATCCTTAGTCATACATCCACATCCACATACATCCATACATACACATCCACATGCATACATCCACATCTATATGCATACATCCATACATACACATCCATATGCATACATCCACATCCTCATTCGTACATCTATATCTACATGCACATTCATGCATCTTCATCCATACATCTATATCTACATGCACATTCATGCATCTTCATCCATACATCTACATTTACATGCACATTCACATCCATACTCCACATACATACATCTATTTTTTTCCTTCCCATTCATATATACTCATACACCTTCACATCTATTCTTTTACATCACATCCATTCTCGCCTTATGACAAGCCATATACATCTTATCTCATCACATACACTTCTTATCTCATCCCATACACATCTTATCACATCTTAACTCATCTTATCACATCCTAACTCATCTCATATACATCTTATCTCATCTTATCACATCTCATACACCTCTTATCACATCTTAACTCATCTTATCACATCCTAACTTATCTCATATGCATCTTATCTCATATGCATCTTATCTCATATGCATCTTATCTCATCTTATCACATCCTAACTCATCTCATATACATCTTATCTCATCTTATCACATCTCATACACCTCTTATCACATCTTAACTCATCTTATCACATCCTAACTTATCTCATATGCATCTTATCTCATCTTATCACATCCTAACTCATCTCATATACATCTTATCTCATCTTATCACATCTCATACACCTCTTATCACATCTCATACACCTCTTATCACATCTTAACTCATCTTATCACATCCTAACTTATCTCATATGCATCTTATCTCATCTTATCACATCTCATACACCTCTTATCACATCTCATACACTTCTTATCACATCCTAACTCCTCTTATCACATCCTAACTTATCTTTTATGCATACCTCTATGCAAGAATTTTAATTGTGATAAAAGTAACACTTTTATAATAAAATAATTATTTTTTGGATAATATTTTTACAGTAAAATAATAATTTATTTATTTTTTTCATTTCTATGCACGATATTCAATATGATGAAAATAACATTTTTATAATAAAATAATCATTTTTTTTCTTTATAGTTTTATAATAAAATAATAAAATATTCATCTTTTGAGCGTATCTCTATGTATGAAATTCAATTATGCTAAAAGTATCACTTTTGATATAAAAATTTATCCATTATGCATACTTCTATGCATAAAAATAAAAATGATAAAAGTAACACTTTTGATATAAAAATTTATCCATTATGGATACTTCTATGCATAAAAATAAAATTGATAAAAGTAACACTTTTGATATAAAAATTTATCCATTATGTATACTTCTATGCATAAAAATAAAAATAATAGAAGTAATACTTTTGAGATAAAAATTTATCTTTTATGCATAATATAAAAATTCAATTTTCCCATGATTACAATGAAATTCTTTCAATTAATCTAGGATGATAATTCTTAGAATATGGTAGGAAATCCTCTTTTCATGCTTTGAATGAAATTATTTTATGTGTAAATTTTTATAAAATTTTGCCATAGCTCCGCTACTATTACCCTTAATGGATTAAATAAAAAATAATCATAAACTAAAAGCATAGATAAAAAAAACTATTAATTTGTTCTCAAGCATAGATTAATCTTGGATTAAGGAAAAGCTTTATGAAAAGCTTCATTTGGATTGAGAATGGGTCATGAGTATGACCATTTCTTAAGTGAGAGAGAGAAAAAAAACCATTAGAATTAAACATAAATGGAAATTTATGTAATTCTTTACTATCATTAATCAATTAACTTCAATAGCATTCAAAAACCATACCAATTAAGCTTCTCAAGCTTGAGAGGGGTTGAGAAGAGAGAAACATTGAGAAATTATAGAAAAAATCAAAATTCACCATTTACCTTACAATTTGCTTGATTCTATGTTCACGGTAGAGGCCCCCAACCAATCAATTGGTTTAGTATGTTGATGGAGTCACCAATAGGGATTAAAGAAAGAGGGAAGTGTCAAAAACTAGTAAATTATTAAAGAATTCACAGTTCTTGGCTTAGGTGGAGTAGAGTAACAATGCATAAGACACTATATTTTTTTCAACAAGGGAAGGCTTCTATTTATAGGAAAAATTGAGCTCCTAACCAAACAAACTGATTCTAGAATTTTCCAAGTCAGTTTGGTCACTTTTTGACCATTTTTAAGTCAGTTAAGCTAACTTTTTGGAACTAGACTTGAATAAGGAGAGAGGAGAGATGAAATATCTCAATTTTTATGAGTTTAAAACTCATTCAAGCATGTGATTTAGGCGCCTCATTGAAGGCCCTCCTTTTCCTTACTGATGTGTCAAAAATGGAATCCTTACACTCAAAATATCTCATATTTTTATATTACTCATAGTTTTTTACTATTAAACCTTGTACATTTTTAACTCTTCATCTTATGTGAGCATTGAAGGGACTCCCCTTCCTTATATATGTGTCAAAATGAAATCATTATACCCAAAATATCTCATAATTTAATATTGCTCATAGTTTTTTACTAATAAACCTTGTACATTTTCAACTCTTCACATTATGTGAGCATTTACTCATTTTTGGGTATCTTCTTTTACAAAATTGGATTTATCTCCTCCCTACACATGGATTGATCCTATTGGCCCCTAGGAACCTTAATTGGACCATAATCCAAAGATTTCTGAAAATCTAGACCCTTAGACTAAGATTCTTTATACCTATTTCCAATTAATTCCAATTGCACATTGGAAAATTCTTTTTGAATTTCTGTTTCAGGGTAATTCATCTTAATTATATGAGATATTTTTCTATCCAAAAATATTCAAAATCTAAATATTCTCTCTCTAGAATATTTTCTCTTTCTAGGTTAAAACAATTAGAAACAAGGTCTTTATATTTCTGAAGAGGGATTGATTACACGAAAATATGCTGGACATTTTGTGAGGCTGGGGAGGAATCTTACATTCTCTCCCACTTGAAAAATGCGAGATGTCCTCATCTCGCAAACTGGGGTAACTTCGCAAGATGCACGAATATGAGACTTAGAGAAAAATTTTAATCAAGATTAACCACCAAGAAAAATCTCAAAGAGAGCAAGATTCAAGATAAGAACAAGATTTAAACTTTATTCATTCTCGGAACTTATACAGTAAAGATAGAAGAACTCTTTACAATTCCATAAGCCCGTCCATCATATGGTCACAAAAGCAGCACTCACAAGCTGCGCACATATAAGGTAACTCATCTATGGGAATAATTCTGTTGGTTATTGCCGCACCTATCTCAGTGGTATGAGGTGATCTAACAAAAGGACCTCTGAGAGGCAAGCCAAAAACGGGGTAAAGGCATATCTTTTGATGAGGAAGAAAACACGCCAGTAAGAAGACTCGCTTAGAAAACCCAAGATGTCTTGATCTCATGACGCAGTAGTATCGGGGACCCAAACCCAAAGCTTCAATAACCATGGCCAAGCGGACATTGTTACGAAAGTGCTGCTGACCCCTGGGTGTTAACCTAGTTATGTCTTGATAGGTTCGCCATTTGGTCTGAGCTACAGAAGTTCCCAAGTGAGGGAAAAGTGAGCGCTCATACTGTTCTTTAAAATCCTTCTTCACAGACTCGCTTGCGTCTTGAAGGTGAGAAATCATCATGGATAAAACTAATTCTTGTTGCCAAGCCATGAAGGAGATTAAGAAAGAAAGGAGATTGATGGGAGTAAGATTACTGTGAGCGACAAGTAAAAGTTATGACTTATATAAAGGAAGGAGCTAGCGTAACCTAGAAGCCAACGGTAACTTGCCACTGAAGTTTTACCGTCTTTCCATGATTTGGGTTTGGCATATTTTTGTATAGAAGGCATTAAGAATTTTGAGATGAGGAGATAAAAGAAGTTCGTAAGCTAAATCACCTACTTTCTTTGGTCCACAATATCTGGGAGATAACTTCTTATACTTCCCAAGAGATAAAGAACTTTTTTTGGCCCGTACTCGAATGAAGACCAAAACCTTGATATCCAAAACATCGATTCTCACTTCTGAACTCATTGTTCTGAATCCTTAAAACAGGTGGGACTCTTGAGAAGTATTCAGAGGAAAGGTTCTTCCTTTTTTAAACAGAATCTTTCTTTTATTTTAGAGAGAGAATAATTATAAGATCACAAAGGGAGATTCTTACTCCTGTATACCTCGAAGGCTGGGGGAGAATTCTTACATTTTACCCCACTTCAAAAGTGCGAGATGTCCTCATCTCGCAAAGTAGAGGACAACTCTTTTTCTTAAGATCCAATTTATTCTGGGGTTCCTTATATTCTGGTCAACCCAACAGAATACGGGGATAATTATCCCTTAAATAGAACTCATCATTAAATAACTATTCATTCAAATCATATCATTCATATCTTTAACACGATAATGGTCCATTAGACCAAAAAAATTCCCTTTTGAAGATTCCTCCACAAAAATTTCAGTTAAGCAAGTTCTCAATTTGTCATCCCTTAACTTGATCTACCGAGTCAAGTGTTAACAGTAGCAATCTAACAGCACAGTCCACTAATCTCATAGTGATTTGCTGAAATCATTATCATCATTCCAGTTATGAATATCATCACTGGGACTCGTCTCATTCATCCTCATTGTGGTTTCGCTCACCTTATTACATTACAACTAAATTTCAGAAATCATCATTTTTCAATTAGAATCCAAATCAATTCATCAATTCTCAAACAGAATTAAAAATCATATCAATCACATTCGAATTCATCATCTGGATAGCATTAACGCTTATAATTTCAAGTCTTAGATTTACTCGTATATGCTGTCAGTAAAGAGCTGCAGTTGTACTCTCGGTATGTACGGGTAGTCACGGTCCTTGGAATTGTAAGGTAAATACCATCATGTCTAGGCCTCAAGCAAGTCAGGGATTCTATATAATTGCGGTATTTTCATCTAAAGACCCAATTACCAATTTACGAATTTCAGTTTGAATATCAAATTGTATAAATTATATCACACAATTACAACCTTTTTGTGTTTCTTGATAAATTTTTGACATAATTGGCTTCTCAGTTGATCTTTATTAGCCAAAGGCTCTGATACCAACTGTGAGATCCCTGTTCCCACCGAGTAACTGATTCAGGGTACTGGCAGCGGAAGTAGCACTTCTCGCGCGGGACAGGGGTCCCACACTCGGGGCCTCACCCACGGATATCCGGATAAGAGACTAATCCGTCGGTTGTTTTCCAAAACCGAACCCGAAAAAACTTCCTTTATCGGAAAGCACGGGCAATTCCACCAGGATAACTTTTTACTCTAACGTAGTCAAGATCATTTCTGATCGAGCTGATCCAATTGCATCTATAAGATACTTGGTCAGATCAAGGAAGAAACTTGCACTTGGATCATTGGGATCAACGCTTTTTTCCCCATTCAAGAGGCACAGCCGTTGATTCCTATCCATAGAACAATTACTGTTCGGGATTTACTTTATCTATCGTAATAACAAAAGTTGAGTCTCGATTTACGGATCCATCAGCCCAGCCTAACCCCATCCAATCCCATGGGTTAGCCAACCACCCAACCACTGTAGTGATGGGATCCAATTAGGAATTTGGTTAGGTTTTGTCCCGGGTACCAGGGAAAAGAGTTCCAAGGCCCCCTAGCCGGAAGTTCATGCAAATATAAAACTAGTCACACCACTTACACACCCAATATGAAATTGCCTTTTTCTCAGCATCAGCTAACTTTAAAACAATCCTTTAATGAAAACCATTATGTCACTGGTGACAATCTTCCAATTTATCCGGTTGATTCAAATTCCCATCATTCCTTCATCAGAGTATCTATGGCATCATTGGCAACTAGAACGCTCACCACCTGTCCACTCAGGGGCCTTTTCAATAGTTCCTAGCCCATAATACTGGGCAATATAGTCACTTATCAAGATGGACTCTCGTTGAAGATCAGCAAGATCAACCAACAGATCCATATAAAGAGCCATGGACTCATCCATTGAAGACCAGCAAGGTCAATCAACCAGATCCATGCCCGGTTTCAGAAAATAACTCTTACTCCTTGTTCCAATATCTTCCTCGACGCACGCGTGGGTATCCTGGGCGACCCAGAGCCCGAGCACCGTATGGTCAACACCCTCTAGGATCCTTCGCAGGTGACCTAGCGCTTCACTCATAGGCCGCTTCCTTGGCCCCTCATCCACCGTACCGGAAGCTCACCATTTTAATCGAATCGAGGCTGGTCAAGACCTCGACCGACCTTGCTACGCGAGACGTCGTCCATTGACTCTCCGTTCAGCAGTTGCAACTTTATCAGTTAGGTCACCACCATGACCTCAATCCATAAGATGGTCAAAATGCTTCCCCAGCATTCTTGACATAAAACAGTCATTTACAAACAGTCACAAAATACAGTTTCTATATTGAACTCCGTCTTTCCACATTATCCCTCCTCAATCCATATTACTTATTCCACATTCCCTTCATATGTACTCATTCTCATCCATTCATTCATATCAATGACACATTATTTCCCATACACATTCACCTTCATTATTCTTCATACACATCCATGCATACATCCATTTTCACATCCTTATTCATACATCCACATCCACATACATCCATACATACACATCCACATGCATACATCCACATCTATATGCATACATCCATACATACACATCCATATGCATACATCCACATCCTCATTCGTACATCTATATCTACATGCACATTCATGCATCTTCATCCATACATCTACATTTACATGCACATTCACATCCATACTCCACATACATACATCTATTTTTTTCCTTCCCATTCATATATACTCATACACCTTCACATCTATTCTTTTACATCACATCCATTCTCGCCTTATGACAACCCATATACATCTTATCTCATCACATACACTTCTTATCTCATCCCATACACATCTTATCACATCTTAACTCATCTTATCACATCCTAACTCATCTCATATACATCTTATCTCATCTTATCACATCTCATACACCTCTTATCACATCTCATACACCTCTTATCACATCTTAACTCATCTTATCACATCCTAACTTATCTCATATGCATCTTATCTCATCTTATCACATCCTAACTCATCTCATATACATCTTATCTCATCTTATCACATCTCATACACCTCTTATCACATCTTAACTCATCTTATCACATCCTAACTTATCTCATATGCATCTTATCTCATCTTATCACATCCTAACTCATCTCATATACATCTTATCTCATCTTATCACATCTCATACACCTCTTATCACATCTCATACACCTCTTATCACATCTTAACTCATCTTATCACATCCTAACTTATCTCATATGCATCTTATCTCATCTTATCACATCTCATACACCTCTTATCACATCTCATACACTTCTTATCACATCCTAACTCCTCTTATCACATCTTAACTTATCCTTTATGCATACCTCTATGCAAGAATTTTAATTGTGATAAAAGTAACACTTTTATAATAAAATAATTATTTTTTGGATAATATTTTTACAGTAAAATAATAATTTATTTATTTTTTTCATTTCTATAAGATTAATCTATGCTTGAGAACAAATTAATAGTTTCTTTTATCTATGCTTTTAGTTTATGATTATTTTTTATTTAATCCATTAAGGGTTAATGATCCAATTACGGATCATTCTAATCATTCCCTTAAAGATAAGCCTTATCTTTTAAAATAATTGAGATTTATCAGTTATAGTAGCGGAGCTATGGCAAAATTTTATAAAAATTTACACATAAAATAATTTCATTCAAAGCATGAAAAGAGGATTTCCTACCATATTCTAAGAATTATCATCCTAGATTAATTGAAAGAATTTTATTGTAATCATGGAAAAATTGAATTTTTATATTATGCATAAAAGATAATTTTTTATCTCAAAAGTATTACTTCTATTATTTTTATTTTTATGCATAGAAGTATACATAATGGATAAATTTTTATATCAAAAGTGTTACTTTTATCAATTTTATTTTTATGCATAGAAGTATGCATAATGGATAAATTTTTATATCAAAAGTGTTACTTTTATCATTTTTATTTTTATGCATAGAAGTATGCATAATGGATAAATTTTTATATCAAAAGTGATACTTTTAGCATAATTGAATTTCATACATAGAGATACGCTCAAAAGATGAATATTTTATTATTTTATTATAAAACTATAAAGAAAAAAAATGATTATTTTATTATAAAAATGTTATTTTCATCATATTGAATTTCTGTTTCAGGGAAACTTATTTTAATAAGATGAGATAATTTTCTATCCAAAAATATTAAAAATCTGAATATTCTCTCTCTAGAATATTTTCTCTCTCTAGGTTAAAACAGTTAGAAACAAGGTCTTTTATATTTCTGAAGAGGGATTGATTACAGGGGAAGATGCTGGATATTTTGAGAGGCTAGGGAGGAATCTTACATTCTCTCCCACTTGAAAAACGCGAGATGCCCTCATCTCACAAATTGGGGGTAATTTCGCAAGATGCAGAATTATGAGACCGAGAGAAAATTTTTAATTAAGATTAACCACCAAGAAAAGTCTCAAAGAGAGCAAGACTCAAGACAAGAAGAAAGATTTCAACTTTATTCATTCTTGGAACATATACAGTAAGATAGAAGAACTTTTTACACTTCCATAAGCCCGTCCATCACATGGTCACAAAAGCAGCACTCACAAGCTGCGCACGTATAAGGTAACTCATCTATGGGAATAATTCGGCTGGTTATTGCCGCACCTACCTCAGTGGTATGAGGTGATCTAACAAAAGGACCTCTGAGAGGCAAGCCAAAAACGGGGTAAAGGCATATCTTCTGATGAGGAAGAAAACACGCCAGCAAGAAGACCCGCTCAGAAAACCCAATATGCCTTGATCTCATCACGCAATAGTATCGGGGACCCAAACCCAAAGCTTCAATAACCATAGCCAAGCGGACATTGTTGCCAAAGTGCTGCTGACCCCACGGTGTTGGGTTGTTGCAAGATCAGGGTGTCCAGTTTTATCTAGTTTATGCTGGACTGGGACAATGCTTGGAGAGCAAATTTTCGAGAGCAAGGTACTTAAAATGAGATCAAGCAAGCAATAGAAAATACGCTTGCCCTTAAATAAACCCAATATAACTTAAATTAATATAAATTAGTCTAATTAATCAAAATTAATCAAAAATATGATGAAATGATAAACAAATGATCTTTCCATACTTAGAGTGATCCAATTTATTTTTCCATAGATGCACCATTACAAGTACACTAGTCCCTATAGGTTTTAGATGATTCACATCAAAAATGTAATTTTATTAATTAGATTATTAATATTTGTAGACCTTCTGATAGTCTGGAAGAATTTTGAAAAAGAGATCATTAAAAATCCAACCATTGGATTTGCAATTTTTACTAACCACCACATTCTACTAATGTCTCAGTATCTACCCACTCTTTTGATCTACAAGATTGAGGATTTTAAGTGGTAGCTATTGTGGGTACAAAAAGTGGCGTATATTATAACACTTTAAAGACATTGAAATGGAAAAAGCTTTATGAAAAGCTTCATTTGGATTGAGAATGGGTCATGAGTATGACCATTTCTTAAGTGAGAGAGAGAGAAAAAACCATTAGAATTAAACATAAATGGAAATTTATGTAATTCTTTACTATCATTAATCAATTAACTTCAATAGCATTCAAAAACCATACCAATTAAGCTTCTCAAGCTTGAGAGGGGTTGAGAAGAGAGAAACATTGAGAAATTATAGAAAAAATCAAAATTCACCATTTACCTTACAATTTGCTTGATTCTATGTTCACGGTAGAGGCCTCCAACCAATCAATTGGTTTAGTATGTTGATGGAGTCACCAATAGGGATTAAAGAAAGAGGGAAGTGTCAAAAACTAGTGAATTATTAAAGAATTCACAGTTCTTGGCTTAGGTGGAGTAGAGTAACAATGCATAAGACACTATATTTTTTTCAACAAGGGAAGGCTTCTATTTATAGGAAAAATTGAGCTCCTAACCAAACAAACTGATTCTAGAATTTTCCAAGTCAGTTTGGTCACTTTTTGACCATTTTCAAGTCAGTTAAGCTAACTTTTTGGAACTAGACTTGAATAAGGAGAGAGGAGAGATGAAATATCTTAATTTTTATGAGTTTAAAACTCATTCAAGCATGTGATTTAGGCGCCTCATTGAAGGCCCTCCTTTTCCTTACTGATGTGTCAAAAATGGAATCCTTACACTCAAAATATCTCATATTTTTATATTACTCATAGTTTTTTACTATTAAACCTTGTACATTTTTAACTCTTCATCTTATGTGAGCATTGAAGGGACTCCCCTTCCTTACATATGTGTCAAAATGAAATCATTATACCCAAAATATCTCATAATTTAATATTGCTCATAGTTTTTTACTAATAAACCTTGTACATTTTCAACTCTTCACATTATGTGAGCATTTACTCATTTTTGGGTATCTTCTTTTACAAAATTGGATTTATCTCCTCCCTACACATGGATTGATCCTATTGGCCCCTAGGAACCTTAATTGGACCATAATCCAAAGATTTTTGAAAATCTAGACCCTTAGACTAAGATTCTTTATACCTATTTCCAATTAATTCCAATTGTACATTGAAAAATTCTTTTTGAATTTCTGTTTCAGGGGAATTCATCTTAATTATATGAGATATTTTTCTATCCAAAAATATTCAAAATCTAAATATTCTCTCTCTAGAATATTTTCTCTCTCTAGGTTAAAACAGTTAGAAACAAGGTCTTTATATTTCTGAAGAGGGATTGATTATAGGAAAATATGCTGGACATTTTGTGAGGCTGGGGAGGAATCTTACATTCTCTCCCACTTGAAAAATGCGAGATGTCCTCATCTCGCAAACTGGGGTAATTTCGCAAGATGCACGAATATGAGACTTAGAGAAAAATTTTAATCAAGATTAACCACCAAGAAAAATCTCAAAGAGAGCAAGATTCAAGATAAGAACAAGATTTAAACTTTATTCATTCTCAAAACTTATACAGTAAAGATAGAAGAACTCTTTACAATTCCATAAGCCCGTCCATCATATGGTCACAAAAGCAGCACTCACAAGCTGCGCACATATAAGGTAACTCATCTATGGGAATAATTCTGTTGGTTATTGCCGCACCTATCTCAGTGGTATGAGGTGATCTAACAAAAGGACCTCTGAGAGGCAAGCCAAAAACGGGGTAAAGGCATATCTTTTGATGAGGAAGAAAACACGCCAATAAGAAGACTCGCTTAGAAAACCCAAGATGTCTTGATCTCATGACGCAGTAGTATCGGGGACCCAAACCCAAAGCTTCAATAACCATGGCCAAGCGGACATTGTTACGAAAGTGCTGCTGACCCCTGGGTGTTAACCTAGTTATGTCTTGATAGGTTCGCCATTTGGTCTGAGCTACAGAAGTTCCCAAGTGAGGGAAAAGTGAGCGCTCATACTGTTCTATAAAATCCTTCTTCACAGACTCGCTTGCGTCTTGAAGGTGAGAAATCATCATGGATAAAACTAATTCTTGTTGCCAAGCCATGAAGGAGATTAAGAAAGAAAGGAGATTGATGGGAGTAAGATTACTGTGAGCGACAAGTAAAAGTTATGACTTATATAAAGGAAGGAGCTAGCGTAACCTAGAAGCCAACGGTAACTTGCCACTGAAGTTTTACCGTCTTTCCATGATTTGGGTTTGGCATATTTTTGTATAGAAGGCATTAAGAATTTTGAGATGAGGAGATAAAAGAAGTTCGTAAGCTAAATCACCTACTTTCTTTGGTCCACAATATCTGGGAGATAACTTCTTATACTTCCCAAGAGATAAAGAACTTTTTTTGGCCCGTACTCGAATGAAGACCAAAACCTTGATATCCAAAACATCGATTCTCACTTCTGAACTCATTGTTCTGAATCCTTAAAACAGGTGGGACTCTTGAGAAGTATTCAGAGGAAAGGTTCTTCCTTTTTTAAACAGAATCTTTCTTTTATTTTAGAGAGAGAATAATTATAAGATCACAAAGGGAGATTCTTACTCATGTATACCTCGAAGGCTGGGGGAGAATTCTTACATTCTACCCCACTTAAAAAGTGCGAGATGTCCTCATCTCGCAAAGTAGAGGACAACTCTTTTTCTTAAGATCTAATTTATTCTGGGGTTCCTTATATTCTGGTCAACCCAACAGAATACGGGGATAATTATCCCTTAAATAGAACTCATCATTAAATAACTATTCATTCAAATCATATCATTCATATCTTTAACACGATAATGGTCCATTAGACCAAAAAAATTCCCTTTTGAAGATTCCTCCACAAAAACTTCAGTTAAGCAAGTTCTCAATTTGTCATCCCTTAACTTGATCTACCGAGTCAAGTGTTAACAGTAGCAATCTGACAGCACAATCCACTAATCTCATAGTGATTTGCTGAAATCATTATCATCATTCCAGTTATGAATATCATCACTGGGACTCGTCTCATTCATCCTCATTGTGGTTTCGCTCACCTTATTACATTACAACTAAATTTCAGAAATCATCATTTTTCAATTAGAATCCAAATCAATTCATCAATTCTCAAACAGAATTAAAAATCATATCAATCACATTCGAATTCATATCTGGATAGCATTAACGCTTATAATTTCAAGTCTTAGATTTACTCGTATATGCTGTCAGTAAAGAGCTGCAGTTGTACTCTCGGTATGTACGGGTAGTCACGGTCCTTGGAATTGTAAGGTAAATACCATCATGTCTAGGCCTCAAGCAAGTCAGGGATTCTATATAATTGCGGTATTTTCATCTAAAGACCCAATTACCAATTTACGAATTTCAGTTTGAATATCAAATTGTATAAATTATATCATACAATTACAACCTTTTTGTGTTTCTTGATAAATTTTTGACATAATTGGCTTCTCAGTTGATCTTTATTAGCCAAAGGCTCTGATACCAACTGTGAGATCCCTGTTCCCACCGAGTAACTGATTCAGGGTACTGGCAGCGGAAGTAGCACTTCTCGTGCGGGACAGGGGTCCCACACTCGGGGCCTCACCCACGGATATCCGGATAAGAGACTAATCCGTCGGTTGTTTTCCAAAACCGAACCCGAAAAAACTTCCTTTATCGGAAAGCACGCGCAATTCCACCAGGATAACTTTTTACTCTAACGTAGTCAAGATCATTTCTGATCGAGCTGATCCAATTGCATCTATAAGATACTTGGTCAGATCAAGGAAGAAACTTGCACTTGGATCATTGGGATCAACGCTTTTTTTCCCATTCAAGAGGCACATCCGTTGATTCCTATCCATAGAACAATTACTGTCCGGGATTTACTTTATCTATCGTAGTAACAAAAGTTGAGTCTCGATTTATGGATCCATCAGCCCAGCCTAACCCCATCCAATCCCATGGGTTAGCCAACCACCCAACCACTGTAGTGATGGGATCCAATTAGGAATTTGGTTAGGTTTTGTCCCGGGTACCAGGGAAAAGAGTTCCAAGGCCCCCTAGCTGGAAGTTCATGCAAATATAAAACTAGTCACACCACTTACACACCCCATATGAAATTGCCTTTTTCTCAGCATCAGCTAACTTTAAAACAATCCTTTAATGAAAACCATTATGTCACTGGTGACAATCTTCCAATTTATCCGGTTGATTCAAATTCCCATCATTCCTTCATCAGAATATCTATGGCATCATTGGCAACTAGAACGCTCACCACCTGTCCACTCAGGGGCCTTTTCAATAGTTCCTAGCCCATAATACTGGGCAATATAGTCACTTATCAAGATGGACTCTCGTTGAAGATCAGCAAGATCAACCAACAGATCCATATAAAGAGCCATGGACTCATCCATTGAAGACCAGCAAGGTCAACCAACCAGATCCATGCCCGGTTTCAGAAAACAACTCTTACTCCTTGTTCCAATATCTTCCTCGACGTACGCGTGGGTATCCTGGGCGACCCAGAGCCCGAGCACCGTATGGTCAGCACCCTCTAGGATCCTTCGCAGGTGACCTAGCGCTTCACTCGAGGCCGCTTCCTTGGCCCCTCATCCACCGTACCGGAAGCTCAACATTTGAATCGAACCGAGGCTGGTCAAGACCTCGGCCGACCTTGCTACGCGAGACGTCATCCATTGACTCTCCGTCAGCAGTTGCAACTTTATTAGTTAGGTCACCACCATGACCTCAATCCATAAGATGGTCAAAATGCTTCCCCAGCATTCTTGACATAAAACAGTCATTTACAAACACTCACAAAATACAGTTTCCATATCGAACTCCGTCTTTCCACATTATCCCTTCTCAATCCATATTACTTATTCCACATTCCCTTCATATGTACTCATTCTCATCCATTCATTCATATCAATGACACATTATTTCCCATACACATTCACCTTCATTATTCTTCATACACATCCATGCATACATCCATTTTCACATCCTTATTCATACATCCACATCCACATCCACATACACATCCACTGCATACATCCATACATACACATCCATATGCATACATCCGCATCCTCATTCGTACATCTATATCTACATGCACATTCATGCATCTTCATCCATACATCCACATTTACATGCACATTCACATCCATACTCCACACACATACATCTATTTTTTTCCTTCCCATTTATATATACTCATACACCTTCACATCTATTCTTTTACATCACATCCATTCTCGCCTTATGACAACCCATATACATCTTATCTCATCACATACACTTCTTATCTCATCCCATACACATCTTATCACATCTTAACTCATCTTATCACATCCTAACTCATCTCATATACATCTTATCTCATCTTATCACATCTCATACACCTCTTATCACATCTCATACACCTCTTATCACATCTTAACTCATCTTATCACATCCTAACTTATCTCATATGCAACTTATCTCATCTTATCACATCCTAACTCATCTCATATACATCGTATCTCATCTTATCACATCTCATACACCTCTTATCACATCTTAACTCATCTTATCACATCCTAACTTATCTCATATGCATCTTATCTCATCTTATCACATCCTAACTCATCTCATATACATCTTATCTCATCTTATCACATCTCATACACCTCTTATCACATCTCATACACCTCTTATCACATCTTAACTCATCTTATCACATCCTAACTTATCTCATATGCATCTTATCTCATCTTATCACATCTCATACACCTCTTATCACATCCTAACTCCTCTTATCACATCCTAACTTATCCTTTATGCATACCTCTATGCAAGAATTTCAATTGTGATAAAAGTAACACTTTTATAATAAAATAATCATTCTTTTGGGTAATATTTTTACAATAAAATAATAATTTATTTATTTTTTTCATTTCTATGCACAAAATTCAATATGATGAAAATAACATTTTTATAATAAAATAATCATTATTTTTTCTTTATAGTTTTATAATAAAATAATAAAATATTTATCTTTTGAGCGTATCTCTATGTATGAAATTCAATTATGCTAAAAGTATCACTTTTGATATAAAAATTTATCCATTATGCATACTTCTATGCATAAAAATAAAAATGATAAAAGTAACACTTTTGATATAAAAATTTATCCATTATGCATACTTCTATGCATAAAAATTAAAATGATAAAAGTAACACTTTTGATATAAAAATTTATCCATTATGCATACTTCTATGCATAAAAATAAAAATAATAGAAGTAATACTTTTGATATAAAAATTTATCTTTTATGCATAATATAAAAATTTAAATTTTCCATGATTACAATGAAATGCTTTCAATTAATCCAGGATGATAATTCTTAGAATATGGTAGGAAATCCTCTTTTCATGCTTTGAATGAAATTATTTTATGTGTAAATTTTTATAAAATTTTACCATAGCTCCGCTACTATAACTGATAAATCTCAATTATTTTAAAAGATAAGGCTTATCTTTAAGGGAATGATTAGAATGATCCCTAATTGGATCATTAACCCTTAATGGATTAAATAAAAAATAATCATAAACTAAAAGCATAGATAAAAAAACTATTAATTTGTTCTCAAGTATAGATTAATCTTGGATTAAGGAAAAGCTTTATGAAAAGCTTCATTTGGATTGAGAATGGGTCATGAGTATGACCATTTCTTAAGTGAGAGAGAGAAAAAAAACCATTAGAATTAAACATAAATGTAAATTTATGTAATTCTTTACTATCATTAATCAATTAACTTCAATAGCATTCAAAAACCATACCAATTAAGCTTCTCAAGCTTGAGAGGGGTTGAGAAGAGAGAAACATTGAGAAATTATAGAAAAAATCAAAATTTACCATTTACCTTACAATTTGCTTGATTCTTTGTTCACGGTAGAGGCCCCCAACCAATCAATTGGTTTAGTATGTTGATGGAGTCACCAATGGGGATTAAAGAAAGAGGGAAGTGTCAAAAACTAGTGAATTATTAAAGAATTCACAGTTCTTGGCTTAGGTGGAGTAGAGTAACAATGCATAAGACACTATATTTTTTTCAACAAGGGGAGGCTTCTATTTATAGGAAAAATTGAGCTCCTAACCAAACAAACTAATTCTAGAATTTTCCAAGTCAGTTTGGTCACTTTTTGACCATTTTTAGGTCAGTTAAGCTAACTTTTTGGAACTAGACTTGAATGAGGAGAGAGGAGAGATGAAATATCTCAATTTTTATGAGTTTAAAACTCATTCAAGCATGTGATTTAGGCGCCTCATTGAAGGCCCTCCTCTTCCTTACTGATGTGTCAAAAATGGAATCCTTACACTCAAAATATCTTATATTTGTATATTACTCATAGTTTTTTACTATTAAACCTTGTACATTTTTAACTCTTCATCTTATGTGAGCATTGAAGGGACTCCCCTTCCTTACATATGTGTCAAAATGAAATCATTATACCCAAAATATCTCATATTTTTAATATTGCTCATAGTTTTTTACTAATAAACCTTGTACATTTTCAACTCTTCATCTTATGTGAGCATTTACTCATTTTTGGGTATCTTCTTTTACAAAATTGGATTTATCTCCTCCCTACACATGGATTGATCCTATTGGCCCCTAGGAACCTTAATTGGACCATAATCCAAAGATTTCTGAAAATCTAGACCCTTAGACTAAGGTTCTTTATACCTATTTCCAATTAATTCCAATTGCACATTGAAAAATTCTTTTTGAATTTCTGTTTCAGGGGAATTCATCTTAATTATATGAGATATTTTTCTATCCAAAAATATTCAAAATCTAAATATTCTCTCTCTAGAATATTTTCTCTCTCTAGGTTAAAACAGTTAGAAACAAGGTCTTTATATTTCTGAAGAGGGATTGATTATAGGAAAATATGCTGGACATTTTGTGAGGCTGGGGAGGAATCTTACATTCTCTCCCACTTGAAAAATGCGAGATGTCCTCATCTCGCAAACTGGGGTAATTTCGCAAGATGCACGAATATGAGACTTAGAGAAAAATTTTAATCAAGATTAACCACCAAGAAAAATCTCAAAGAGAGCAAGATTCAAGATAAGAACAAGATTTAAACTTTATTCATTCTCGGAACTTATACAGTAAAGATAGAAGAACTCTTTACACTTCCATAAGCCCGTCCATCATATGGTCACAAAAGCAGCACTTACAAGCTGCGCACATATAAGGTAACTCATCTATGGGAATAATTCTGTTGGTTATTGCCGCACCTATCTCAGTGGTATGAGGTGATCTAATAAAAGGACCTCTGAGAGGCAAGCCAAAAACGGGGTAAAGGCATATCTTCTGATGAGGAAGAAAACACGCCAGTAAGAAGACTCGCTCAGAAAACCCAAGATGTCTTGATCTCATGACGCAGTAGTATCGGGGACCCAAACCCAAAGCTTCAATAACCATGGCCAAGCGGACATTGTTACAAAAGTGTTGCTGACCCCTGGGTGTTAACCTAGTTATGTCTTGATAGGTCCGCCATTTGGTCTGAGCTACAGAAGTTCCCAAGTGAGGGAAAAGTGAGTGCTCATACTGTTCTATAAAATCCTTCTTCATAGACTCGCTTGCGTCTTGAAGATGAGAAATCATCATGGATAAAACTAATTCTTGTTGCCAAGCCATGAAGGAGATTAAGAAAGAAAGGAGATTGATGGGAGTAAGATTACTGTGAGTGACAAGTAAAAGTTACGACTTATATAAAGGAAGGAGCTAGCGTAAACTAGAAGTCAACGGTAACTTGCCACTGAAGTTTTACCGTCTTTCCATGATTTGGGTTTGGCACATTTTTCTATAGAAGGCATTAAGAATTTTGAGATGAGGAGATAAAAGAAGTTCGTAAGCTAAATCACCTACTTTCTTTGGTCCACAATATCTGGGAGATAACTTCTTATACTTCCCAAGAGATAAAGAACTTCTTTTGGCCCGTACTCGAATGAAGACCAAAACCTTGATATCCAAAACATCGATTCTCACTTCTAAACTCATTGTTCTGAATCCTTAAAACAGGTGGGACTCTTGAGAAGTATTCAGGGGAAAGGTTCTTCCTTTTTTAAACAGAATCTTTCTTTTATTTTAGAGAGAGAATAATTATAAGATCAGAAAGGGAGATTCTTACTCCTGTATACCTCGAAGGCTGGGGGAGAATTCTTACATTCTACCCCACTTAAAAAGTGCGAGATGTCCTCATCTCGCAAAGTAGAGGACAACTCTTTTTCTTAAGATCCAATTTATTCTGGGGTTCCTTATATTCTAGTCAACCCAACAGAATACGAGGATATTTATCCCTTAAATAGAACTCATCATTAAATAACAATTCATTCAAATCATATCATTCATATCTTTAACACGATAATGGTCCATTAGACCAAAAAAAATCCCTTCTGAAGATTCCTCTACGGAAATTTCAGTTAAGCAAGTTCTCAATTTGTCATCCCTTAACTTGATCTACCGAGTCAAGTGTTAACAGTAGCAATCTGACAGCACAATCCACTAATCTCATAGTGATTTGCTGAAATCATTATCATCATTCCAGTTATGAATATCATCACTGGGACTCGTCCCATTCATCCTCATTGTGGTTTCGCTCAGCTTAATACATTACAACTTCAGAAATCATTATTTTTCAATCAGAATCCAAATCAATTCATCAATTCTCAAACAGAATTTAAAATCATATCAATCACATTCGAATTCATCATCTAGATAGCATTAACGCTTATAATTTCAAGTCTTAGATTTACTCGTATATGCTGTCAGTAAAGAGCTGCAGTTGTACTCTTGGTATATACGGGTAGTCACGGTCCTTAAAATTATAAGGTAAATACCATCATGTCTAGGCCTCAAGCAAGTCACGGATTCTATATAATTGCGATATTTCCATCTGAAGACCCAATTACCAATTTACGAATTTCAGTTTGAATATCAAATTGTATAAATTATATCACACAATTACAACCTTTTTGTGTTTCTTGATAAATTTTTGACATAATTGGCTTCTCAGTTGATCTTTATTAGCCAAAGGCTCTGATACCAACTGTGAGATCCCTGTTCCCACCGAGCAACTGATTCAGGGTACTAGCAGCGGAAGTAGCACTTCTCGCGCGGGACAGGGGTCCCACACTCGGGGCCTCACCCACCGGATAAGAGACTAATCCGTCGGTTGTTCCAAACCGAACCCGAAAAAACTTCCTTTACCGGAAAGCACGGGCGATTCCACAAGGATAACTTTTTACTTTAACGTAGTCAAGATCATTTCTGATCAAGCTGATCCAATTGCATCTATAAGATACTTGGTCAGATCAAGGAAGAAACTTGCACTTGGATCATTGGGATCAACGCTTTTTTCCCCATTCAAGAGGCACAGCTGTTGATTCCTATCCATAGAACAATTATTGTCCGGGATTTACTTTATCTATCGTAATAACAAAAGTTGAGTCTCGATTTACGGATCCATCAGCCCAGCCTAACCCCATCCAATCCCATGGGTTAGCAAACCACCCAACCACTGTAGTGATGGGATCCAATTAGGAATTTGGTTAGGTTTTGTCCCGAGTACCAGGGAAAAGAGTTCCAAGGCCCCCTAGCTGGAAGTTCATGCAAATATAAAACTAGTCACACCACTTACACACCCAATATGAAATTGCCTTTTTCTCAGCATCAGCTAACTTTAAAACAATCCTTTAATGAAAACCATTATGTCACTGGTGACAATCTTCCAATTTATCCGGTTGATTCAAATTCCCATCATTCCCTCATCAGAGTATCTATGGCATCATTGGCAACTAGAACGCTCACCACTTGTCCACTCAGGGGCCTTTTCATAAGTTCCTAGCCCATAATACTCGGCAATATAATCACTTATCAAGATGGACTCTCGTCGAAGATCAGCAAGATCAACCAACAGATCCATATAAAGAGCCATGGACTCATCCATTGAAGACCAGCAAGGTCAATCAACCAGATCCATGCCCGGTTTCAGAAAACAACTCTTACTCCTTGTTCCAATATCTTCCTCGACGCACGCGTGGGTATCCTGGGCGACCCAGAGCCCGAGCACCGTATCGTCAGCACCCTCTAGGATCCTTCGCAGGTGACCTAGCGCTTCACTCATAGGCCGCTTCCTTGGCCCCTCATCCACCGTACCGGAAGCTCACCATTTTAATCGAGCCGAGGCTGGTCAAGACCTCGGCCGACCTTGCTATGCGAGACGTCATCCATTGACTCTCCGTCAGCAGTTGCAACTTAATCAATTGGGTCACCACCATGATCTCAATCCATAAGATGGTCAAAATGCTTCCCCAGCATTCTTGACATAAAACAGTCACAAAATACAGTTTCTATATCGAACTTCGTCTTTCCACATTATCCCTCCTCAATCCATATTACTTATTCCACATTCCCTTCATATGTACTCATTCTCATCCATTCATTCATATCAATGACACATTATTTTCCATACACATTCACCTTCATTATTCTTCATACACATCCATGCATACATCCATTTTCACATCCTTATTCATACATCCACATCCACATACATCCATACATACACATCCACATCTATATGCATACATCCATACATACACATCCATATGCATACATCCACATCCTCATTCGTACATCTATATCTACATGCACATTCATGCATCTTCATCCATACATCCACATTTACATACACATTCACATCCATACTCCACAAACATACATCTATTTTTTTCCTTCCCATTCATATATACTCATACACCTTCACATCTATTCTTTTACATCACAACCATTCTCGCCTTATGACAACCCATATACATCTTATCTCATCACATACACTTCTTATCTCATCCCATACACATCTTATCACATCTTAACTCATCTTATCACATCCTAACTCATCTCATATACATCTTATCTCATCTTATCACATCTCATACACCTCTTATCACATCCTAACTTATCTCATATGCATCTTATCTCATCTTATTACATCCTAACTCATCTCATATACATCTTATCTCATCTTATCACATCTCATACACCTCTTATCACATCTTAACTCATCTTATCACATCCTAACTTATCTCATATGCATCTTATCTCATCTTATCACATCCTAACTCATCTCATATACATCTTATCTCATCTTATCACATCTCATACACCTCTTATCACATCTTAACTCATCTTATCACATCCTAACTTATCTCATATGCATCTTATCTCATCTTATCACATCTCATACACCTCTTATCACATCTCATACACTTCTTATCACATCCTAACTCCTCTTATCACATCCTAACTTATCCTTTATGCATACCTCTATGCAAGAATTTCAATTGTGATAAAAGTAACACTTTTACAATAAAATAATTATTTTTTTGGATAATATTTTTACAATAAAATAATAATTTATTTATTTTTTTCATTTCTATGCACGAAATTTAATATGATGAAAATAACATTTTTATAATAAAATAATCATTTTTTTTCTTTATAGTTTTATAATAAAATAATAAAATATTCATCTTTTGACGTATCTCTATGTATGAAATTCAATTATGCTAAAAGTATCACTTTTGATATAAAAATTTATCCTTCTATGCATAAAAATAAAAATGATAAAAGTTACACTTTTGATATAAAAAATTATCCATTATGTATACTTCTATGCATAAAAATAAAAATGATAAAAGTAACACTTTTGATATAAAAATTTATCCATTATGCATACTTCTATGCATAAAAATAAAAATAATAGAAGGAATACTTTTGATATAAAAATTTATCTTTTATGCATAATATAAAAATTTAATTTTTTCATAATTGAAATGAAATTCTTTCAATTAATCTAGGATGATAATTCTTAGAATATGGTAGGAAATCCTCTTTTCATGCTTTGAATGAAATTATTTTATGTGTAAATTTTTATAAAATTTTACCATAGCTCCGCTACTATAATTGATAAATCTCAATTATTTTAAAAGATAAGGCTTATCTTTAAGGGAATGATTAGAATGATCCCTAATTGGATCATTAATCCTTAATGGATTAAATAAAAAATAATCATAAATTAAAAGCATAGATAAAAAAAACTATTAATTTATTCTCAAGCATAGATTAATCTTGGATTAAGGAAAAGCTTTATGAAAAGCTTCATTTGGATTGAGAATGGGTCATGAGTATGACCATTTCTTAAGTGAGAGAGAGAAAAAAAACCATTAGAATTAAACAAAAATAAAAATTTATGTAATTCTTTACTATCATTAATCAATTAACTTCAATAGCATTCAAAAACCATACCAATTAAGCTTCTCAAGCTTGAGAGGGGTTGA
Organism: Cibotium barometz; assembly: GCF_041138505.1. Lineage (NCBI taxonomy): Eukaryota > Viridiplantae > Streptophyta > Polypodiopsida > Cyatheales > Cibotiaceae > Cibotium > Cibotium barometz. Next base: position 28,630,575 of record NC_141062.1, on the reverse strand, counting down.
GAAGAGAGAAACATTGAGAAATTATAGAAAAAATCAAAATTCACCATTTACCTTACAATTTGCTTGATTCTTTGTTCACGGTAGAGGCCCCAACCAATCAATTGGTTTAGTATGTTGATGGAGTCACCAATGGGGATTAAAGAAAGAGGGAAGTGTCAAAAACTAGTGAATTATTAAAGAATTCACAGTTCTTGGCTTAGGTGGAGTAGAGTAACAATGCATAAGACACTATATTTTTTTCAACAAGGGGAGGCTTCTATTTATAGGAAAAATTGAGCTCCTAACCAAACAAACTGATTCTAGAATTTTCCAAGTCAGTTTGGTCACTTTTTGACCATTTTTAGGTCAGTTAAGCTAACTTTTTGGAACTAGACTTGAATGAGGAGAGAGGAGAGATGAAATATCTCAATTTTTATGAGTTTAAAACTCATTCAAGCATGTGATTTAGGCGCCTCATTGAAGGCCCTCCTTTTCCTTACTGATGTATCAAAAATGGAATCCTTACACTCAAAATATCTCATATTTTTATATTACTCATAGTTTTTTACTATTAAACCTTGTACATTTTTAACTCTTCATCTTATGTGAGCATTGAAGGGACTCCCCTTCTAGATTTTAAGTATATTTAAAAAATGAATATTTGTATTTAATTTAAAAGAAGAATTTTTATGATATTTTAAGTAGAGAAAGGTTTTAATTAAATTTTGGTGTGACAAAAGAGGAATTTTCACCATAACTCCACCTAGAAACTTAGGATTAATAATTAAATTGGTAAAAAGAATATTCTTAGATATTTTAGGTGGATAAATCACCAAATTGATTCAGATTAAAATTAGATTAATGGAAGAAGAGTATTTTTATAAAAATCCGATATTCTCATATAGAACCAATTCTTAATCTATTATGGAATGAAATTCATAAAGTTGAAATTTTTCTTAAGATTAGAAGTTTATTAAATTTTTATCTGAAGAAAATCCTTAAGAATAAAAGTTAGAAGTAAACCGAATAATTTTGGTTAGACCACAAATGCGAGAGGAGTGGCCAGTAAACTACTTGCCCATCTCTTGAATCTGAATCAACCAAAAACCTCATGACCAATTCCAATTCTTGACATAAAGAATAGACTACCGTTGAATTAGCATAGTTTTTCCTTAACCAAAATCACCAAGAATCTAGTTGGTAATTCAGTCAAATGATGGATATCCTGATGAAAGATCAGTGATTCTCATTAAGAAAATCTAGATTAAGGGAAAAGGGTTTTGTGGAGCCAATCTCGAACCGGGAATTCTACTTGCATAGAACCATGTTTTCTTTTAAAGGACTGTTTTACGTCAGAATGCTGGAGAAAGCATTTGGTATGTGTTTAACTAAGGAGAGACTCGTTGCAACAGCTGGCGAGGAGTCGTCGAGGGACGTCGCTCGCGGCGGCAAAACCTGCCGCGAGGCCTTGACCAGCCTCAGTATGGTTAAAATGGTGCACTTGCAATACGACGGGCGAGGATCGACGAAGCGGTTTGTAAGATTCCTCCCCAGCCTCACAAAATATCCAGCATATTCCCCTGTAATCAATCCCTCTTCAGAAATATAAAGACCTTGTTTCTAACTGTTTTAACCTAGAGAGAGAAAATATTCTAGAGAGAGAATATTCAGATTTTGAATATTTTTGGATAGAAAAATATCTCATATAATTAAGATGAATTCCCTTGAAATAGAAATTCAAAAAGAATTTTCCAATGTGCAATTGGAATTAATTGAAAATAGGTATAAAGAACCTTAGTCTAAGGGTCTAGATTTTGAGAAATCTTTGGATTATGGTCCAATTAAGGTTCCTAGGGGCCAATAGGAGCAATCCATATGTAGGGAGGAGATAAATCCAATTTTGTAAAAGAAGATACCCAAAAATGAGTAAATGCTCACATAAGGTGAAGAGTTGAAAATGTACAAGGTTTATTAGTAAAAAACTATGAGCAATATTAAAAATATGAGATATTTTGGGTATAATGATTTCATTTTGACACATATGTCTTTTTGCATTTAAATGATTGAATTCCAAATGTCATGGGAATTCCTCTTTTATCATTTAAAAATTTCTTATGCATAAAATAAATTTATCTAAAATTTCTCTTTTTTAAATTAAATAAAAATATCTATTATTTTAAATATGCTAAAAAATCTTCTTTTACTATTTAATTACTTGGATCTCAATTATTGTGGGAATTCCTCTTTTTGCATAAAAATAAATTTACCAAAAATTTCACTTTTCTTTTATATAAATATTTATGCATAAATACTAAAAATTTATTTTCCATGAATATGATGAAAATCATTCTTTTTACATAGGATGTCCAATCCTAGAATATGGTAGGAATTCCTGTCTTAGCAGTATGTATAAAAATAAGATATGTATTATTTTTTGAAAATTTTACCATAACTTCGTTGCTATTACTGATAATTTTTAATTTTGTTAAAAGAATAAAACCTTGTAATAAAAATATGATAAAAATTTTATTCTTAAGCTTAAATCTAAACTATGAATTTAAATCATAACTTTAACTATAATCATAAACTTAATTATGATTATTCCACTAGATTAAGCTATTTCCATTTTTCCTCTTTTCCCAAATTGATAGGATGATCTCTTTCTCATTTAGAATCAATTAAAGTAGTTTTTTACTACTTATAAATAATCTAAAAGAATTAATTAACCATTATTTTGTTAGCATAAAATTACCATTTTCTTATTCTCTAGCTTAACAAGCTTAGACTTTGGTTTTGAATTAAGAATTTATCAATGAGAAACATTCTTTTTCTAAAGAATTAGCCATAGGAATGACTATTCTTTTTGAGAGAGAGATATACATAAGAAAGCATTCTAAATAAGCATAAAGATTAACTTTTTCTTGATTACACATTAAAATTCTTAGGAAAAGCTTGATTTGAATTTAAAACAATCAATTAGAAAACTTCTCAAGCTTGAGAGGGGTTGAGAAGAGAAGTCATTTGAGAAAATTTAATAAAAAACCATAAAATTTATTCTTATCTCAAAGGATTAGCTTGCTTCTTTTTCTAGAAGTGAAGCCCCCAACCAATCAATTGGTTTAACAAGTGGAGAAGAGAGCTCCAAGAGTTGTTGAAGAGAGAGAGAAGCTCCAAGCTCCCCAAAAGTAGAGGATTTTTAAGGGATAATAGAAAATATGATTATTTTAATGTAATACTGGCATGGTATAGCTCACGGGTGAGAATACAAAAGAATGAGGGTCTATTTATAGGTGAGAGAGGCCACTAACTGAGTCCAACTGGGTTCTAAAATTTTCCAGCTTCAGCTTGACTTAATTTTTTTCTATCTAAAAATATCTCAATATTGAATTACCTCTCTCTAGAAATTTTCTTCTCTCTAGGCAAAAACAAGGAAAAATAATATTTTTCTTGCATTCTAAAATAGGGAATGATTACAGGGGATTGAGGTAAAAGCTTATTCATTACTCAGGCTGAGGAGGAATCTTACATCCTCTCCCACTTGAAAAACGGAAGATGTCCTCATCTCGCAAAGTGGGGGTAATCTTTTTCCATCTCTTCTTCTTTCTCTTAGGTGGTGTCTTCTAGAGGGAAGAACTTCCACTTGACTAAAAATTCTCTGAGGACTCTGCTCTTGAGAACCTTCTCCCGAATGTCAAGTATTTCTTCAGGTTGGAGTACCATCTAGCCTTGAGTTGGAGAAATCAATTGTTCATCATCAAGCACGTGACTCAGGTTGGTTACATATTTCTTAAGCAAACTGACGTGGAATACATTATGTACCTTGAGATGGGGAGGCAGAAGAAGTTTATAAGTTAGATCACCTACTTTCTTCATAACTGCATATGGTCCACAGTATCTGGGAGAGAGCTTCTTGTACTTCCCTAAAGATAAAGAGCTTCTTTTTTGTTGTACTCGAATGAAGTCCATATCTAATTCTTCAAACTCTCTCTCTAATCTCTTTTTATCTGCATACTGCTTTTACCGATCTTGGGCTGCCTTAATAGCTTTACGGATTGATTGCATTTGCTGGTCTATGTCATCAAGCATTTGTTTGGACATTTTGACTCTGATTAATGGATCGGACCAAGTCAATGGTGTAAGGCAATCTTGTCCATACAGAGCTTTGAAAGGGCTTATCCCAATGCTTCGATGATAAGAAGCATTGTAAGCAAATTCAACCAGATGCAAATGGCTTAATTACTTCTTGGGTTCCCTGCCCACAGCATGACCGAAGAATATTTTCTATTACCTGATTCACTCTTCAGTCTGGCCATCTATTTCGGGGTGATAGGTTGTACTGAGATCCAAGAAAGTTTCTACTGCTTCAAAGAATGCAGTCCAGAATTTCGATGTGAACTTGGAATCTCTATCACTTACTATCCTCCTGGGTAAGCCATGCAATCTCAAGATCTCTTTAAGGAAAACTCTGGCAAAATCCATTGCAGTGTATGTCTCTTTCATTGGAATCAGATGGGCAACTTTGGTTAGTCTGTCAACTACCACAAAAATGGAGTTGTAACTTGATTGTACTGAAGGTAATCCAGTGACAAAGTCCATACTGATACATTCCCACTTTATCTATGGAATTTCTAGAGGCTGCAGTTTTCTTGACATCTTGACTCTCTGTCTTGATTCTCTGACACATTAAGCATTGCCGCACATGATCAAGTACATCTTTTTTTGAGTCCTAGCCAGAAGAAGATTTTCCTCATAGACATATAGGTTTTTATAAACCCTGGATGTCCAGCTATCAGGCTATCATGAGGGCTTCTCTCATAATCCTTCCCTTTATTCCCTCATCATTGGGAATGCATAACCGATTATTATAGTACATGCATCCTTCATCCAATTTTTACTACCCAAGAACTCGACTCATTTCCTGAGGAGTCTTGTTTCCTGAGGAGTCTTGCTTTCCTACATCAAAAGGGTAGCAATAGGGGCAAAGAATTTGTCCTGCATGATTCTCTCCCTTACTTCACTGATCAATGGATTTGACACCACTGTAATTGCAAGCAAGGAGGCTTTTCTGCTCCTGCTGAGCGCATCTTCCACCACATTTTCTTTCCCTGGCCGATACTTGATTTCAAAATCGAATTCTTGCGGGGTCTGCATCCATCTCCTTTGACGCATGTTGAGATCCCTTTGGGTAAAGATCCACTTTAGACTTTGATGATCTGTCAAGGTGAACCTCTATCCCAAAAGATAATGTCTGCATAACTTCAGAGCATAAACTAGTGAGAGTAACTCCAAGTCATGGATGGCATAATTTCTCTCATGTGTTTTGAGTTTTCTAGATTCATAGGCCACTGCATGACCTTCCTACATAAGAGCACCACCTCTAAGGCAAACCCAGTGGCATCAGTAACTACTTCAAAAGGTTTGGTGAAATCTGGCAATTTAAGGACAGGGTTGGTTTTACTAAGGCTGTCTTCAGCTTATCAAAGGCACTCTGACACATAGCAGACCACTAAAATAGGGTACTCTTCTTGAGAAGGTTAGTTAAAGGGGATGCTATTTGAGTATACCTAGGTATAAAGATCCTATACCATCCGGTTAATCCTAGGAATCCTCTGACTTTCTTTACCATCTTGGGTTCCGGCCAATCTACAACTGCTTGGATCTTTGCGGGGTTAGGAGAAATCCCATCTTTAGACACTATGAATCCCAAATATTCCACCTGGTCAACAGAGAAAGAACACTTGCTCTTTTTTGTAGAGTTGGTGCTTCCTTAGGATTTCCAGGACCTTGCACACATGATCTTCATGATCTGCAGCATTCTTTGAGTATACCAAGATATCATCGAAGAAGACAAGAACAAAATCATCCAAGTATTCTCTTAGAATATCCTGCATAAGACGATTAAACGTCGTTGGAGCATTAGTCAATCCAAACGGCATGACTGTGAACTCATAATGCCCATAGCAAGTATTGAATGCTGTCTTCGGGATATTTCAAATTGGACTACCCAGTCTGCTTTGCTAGTCGCCAATTGAATGATGAAGAGGTGAATTATACTACCACAGAGCAAGAAGGGTTGGCCATGGTTTATGCAGTCAAGAAGTATCGACATTACCTATTGGCCAAAAAATTTGTATTCTTCGTGGACCATCAGGCCTTATTATATTTGGTGAACAAGACTTGCACCATGGGAAGAATCACACGTTGGTTGCTATTACTATTGGAATTTGACTTTCTCACGGTTACGTTGAGAAAGGGGACACAACATGTGTTGGCCGATCATATGTTGAGAATTCCAAATGGGGAACCGGCAACTGGTGTTGATTGATGACCTCCCTGATGCTTGGTTGTTCAAACTGGACATGGTGCCTGAATTCTTGAGATGTCAAGCTCAACATGAGTTGACACTCACGAGGCACCTACATGACCGTTTGACATTTACATCACTGGTGGGTTTGGTAGTTGGCATAAACATATCTTTGCCAGAGATTCTACAGATAGACTACATCGACTCCTCTTAGCGTGTTCACATTATGGACCACTTGTATATACTCTATTATGTGTGTCAGTCACTTTATCTTCTTTGCAAACCTCTTTTGTTGTGTGAAGAAGAAGAAGAATTTTCATCCTCTTACCTTGTGTGTTCTCTTATAGGGTTTGTGTGAGTGTGTATGTTCTTGCAAGAGCTCAAGCTCTCTCTTCCCCTACATATTTTTATGGTATCAGATCTTGGTTCATGCTAAGGGCTGAGCGACAAGCAAGAGAAGCACATGAAGTGGTACGAGGGTAAGAGCTTCATCTACTCTTTCCCCTTTGTGTTGGCCACTACACCCTTGTCAGGAGCTCTTCGGGAGGCACCGGAAAATGAACTCTAATTGAGGAGCTTTATTCACAGGAGGAGAGCTACAAGGCAACTATCTTGTCCATTGGTGGGAAAAGGTTACTAGGACTACATTAAAGGTGAAGGAAAAATGTTACTGGGACTACATTATAAAGGTGAAGGGAAAATGTTACTGGGACTACATTAAAGGTGAACATGTGGAGGCACCGGAGATACCAGAGATTAATCCAACTACTGCAGATGTAAAAGAGTTCAAGGATTGGAATCAAGGAGCAAGGAAAGTCATGTATTGGCTTTCTATTAATATACAAGACACCATGATTAGGCATATACAAGATGCCAAGTCATCTAAGGAGGCATGGGACACCTTGGTGAAGCTATATAAAACTAACACCAAGGCATGAAAGATTCAATTGAAGAATGAGCTTCAGTATGTCTGTGAATGATTATGCCTTGAATATCAAGGGTATTGTGGAATCCCTTGCATCAATTGATGTTTCTATTGATGATGAGTGATGATAAGGTAGAAGTGTGTCTACGTGGTCTCGGGCCACAATACAAGGCGTTCAAGACGTCTATTCAAAATCAGAAGAACATTCCCAACTTCATATATTTGGTGTTAATGCTAATCATTGAAGAGAAGAACTTGGGTGAAGATCAACAATCTTCACAAAACAAAAATAGTTTAGAGTAGCAGGCCTTATATACAAGTGCAGGTAGAGGACGAGGTAGAGGTCGTGGACGTGGCCAAGGTGGTGGTTGAACAAGTAATCAGAATTATGATCAGCAGAGGCAGCAATAGTCCTAGGATTCACAACAATAACACATAGGTGGAAGAGGCTAGTTTAGAGGTAGGGGGAGTCAAAGAGGTTGTGGTAGTTGGCAAAGGCAACATAATGATACACGAGGGTGTTTTTACTGTGGTGGTAAGCCTAAATATGTGCAGGCAGATTGCTATAAGAAGCAAAGTGACACGCAAAATGAAAAAGTGCAGCAAAACACAACTATGCATCCTCTAGTAGAAATAATGAGAGGATAATGAGAGGTTGCTTGTTATGCAACATGTAGTTAATGTTGTGTCTGGAAATGATGTAGCAGCATGTAAGGATAATGTATAGTATGTTGATTCAGGTGCTTCTAACAACATGAAAAGTCATGGTGAGTGGTTCAAGGAAGTGAAGAGTCTTGAAAGACCAGTTTTTGTTGAAACAGGGGATGGCACTACTCATCCAATTTCCCATGTTGGGGTGTGCCATTGTCCATGTAGGATGGTAAAGTGAAGTACCTTGTAGATGTACTTCATATTTCAAACATTACAAAGAATTTGATTTCTGTTGTGGCAAGATGATTGAGCAGGGTTTGTAGGTCCGGTTTAACCCTGATGGTGGCTGCTATGTAGAAGACTTTATATATAAGTGCAGGGTGGCTACAAACGGAAACAAAGTGGGTAGAATGTCAACATTGAATGTGAATATGCCTAAAGTGAGTGTTGCAATGTTTGCAAATGGTTCAGGAGTTATTGCAGATACAGACATTTGGCATAAGAGAATTGGGCATGTAAATGTGCAAAGAATGAAGTCTATGCAGACTAAACAAATTTTGACAGGGCTGCCTAAGTTTAAAGTTGAAGGCATGGAGAAAGTTTGTGAAGCATGTCAATTTGGAAAGCAAAAAAAACATGTATTTCCACATGACAAAAATGTGATTAGGAATGTACTAGATGTTGTGCATTCATTACAAAGACTGTGTAAATGGGTGGTTGCAGGTACTACGTAACATTCATTGATGTGACAACATGAGAAAAGTGTGGGTGTATTTCATGAAGGAGAAGAGTGAAGTGATTACTCATTTTTAGAATTTCAGAGTTATGGTTGAAAAATAAATAGGAAATCATGTGAACTTTCCACCACGTTCATTTGACATTTGACATCCAAAACATACACAAAGAAGCGACGAAAGTCAAGCCTAAATATGTCTTGGATTATGCCACAATAATCATCCATTTTTCCATTAGCTCCCTCAAAGCTACTAATGACACCGCAATCTTGTGTATTCCTCTTTTCATCAATTCTTTGTGTTCGAAAATGCTTGCCTTCACACCATATAGCATTGAACATAGTGCACTGGACCAAAATAGAAGCAATATTTGTGTAAGCAATGTGAATAAATATTAAAAGCAAATCACTTACAACTAATGCAAAACATTAGTTCTATGTATCTTTAACATGCATCCTCGTGCATACTCCCATTCTTCCGCCGTGATATGCAGCCCCTCGTCGCTCTCTGCTCTCTCCATTTCCTCATGCAACCAATCAACATGGATATCATTCGGAAGTGTTGCTAGATGCTTAGGGTACGCCTTATGAGAGCCATGTTGCCCCCGAAAGAGAGCTCTTTCTGCTTGCCTTTTTGTCTTTGCATCCTCATATCTTGTAACCCATCTGCTCATCACATCACTATTAAGGATGCAAGTGAAATTGAGATCATCAATCAATGTTCTGTCAATTACTTTACTCTGTCCTTTTCCTTGAGGCACAATAGAGGTCATCCTCAAGTCCTCTTCATTGCTCCATAGTCGTGGCAGAGCTGTCCACCTGACCAAGAAATTATGAAATATATACAAGAGACTCTTGTATTAACCAACCCTCGGCCATGCTTCCTTCGGGCCTTGCACTTTGCCTCACAAAGTCTTTTAAGGTCTTCATGAAGCGCTCTAGGAAGAACATCCAACGTGCATGCACAGTGCCACATAAAGCAATTTCATCCACTAAATGCACAATGAGATGTAGTTGACTTGTGAGAATAGTTCGCGGAAAAGTCTCCTCTACCAAACAAACCACCTCCACTGCCATAGCACACGCATCATCCAACGTGGCTGGATCAATTGCTTTGGAACTAACATATCTGAAAAATAAATGAATAGTACGTTATACCTCATGCACGTTCATTTTGCAAGGTATAATGAAGGGTGATCTGACATGGGTTTTACATACCTCACAAGCTCGCCCATCTTATAAATACATTTTTTCAAACTCTTATGTGCACAATGGTTGATGCTAGTAGGTAGTATGAACTGCGCACATAAGAGCACATGTATGTATGGTTTATGGCATTACAAAATTTAATTTCAACGTACAAGACTTGGAAAACACTTACTTGGAGCATCTTGTGCCAATCGTGGGACTTCAACCCATATAGTTGCTCAACGCCTCTTTTCTTAGTGGTTGTAAAGGCTCCCTTCAATGATCTCATGCATCCAGTGGGAGTACGCAAAGTGGTGATGGCCTGCTTTACCTGCTTCTCCTCTTTCTTTGATATAATCCATGGTGCAGGCGGAAGACGAACATGCCCACCCTCCTCTCGTGGCCAAGCTTGACGCATACGTCCTGCGACCCGCAAGTCCTCCCGTACGCTAACATTGTCTCGTTTACCAATAACATGTTCCCAAATACCAGATCCCACATTCTTGAAGATATGCATGGGATCAAGAAGATGGTTGATCTTAAGATGGGTCCAATATGGTAGCCGAAAAAAAATGGAGTACCTACACAAGGGATTGCTCTATGTGATCTTTAATCCAATTAGAGACTACACAAAACAAGATTCAAAAACATTACTATACCTGTTCATGCCATCTGGAGGAAGAATGTTTGTAGACTCCCAAATACGCTTCCAATCTTTTGCATGAAGTGTTTGTGGACGAATGTTACTCTTACTAGCAACATATTTAGGATGATCTGATGGGAGAAATCGATGATGATTATCGAATATGGTCTTACACAAACTGTCAGCATACTCATGTACTAACAAAGGGCCACAAACAGGACATGTATGTTTACTCGATGTTTTCAAACCTGTTAAAATATAAATATAAGTTAGAATAAGAAAGTCAATAGTTATAATTAATATAGCCAACAGTATTAGAGTAGGGAGGTAATTAGAATTCTTACCAGAACAATCGCTGTATCCTGGAAAGTCATGCATTGTCCACATCAACACTGCTTTTAAGTTGAAGTGTCGAGAGGAGGGAGGCCTCCTAATGTCCACCACCGCAACACCTCTCCATAGTTCCTCCAACTCATCAATCAACGGTTCGAGATAAACATCCATATGCTTGACTTTATGTTTCCCTCGAATTAGAAGGGATAACATAAGATGTCCCTTCTTGATTGCCATTGATGGTGGAAGGTTGTAATTCACCAACACAACTGGCCACACCCTGTATGCGGTGCTTTTGAAACCAAATGGATTCACTCCATCCATACCTAGGCCAAGTCTCAAGTTTTTGGGCTCTGTTTTAAAGCTGGGCCACTCATATTCAATATGCTTCCAAACAGGAGTGTCTGCGGGAATTCTCCGCATGCCATCATCCGATCGATGTGAGGAATGCCATGACATGAGCTCTGCTATGGATTTGCACTTGAATATGTGTTTGATGCAAAGAATTATAGGAAAGTGTCGCAAGACTTTATGAGGTACATCAAAACTCTTCACATCTGTTCTATACCTTGCTTCACCACAAGTGGGACAATGTCGAGCCTCCTTATGCGTCCCACGAAAGAGAATAATCATTGACGCATGCATGTATGCGATCATAATCCAATCCTCCAAGAGATGTCACATAGCGCCTCGCTATGTCTCTTGAGGTGGGTAGTCTATTTCCCTTTGAAAGCATGTTTGATAATAGCCTGCATCCAATATCATCAATTAGTACCCTAAACCCTAAACCACTAATTCAAATTTGCAAGTTAGAATGCTTACTTCAATAATGCGTCAAGACTTGCATTGCTCCATCCATAAACTGTTTGTATATTGAGTAGTTCAAGTGAAGCACGTAAAATAGAGAATGTGCACCCTTCAAAAACCGGTGTCGATGAAGCCTTGTAAAGATGCTCTTGTTCCATATCATCGTCGTCCATACCTTTGGGATCATCCCTAAAAAGATACCGCACCATATCATTAAACACTTCCTCTTCCACAACTTCGTGGGGTGCAGGGCTATTGTCATCCCTTTCCCACTCATCTCTGACAATAGATCCCGAAGCTCCAGCATTATCTCATCGACGCTTTGCATGCTCTCGCTGCGTGTAGGACACCATGTTAGGGTGTGGTACTGCATCCTGCTTCAATTAGAGTATATATATTATAAATCCATTAATTTAATTTGGATACCATGAGTCATTTGAATACTATCAATTTACATCTACTCACCTCTAAACCTGTTTGATTCCATTCTCCATACATGGAGATGTGATTCAAGGTAATTCGACACGCTCGTACAATGCATCCTTGACATCGATTACACATACACTTGATCATTTGTCCCAACCACATATCGCGATTACGATGACGCATTGTCTCATCCTCACCAGAACTGCTTGAGGAGGTTGCTGACATCCTATGTACATCCTATGTACAAAAGAGTAAACACAAAATCATAATCAGTTTTTAATGAAAGTATAAAAATCACGTGTATAAATGCGGCTATATCCTGAAAATCACGTGTATAAACGCGGCTACATCTTAAAAATGGCGTGTATAAATGCGGCTAAATCCTAAAAATCGCATGTATAAATGCGGCTATATCCTGAAAATTGCGTGTATAACCGTGGCTACATCCTAAAAATCATGTGTATAAATGCGGTTGATTATTATAAAGGCAAAAATACACGCGCGGTTACACGCGACGACCTTACACGCGACGACTTGTCCATACCTAAAAATAACCCGCCTTCTCCAAATAAACATTTTCAAACTAAAGATTTGCTCTCCTTCGTCGCCGCCTCTTCCAACAGAGCACTAAACCTAAGTGCAAGGAGCACACAAGGAGCACACACGGGTGAAGGAAACCAGCCAAAAAGAAGACTCACTTTTTTAGAGGTGAGTCAGTTTGTCCTTTGTCCTGTCTCTTTCCTTCCATTTGTTTATGCTATTGTCTCTTTCCTCTATGCGTTTGTCTCCGTTCTCCTTCTCTGGTGCCATTTGGTGAACGATTGTGAAAGTGGGTGACAGTGGGCTTTTTATAAGGACGATTTGTCGGAGGTCGGTCGCTTTCAAAAAAAATTTTGCAGGCCGCATGTAGGAACGTGTGTATGTCTGCGTGTATCGTGTCTGCATAGACATTCACACGCATATACACGCATTTTTGGACGGGTGTATACACGCGACTGTGTTTCACCCATGCTTGCGATCCAGGGTTCTTCAGAGAGATGATCCCATCTGCATATTGCTTTCCTTCACAAAATCATATGTGCTAGCTTGCATTTGTGCTTTGATGCAATCATGTATATACTTTTATTTTTGCAGATTCTTTATGGATCCAGGTTCTTCATCCGATCCATTTGCGTACGGCACTTGGATGATGGAGATGCTAAATCATTTTGGGCGCCATCCTGGTCCAGTTGAGTTTACAGAGTACATGTATGCCCATTCCCCTCCTGGATTGCCTGGTATCTATACCCCGCCCCCGAGTATCCAGGTCACTCCACTGCCGTCTATGCCCTGCGAGTTCGACGAGACGGCATGCAGCTTCTCCTCTTCCATGCCCATCGAGGAGACATACCCCGTCCCAGACACACTCACGCACACCCTCCCAGGCACCGTCACGTCAGGGCTCACAGCCACCATCACGTACTCCCTCAGAGCCACCGTCACGTCAGGGCTCACAGCCACCGTCACGTAGACAATCCCCCAGTCGTGACTCCACCCGCAGCAGTAGGAAGAGTGGGAGTGGAGGATGCGGCGGGTGCTTTGGTGGGGGAGGTAGTAGGGCACGCGGTGAGAGAGGAGATAGAGGGAGAAGAGTTAGAGGAGACAGTGAGGATGAGGAGTAATGGAGTACATGCGTGGGGTAGTATCAAACTTGTATAGAAATTGTTTTATTAGATTTAAAGATCAAAATAGCGGATTAGTTGGGGAGGTGATAGATGTACATAGTTGGTACCCCAATCCTCCACATGCGACATTCTTGGATGTATGGGGAAGGACGCGAATAAGGGAGATCTTAAGTAATAAAAGATCTCACCTTAAGAAACTCGCGTACGATGATGGGCTAAATGTAGCTGCGGGTGGCTATCCTGCCGAGAAACCTGCCCCACTGCACACAAACGCGAGTGGAAGGAGGCAAAGAAATGAGCAGAGGAGGGTGGCGTGAAGAGCAGGCAGCATGTGGAGGCACAACGGATCCAGATGGAGACCATTGGATCTTCGCATTTCAGATCTGGCGGTGTCGAGTCATGGGAGGCAGAGTTCGTAAGTATCTTGCCACTTTATTTGATTGTTTACTTAATTCATTGATCCTATGATTGTTTTAATCTTACAAATTATGTTGATTATGATACAGCGACGGGTTACGGGGAGGAAGCCCACAGCCCACATTACTGGGTATGCTCGTCGGCATAGCAGACGTGACACGTGTGCCCTCTTCAGAGCCAAGGGACGTATTACGGACGCGCAGTTTGAGATGGCCATGAGACCATACGGTCGACAGGTACTTGAAAACTCTAAACAAATGATTTTGGTTTATTGAATTATATATATATATACTTATATACTATATATTACTTGAACAGGCACAAGCTGCTGCTGCACTTGCTGATGATCCACCCGCCGCCACTGTAGAGGGTGGATGTGAGCACAACTCATCGGACATTCCGACTGATGTGAGCTCATCTGATCATGGAGGGAGCAGCGAGTCATCATCTGGGTCTGAGTAGTACTCAGACTTATAGTATCACATTCCATATTGAGGATGTGGTTGTATATATATTTTTGTAACTGAAGCCATGGGCTACTTCGACATATGGACTCCCTTGTATATATGTGTACACATAAAATTTTGATAGTAATATTGAATCGTGAATCGATAGTATTACATTCATGTCTGTCTTGAATCGTGTATTGACAATGGATGCATTCATGTCGTTCTTGTCTTAAATCTTCCTCGTGGATGGTGCAATGCACCCAAAAAAAAATCTAGAGAGTGTTATTGGGTGCTGGAATGCTGGAACAGCATTCAGGTACCAAATAGCACTCTCTGGATTTTTTTTTTTGCTCTCTGTTCGCGTGTATAGACGCGTCAACTCTGCAAAAAGTCGCGTGTATATACGCGGATAATCTGTGAAATGCGTGTGTATAGACGCGTCAAATCTGGAAAAGTCGCGTGTATATACGCGGATACTCTGTGAAATACGTGTGTATAAGCGCAGCTAAACTGACAAAACGGGTGTATACACCCTCCTATCAGCGCGTCTAAGCGCAGTTAAACTGACAAAACGCGTGTATACGCCCGTGTATCAGCGCGTCTGATTATTTCTATACACGCGCTTTTACACGCATGTCTCTGGCCGCGATGATACACGCGCTGATACACGGGCCCGTTACTTTTTTTCCACAAGTCATTTTTAGCGGCTAGGAGTGCGGGTATGAGCCCGATCCCTTGTAGTGAATTGGATGAGATTGAGCATGTGAAAAGTCTTCTCAAAAGGAAGTTTGAGATCAAGGATTTGGGAGATCTGCGCTACTTTTTTGGAATTGAGGTCATTCGCACACCTGAGGATATTTGGCTGTAATAGAGAGAGTATGCATTGGACATGTTATCCAAGTATGGGATGGCTGATTGTAAGCCAATCTCAGTGCCATTAGATCAAAATGGCAAGCTTAGTAAACGGATGCAAGTTATGTGTTGGAGGATCCTACTATGTACAGGAATATTGTGGGGAGTTTGATCTATGTCACAAATCAAAAGGCCAGATTTGAGCTACACCTTTGGCTTAGAGAGCCAGTTTATGCAGGTTCTGCACATAAACCACATCTTGACAGTGCGTGATGCATGCTTCACTATTTGAGAGCCATTGTTGATTATGCATTGTTTTATGAAGCAGGTGTACCATTGGAGCTATATGGGTACACAAACGCAGATTGGGCAGGTAGCATCTTAGAGACAAGAGATCTACCAATGGATTTATGTTTTCATTGTTGGGAAGTGATGCTGTGACATGGAGTAGCAAGAAGAAGCCCACAGTTGCCCTCTCAAGTACAGAGGTAGAGTGCAGAGGAGCTACGGTGGCAGCATGTGAGGTAGCTTGGTTACGAAAGCTACTTGGCTGATTTGGGGTTGCATGTGGAGAGAAAGGTTGTCATATATTGTGAAAATCTTAGCAGTACACAATTGGTCAGGAACCTTGTTTTTCATGTGCGGACAAAATACATTGAGGTACATTACCACTTCATCAGGGAGAGAGTCTTGGCAGGCGACATCGACTTGGCCTACGTCAGCACACATGATCAAGTTGTTGAAAGCCAAAAGGTTTCGGGAAAACGGAAAGCCAAAGGTTTTCCAGAAGATGAAAAGCCAAAAAGTTTCAAGAAGAAATTTTCAGAGAATTTTTATCTCAAATTTCACATTTTTTGGCTTTTTTTCCAATTTTTTTGAAATATTTTCCAAAGCTTTTTTAATAAAAAAAACTCATTTTTTAAAAAAATAAAAATAAATAAATAAAGCTTTTATTAAGCTTTGAGGGATTTGATTTTTTTAAGGGGGGACGATTTTTCACTGGCTGGCTGCAGCGTACCCCCCCGGTCTGCGTGCAAGGAAGGAGAGAGGGAGGGAGTTAAAAAAAACTCCCTCCTCTCCTTCTTCTCCCCTCTTTCCTCTCCTTCTTCTCCCTTCCATTCTCTTTCCTCCCCTCTCTGTTAACACAGGTTAAAAAAATATCTTATCATTAAGGTTTTTAATTAAACCCCTCATCATAATTAACATTAATTATGATTAATGTTTAATTTAAAAAATTCCTTTTTAAGAGAAATTTCATGGAAAAAAGAAGGAAAAATCAGAATTGAGAGGCGGAGAGGACCCCACGCACATGGGAGAGCATTTCATGCATCAACATGCTGTCCCATACTACATTTCAGCAGAAAATCGACAAAAATTTGATCGCATATCCGTGGAAAAATCGGTAAAAATGTATAAAAAATACATTTTAAATTCAAAAAAAAGGTCAAAAAATTTCTTTAAAATTAGGGAAAAAATCCTAAAAATTCTAGAAATTTAGGGAATCCATTCTACCAAAAATATCCACAATAAAATATGTGGTATTTTTGTAAAAAAATCTATTAATGCTTATTTTAAATCATAAAAAATAGAAAAAAATAGCATTAAACTCACGGAATTCTCCCGCAACGTCGATTCGTCCATTGAATTGTAGTAACACGCATTCCAATCACCATATCGACGATCCATGTGAAATTCATCAACACAAATCAATAAAATAACATTTTTATTAGTAAATATTAAAATTTACTTAAAAAAATCAACAACAATTAAATAGAGATTACTCTGATACCACTGTTAAAACCCTAAGATCTCTTTAGATAATTGTTATGCATAAACATGCATAAATCAGGCATAAACTCAACCACCCAACCACCCCCGAGCCCAAGGGATGCACACATGAATCATAAATGAAATACATCATACCTCTACCTTGATGTCCCATACCATCAAGAGGTATAACACAATCCAATAGCATGTAGCTATAGTGTGAAATACATCATACCTCTACCTTGATGTCCCATACCATCAAGAGGTATAACACAATCCAATAGCATGCAGCTATAGTGTGAAATGGTAGGTGAGTAGATATGGACCTCTACACAAGAGACCATAGCATAAGCCTCCAAGCCTCCAAGCCTCCCTTGAGTGTGCCCCATGCCCCTATTATATAGGAGGGCCCTCAAGTGACTCTTGACTTTCCATTTCCCATGTGTGACCCTTGGATGCTTGACCCTAACCTTAACCCTTAAGGTTAGTCCTAAGCTCCACTAGAGCTTGTTCCCATGCTCCCATGCTCACAAGCCTAATGTGGGTTAGCCTCCTAGTATATGCACACATAATGTGCATAATGTTCCCATGCTCCCATGCTCACAAGCCTAATGTGGGTTAGCCTCCTAGTATATGCACACATAATGTGCATATAACACATAGGCTGACACTCACGAGGCGCCTGCATGACGGTTTGACATTTACACCATTGTGACGGGTTTGGTAGCTGGCACCGACATATCTTTGCCACACCAGAGATTCTACAGCTAGATTACACCGACTAGTCCACCTCTTAGCGTGTTCACAATATGAACCGCTTATATATACTCTATTATGTGTGTTAGTCACTTTATCTTCTTTGTAGAACTCTTTTGTTGTGTGAAGAAGAAGAAGATTTTTTAGTCTCTCACCTTGTGTGTTCTCTTCTAGGGTTTGTGTGAGTGTGTGTGTGCTTGCAAGAGCTCAAGATCTCTCCTCCCCTGTATCTTTTCAATGAATGGAGCGAGGAAATATCCGATTATCTAGCTTATGGTTTTCTGTGCAAGAATGACCCTTGAACAAAGATAAAAATGCGGCGCCTTGTTAAGCTTTCTTCACCTTATCAATTAATTGTGGGAGAACTATGCAAGCTAGGTAAGGAGAATTTCCTAAGGGAGATGTGTGAGGGAAGATGAGTTCCTCTCATGATATTGGAGGAAGCACATTTAGGGGTATATAGAGGACATTTTGCTGGAGAGATTACAGCTCACAAGGTGCTTCAAGAAAGACTATGGTGGTCTACATTGTTAAAAGTACTAATGGGGATGCCGTAGAGTTTGTCAAAAGTTACGAAGAATGTCCGTGATTTGCTATCCCACAATAAAAGGATAGGATGCCACTTACCCCTATTATTGTGTAAGAAAACCTTTTGAGAAATGGGGAATTGATTTTGTTGGACCTATTAGTCCAGCTGCGCATCCATCACAAGCTCAATATGTAATCATGGTAATAGACTATTTCACGAAATGGGCAGAAGCCAGAGCCTCTAAGGCGAGCTTATGCAAGAACGACAGCAAAGTTCCTATATGAACAAATCATCTCGAGATTCGGCTACCCATTAGAGTTAGCCAGTGATTGTGTTCACATTTCATTAATGAGGTGATTGATTACTTACTTACTGGATTCCTTGTAGTCCATCGAAAGTCATCACCTTATTATCCACAGCCTAATGGTCAAACAGAGAGTACAAACAAGATTTTGTGTACAATCTTGACAAAAACATTGGAAGCAAGTCGAACGGATTGGGGACATAAGCTAACAGCAACCTTATGGGGCATATCGAACATCGTATAAGGTAGCGACGAGATATACTCCCTTTCGTCTAGCTTATGGTGTTGAGGTAGTAATGCCTATGGAATAATTGGTTCCAAGCTTGAGAATTGCAGTGCAAGAACGTTTGATGGATAATGCATTAGCTTAAAGGCTAATCGATTTAGAGAAGCTTAATGAAACCATACTAATTGCATCACATGGACTTATGGTCGAAAAACTACAAAGAAAACATTGGTTTGACAATAACTTAAAATAAAAAGAACTAGAAATGGGGGACCTTGTTCTCATGTATGGTGTAGGGAGCACCGAAAAAAGAAACTCAAGTACAGAGGTCTAGGACCTTTCCGAGTTTCTGAGATCACACCTCAGGGGTTGGTTAGAATTGAGACAATTGATGAGGGCGTACAAATGGAGGGTTAAGTCAATGGAGGCAAACTTAAAAAATATTTTGGACCACTGACCTAAGAGATGCTCTTGCAAGAACATCTTTTAAAAAAATGGAAGGAGCTCGCAAAAGAAAAAATCCAGCAAGCTCAAGAAGAGGCTAAGGCAAGGGAGGCCAAGGCCAAAAAGATCCTCCAGAAGAATGTTGCATGTAAACATGGCGTCACTAACTCTCCTTGACGAAGATGAACTAAACATTGAGCCAGAACACGGCTCAGGGTGGGAATCTCTATGGCTAAATGTTATGCAGCGAGCATTTCATTAATAGATATGGGATCAAGTCACAACTTGATGTCATATATGAGACATGGGTAGATTTAGATAAACCGTGCCACCTTGAAACCACCAATACTACACAAGTATGCAGTGTGCACTTGACAACTACAAAAACTGAGGGATTTCTAAGTGTTAATGTTTCCATCAGAAATAATTCCTTGGTTGGAAAGGTTTTTGTCATGCCTATAAGTTCGATAGAGGAGGAAATGGACGATCTTGGATTTGTGCCAGAACTGTAATATCCAATGGGAGAAGATTACATCATTGCTGAACGAGGGAAACAATGTCATTTCCGTACCCTTATGGAGCCCGATAAACACAAGGAAGCAGGCCATGATTGAGGATATAAAAACACCAAGCATAGTGACATCAACTCATGTAGTAGAAAAGGCATCAATTCCCTAATCCCTACACAAAAAGCAACCCAAGTCACAGGGTACACAACAGTGGGTGCCTAAGGGTCAACTTGGAAACCAGCTATACAAAGATGAGAAGGGCGTCAATAAGGAATCGAGAAGAAAGGTTCAAAGAGGAGACAAGGGATAGAAATGGTCTTCACAAAACAAGTAAGCTGGCGGTGCTCCAAACAAAACAGCACTCCACAAATCCTTCGTAAGCAATGGGTTCAAAAGGACTTGCTAATGGCACAAGGTTATTACTAGGGCAATACAACAGTATGGGTGCCCAAACTCCACCCTATGGTCACTATTTGCAAATACCTCCAAATACAAAGAAAAGGGTAGTAAAGGCATTCATAACTAACTCCTGACTAAAACAAATGCTAGGAGTGCACAAACACTAGTGTGGAGAAATAAGCCAATCCAACAGGATGGGCCAAATATAACAAAACCAATACCTGTCACCACCACGATCAAGGAGCTTGACAAGGTCATTGAAAAGAAGAAAAAGAACGTGCAACAAGTAGACACCAATACAAACCCCAATCCACAAGACCCAATAGAAACACTCTTTAGTTGGGTGGAGGGAAGAATCAAGCACTCTCACAAGGAGTTAAAACACCTGCCCAGAAGTACCAAAGTACTACCTTAGTTTCCATGGCAATAAAAAGATGAAGGTATCCATTACTAAAAAATGGATATAGGGTAACACTTGGTACAAAACAGTTCACGTCGTGAACTGATACAAAACAGTTCACGACGCTGTGAACTGATATACAGAACAATTCACATCGTGAAACATTATAAGCAATTCATGCCGTGAACTGGTCCTAAAGGGTTCATGCCGTGAACTGGTCCTCAAGGGTTCACGTCGTGAAAAGGTTACTTTTTCTCGACCCATCATAGGAAGACACGTGGCATTCTTCATTAAGGCAGCGGCCCAGCCCGACGGCTGTGCCATAAAATCAAAATTCCTTCCTTTTTCGTCATTTTGCATTCGGCATTCATCGTGTGCAAAATGCAACCATCAAGCTTTGCTCTCCTCGATTTCCTCCTTTCTTCATCGAGTGCTAAATCAACATATACAGGTAGATGGCACCCCCAAATACTGGTGGAGATAGATCTTAATCAAGGCCTAACCAAAAATATCATCATTCATGTTAGGGGAGGAAACACTATTCACTAAAGGGTGCTACGCAAACAGCTTCCCAATGCTTGCTTCCATTGTGGCTTGAAGGGCCATTTTATCAAAGATTTCCATTATAAGGCTCCACCTCAGACCCCTGCTGAGGATAATAAGCAAGATAATGGCTTTAAAACAGTGTAGAGAAAAGCGAGAAACACTTGCAAGCCTAAACTTGTCAAACCAGAGATCAGATCGAAAAATGGCAATCGCTTCACTGCACTCCTTGCAGATGTGAACGACCCCTCTCAAGACATGCTTCAACGTCCAGCCATGGAGGACTCAGAAAATGATGATGAAGAGGGATTTATTATGGACACCCAGCTACAAACCCTGCCAGGGCCCCAAACCCTCTAATTGAAGTCAACAATTTGGAGATTCAGCTTTACAACCATATGGAAAACATAGAAATGGCTGATACCCATTTAACCCAAGCTGAGGAAGAGAGACTCCCCCTCCCTTCACCACCTAAGACTGACCCAAAGGAAAGAAGAAGGCCTGCCAACATGGCTCTGTACCAACCATGCCCAAGGATCAGGCGGTACAGTGATAGGGATTTCCCCCAATCTGTCACCATTGGTCTCAAAAACCTTCACTGACCCTAATAATAAATGGGTGGCTGTAGAGATAGGAGGCCCGGACCCCTTGACATGTGTTAGCATTTATGCCTCTGGACCATCAAGTTCTAGACCAGAACTATGGAATTCCCTCTATAGCCTCCCCCCCTCCTATGGCGCTAGTTGGAGATTTCAACATGGTGGAATCCCCAGATGATAGATACCAATGTCAAGGAATCACAATTTCAGGAAGGGAAAAGAGGGCGTGGGAGAATATTACAGGGCTGCAAGACCTAATGGACATAGACCAAAAAAAGGAATTCACCTAGAGCAATAATAGACAGGGGAACCTTCTCAGAAATGCAAGACTGGACCGGTGCTACCTGGCCTCCAACCTCTACAACAAATACCTAAAGGCCAAAGTAACTTTAGCCTCCGACATAGCCCTCTCAGACCACCAACCTATTTTAGTATAGCTGGAAAAAAGTGACTCCAAAATTGGATCAGGGTGGTTTCACACTGATCCAACTTTATTTGAATTTCCTTCTCTCAAAGCAGGGGTGGAAGAAATTTGAGGCACTTTCAAGGTTAAGATCTTCCAGCCAGGAGATGGTCACTAGAGCTGTAAAAGAAACTCAGGGATTCCTCACCCATATAAGAAAGGCAGTGGCTGAGGTCAGGACACGAGAGGAGAAATGCTAAATACAAGAGAGTGATCCAGCTGGAAGAACATGAGGTTAACAATGGCAACCTCTCCCTTCAACCCTCTGTGTTGTAAGCCAAAGCAGAACTCAGAAGAGGAGAGGAGATTCAATGCCACCATTTAAGACTATATTTCAGAGAGTGGTGGGCTGGAAAATGGGAGCGACCTATGAAAGCCATGTTCACAGCCCTTAAGAGAAAGCAAGCAAAAGACTTCCTACCCATGATGGTAGGTCCTGGTGGAAGGAAATATCAAAAAGTGGAAGAAAACATTAAGCTTATCTCAGACCACTTTGCTAATATTTTCAGCCCCCCCAAGGAGGAAGATGAAGAAAAGACCAGGTGCAAAAAAATAATAGCAAAAGCCAGGAAAAAGGTAGCCCCTACTTCTCTGGCTGCCCACTTGTTGCTCCCTTCAGAATCTAAAGAAGCCATTAACTCCCTCCCAAATCACAAAAGCCCGGGCCTGGTCTCCCAGCAGAGTTCTTTAAAAAGTTCAAACATGCCCTCCTGAAACCTTTAGCCCTGGTGTGGGATGAAGCCACAAGGTATGGTGCACTTCTATTTAGCATCAACGATGGAGTCATCAGAGAAACACGCCCCTACTTTTGGAGGGAAGAGGGAAGTGAGGGGGGGTAACTTTTTGAAACTTTTCCTTTAAAAAAATATATAAAAAAAGATATTGAAGATTTTCTTTGCTGGCAGATCTGAAAAAGGTAAGATTCTACCTTTGACCACAAGATTTAGGTTCTTAATCAACCCAACGTTTTTGTACACATGTATTTTTCCTATTGGCCTTCACACTAATCATCTCCTTAATCTCATGGCAGCTTAAAGGGCCCCCATAGACCTCAACCTTCCCCTATCACAGAGGAGGAGCTACGCAACAAGTACAGAATCAATCCAGCTAGCTCAGAACTCCTACAAACTAGCCCTCTCTCCCATCCGGGAACGTAGAGGAAGCCAGTGGTGCCCAGTGGCCTCCTCTCTCTCCCATGCACGAATGTCACTAGTTTAAATTTAAATGGTTGTATGAGCGTGCACAAAGTCAGTTTATTAGTTCTGTAGAGTCGGCAGCAATACGTCATTAGTTTTTGCTCACCCACGTAATCAATCCACGAATAATTGTCAATGGTAATTTCCAGAACTGTAGACTCCTCTCTCTCTCTCTCTCTCTCTCTCTCATTTCCAGGTGTCCAATGGTAATTTCTAGAGAAAGGTCTGCTTTTCTCTAGACTCTCCCCTCTTTTCTCTCTCTCTTTTGATCTCTCACGCTGAGTGGGGGGTTCTGAGGTGTGGGGAAGAGGGTGCCATCGTCGTTGAGGGCATTGCCGACATGGCCTTTATTCTAAAATGCCACGTATGAGCACTTTCAACAGGTTTACTACTCGAAAGGAGCAGGTCGTTACGTATGCGAAAGTTCGTCACTGAGAAGGTCACGCAGCTGCAAGCGAGGCCACGTCATAGCATCTCCACACCCTCCATTACTATTTTACGCTCGATCGCTCTCTGCACCTTTAAACACCTGCCTCGGGCCCTCCCCTCTCCCTCTCTCTCAACTCACGGGCACGCTTTCGAATATGCAGCCACACTTCCTCCTCCTCCCCTATACGGAGCAGGGCCACATCAACCCCATGCTAAGCTTAGCTTCTCAGCTTGCTGCCTTGAACTGTGAAGTCACTTTTGTGAAGCCAGAAAAGCAAGCAGCAGGTGCCAATAAAGAAAATGAAGAAACCGTGGGGGCGAGCTCTACTGGTAGCTTGACATACAAGCAGGTAATGTCAAGGGACGATGATAATAGGCGAGAGACGATACGGTTCGTGACGCTGTCATTGGCGCCAAAGCAAGAGCCTGATGATTCAATGGATCAGAGCATGAGCTCGCGTCACTTGGTTTTTAAGAAGAAGTTGGTCGGCCTGGAAGAGGGACAAGCCCTTGTTGAGAAGATTGTGCAGGAGTCCAAGGCTTCGACCCACCCTATTTCCTGCATCATCTGTGACTTCGTTCTTTCGAAATGGGTCAAAAATCTCGCTAACGAGCAAGCCTTGCCGTTAGCAGTGCTGGTAACATTCAGTGCACTACAATTCTACGCGTGCTATCTAGATTACATTGGCCAAGGTGATTGTCTCTTTCTAGCTAGCTAGAGAAGTTTTAAACATTATTCACATATTGAATTCCCACTTTCCGGCCGGATTAGGACATCATCATCATGAGCTCTTTTTGCAAGGGGAGCGACCGAATATCTAGCGTGCACAGGGTAGGCCAGCGATCCCACCTCCAACGTGTGCAGGCTAGAGGTGCCTCCCATGCACGAGCTCATGATGCTGAATACTGTAAGGGAAAAAAGAATGCAAAGGCGGCATCTTTCCCACAAGGCGGAAAATGTCAAAACTCTCTCTCTCTCTCTCTCTCAGGCCGTATCCTTCGAGGACGATAATCAAACTCTATCTATCTCTCTTTAATGTCCCTAATAGCGCCTTCATGTTTTTTTCTGCAGACCGAGAGCACGAAGAGCTGCTTGTATCGCGCTTCGGCATGCCCATCAAGGATGACATACTGCACTATGGTTTGGCAAGCATGAAAGATGCCCCTAAGGTAAGGATGCAGAAGCTCAAATTCATTCGCGGCCTGTTTGAGGGCTGTGCACACTCGGAAGCTCACATTTTATTTAACTCTTTCAAGGAGCTGGAAGCCCCCTTGTTACCATCTCTAGAGACGTCAGGCCTTAATGTGAGATTCATAGGGCCTTGTCTTCCTGCATGGAACGCAAATGATGTAGGCATGGGTAACAAAATGGCAAAGGAAGCAGGAATTGCTTTTGAACAGGATGAAGCGTGCCTACCATGGCTTGACAGACAAGAGAAGGGCTCTATATTGTTTGTATCGTTTGGGAGCGAGGGGGTTCTAGAGGCAGAGCAGGTGGAAGAGATAGCAATGGGGATAGAGGAGAGTGGGCACAAGTTTCTGTGGGTTGTCCGGCCGGACGCGCCGGCGAGCAGTCGGCCGAGCGAGGCGTTTCGGGAACGAAGCAGGATGAGGGGGAGAGGGATATTTATGGCGTGGGTGCCTCAGAGGAAAGTGTTGAAGCATTCTGCGGTGGGAGGATTTTTGACACACAGCGGGTGGAACTCGACTCTAGAGAGCGTGAGCTGTGGCGTGCCCATGCTGTGCTTACCTCTCATTGCAGACCAGCCCTTCAACGCCAACCTTGTCCACAGGCATTGGCGTGTAGGCCTGCGTTTGGCCAGCAGTAGCCAAGATACACTAGCAACTCCAGCTTTGGTTGTCCGGGCGGAGGTGAAGAGGGGCGTCCAAGCTCTCATGCAAGGCCTCTTCTCCCGACAGGCTTCGCAACTCCAGCAGGCCGCTCAATTGGCCGTCGTGGACTCCCATCACACGCTTGCATCTTTTGTGCAAGACATCAAGTCAAGTGTGTGTTGATGTAAGTTCCTTTGCCTCTCCGTTCTTCCTCCTCAAGTATTCTAAAGGTCATCTACTTATAGTAAAAGTGGAGTGGTATTTATTATTCCTCCGAATTGCACATTAGGGCTGTATATATAAAGCCTTAAAAAGCTCTCAAGCTTATATATAAGTAAAAGTGGTTTAAAAAAAAATTCATGGGAAATTGCACATTAGGGTTGTATATATAAAGCCTTATGGAATGGTGACTAATCCTTGGGTTTAAGTGCATTATGTAAGTATGACATTTTCCTTCTCTTCTTGTGTGAAACATGACATTGTTATTAGTCTTCACACGTTACAACCATTGTTGCATCATCAATCTTATTTTTCTCATATTTGCAAAAGCATCCGAATAGCATGTGTGGTTATGTGCGCAGAAAAACATGTTTCTTCGGTCCAATGTTAGTGATTTGTAAAAGGGCATTTTAGGTTGTTTAAATTATAATGATAATTCGTGTACTTTTTACTTGTATTGATACTTTAGATTGTTTAAATAATCATATTGTGAGAATGATAATAAAGGATGGTAAAGCCTTCTCTTTTACGTACATGCACATCCTTATCCTTTATTGATACTTTTTACTTATATTGATACTTTAGATTGTTTAAATAATCATATTGTGAGAATGATAATAAAGGATGGTAAAGCCTTCTCTTTTACGTACATGCACATCCTTATCCTTTCTCATATTTGCAAAAGCATCCGAATAGCATGTGGGGTTATGTGCGCCGAAAAACATGTTTCTTCGGTCCAATGTTAGTGATTTGTAAAAGGGCATTTTAGGTTGTTTAAATTATAATGATAATTCGTGTACTTTTTACTTGTATTGATACTTTAGATTGTTTAAATAATCATATTGTGAGAATGATAATAAAGGATGGTAAAGCCTTCTCTTTTACGTACATGCACATCCTTATCCTTTATTGTGTATGTGCTTAATTCGTTCATCGAATTTAGTTCAAAGGGTTTGCTACTTGATCCACCCCTAATCACTTGGAACTATTGATTATAGTCCTTTTTTTAATAGGCATTTATGAGCCATATATGTTCCATCTATTTTCTGAAAAACAATTTTGAATAAGCTCCATCATTACTTAAAATACATGTGCAAGAAATGCAAATTAGCATCTATTTAGAGCCTTCTAATGAAAAATCATACCATTCTTTCTTGATTGCTTGTGCTAGCTTACAGCATGCAAGCTTCTTTGCAAATCATGGCAAATAATGAAAGAGGGCTAACAAGACATGAGAATTCTAAGGATGACTTAAAATCCTTCATTAAGATATAATTATTAAATGACTTATTGAAATTTATTTACAATGGCATGAAAGGGATAACAGTTATTACTGCAAAAGGTTTGTACATAAAAAAATGGATTGTTTGAAACCATTACATAAAAAAATAAGTCGTTTAAGCATCACCTTCTTGAATAAACGGAGCATCAATAAAATGCAAAAATGATAGTACACTTCAACAAACGAAGAGCATAGCTACGTGAAGAACTGCCAAAATTTAAAAGAATCTATATATGGAAAAAAACATTCATGCAGCTATGCACAATGCGGCTACATCCACGCATATAATCATGTGAATAACCATGTGAACAACATGTATAGTCACGGACATAATGGCCCCTGTAGTTGCATATATAGTTGTAGACACAGCAAAAAAAAAAAACGGAGACATAATGGGGGAGGGATGTGGGGAATGTGTCTCCACATCTCTCGTCCATTTTGTTTTTGTTTGTTTTTTAAATCACATTACTTAAACTTTTTTGTAAGAACACTAGTTAATCACATTTTTTTAAAACACTTAAAAAATAATCACAATACAATAATGTCATAGATTATATTGCAAATTACATAAGGTGTTCATGTCCAAAAATGAATAAAGATGAAGACATCAAAAAATAATTAAATTAATGCATTATCTTTGTCTTCATGTTTATCTTCGGTCGCATCTTCACCATGTGCACCACCACCTTCGTCATCACCGTCACTTTCAACATTGTCGTCTTCCGACGTTAAATAGTGATACAATGCAAACGAGTTAGCCACCATAAGCAAAATAAGTTGGGTGATAATTAAAATTCAAGTTTAGAATCTCACTAAGTTACCCTACCGAGATCGTTGGATATCCATTTCAGTGACCACACCTTGGTGTTTAAGCCACTCCTCAGTGTGTTAGCTTGGTTGTGATTCTTGTGGTATTTATTCTCCCCAAACATTGGGGAGTGACTTGCTACCTTTCCTACAACAAATTAAAACATACATTAATTATAAAAATCCTGATGACGCATGAAATAAACTTAGTGAAAAATGATAAAGAGAAAACTTACAAATCGTGTGAGCCAATCTGCCTTTCCTCTGGATCCATACTTTGTCGCACCGTACGCTGCCTTTTTGTTGAGGGTGTTAAGTACTCTCCCTAGCTTCCTTCTTCGCCTTCTTCCAATCCTTAATGGTGCAATTTTGGCAAGAATTCGTTTTTCTCTTTCGCACACCTCCTTGTGTAAGACCTCCTATTATTGAGGATCTTTATAATGTGATTCCTCGCCCACTCATCAAAATAATGCATGTGGTGGATTTGGGAACCACTCATGCATATATTGCACCACATACATATAGTCTTTGTCTTTCTATTCTCCCCATGGATTGAAGGTATCCATATAGGTTTGGTTGACTAAATGATGGAAGATATGATAAGCCCTTTATATTGTGTCGTCCATATATAAGGTCCTCCCTCGTCATGAATGGTATAGTAAACCATACCCTCTTTCTTGGACACATTATCTGTTGCCATGAGAAAAGGTGATCGTGCACCTCCCCCAAAGCATCTGCCACACCCACCTCCCCCACTACTAGATTGTTGATGGCTCCGAGAAGCCGTCGAGCTATCACCACCTGAGTGGCATGCCACATGCTGGGGAGATGGCACCGTGGATGGGATAGGAGTGCACTGAGCATTAGGAGGAGCTGAAGGGCGAGGAGTAAGGAAAATGGAAGTGTGAAGGGTAGGCAAAGTAAAAATGGGACGGGTAGGGAAGGCGGAGGGTTGCATAGACATGGGAGACTGTGGGATAGATAACGTGTCAGGCACATAAAAGGTGGAGATAAGCCCGAGTGACTCAGTTGCTTAGTCCTGTACCTAGAATTCAGGTATAGGAGCTGCAATAGAGGATACCCCTTATATAATGCATCTTGGTCCATTGGTGGGGCGAACCCCATGATGGCCACATCTATATGCAAAAAACCATTACCTAAAAACATAGCTCACATATGCATACAAAGGTTACATAGAGCATGTGTATGCTCTATGCATTAAGCTTGAGACATTATGCATAATATAATAAGCTTGAGACATTATGCATTAAGTATTATTATGCATATTGCATTATGCTTATGCATTAAGAATTAATTCATTACACATAAAGCTTATGAATACATAGGCATAATTCATAATGCATTAATGCATAATGCAATAATCTCAATGCGTTATACTTATGCATTAAGCATTAATGCATAAGCTTAAAACATAGTCATAATGCATAAGCATTAATGCATAGCCATAATGCATAAGCATTAATGCATAGGCATAATGCAATAAGCTCAATGCATTATACTTATCCATTAAGCATCAATGCATAAGCTTAATGCATTAAGCTTAATGCACACATAATGTATTAATGCTTAATGCACAATGAAATAAGCTTAATGCATAGGCATAATGCATTAATGCTTAATGCACAATGCATAAGCTCAATGCATAGGCATAATGCATTAATGAATTAATGCTTAATGCACAATGCAGTACGTTTAATGTATTATGATTATGCATTAAGAATTAATTCATAGGCTAATGCATTAAGCTATTAAGCTTAATGTGCATAAACATTAAGCTATCAAGCATAAAGCTTAATGCATTAAGCATTAATGCATAGGCTTAATGCATTAAGCTATTAAGCATAATGCATTAAACTTTAGAATTGTACATAAAGAGAATGAGGTGAAGAGGGAGAGATTAAGTTCATTGTTGCAAGAAAACACACACACACAAGAGAGTGCAAGATCCAATAGGGAGATGGATGGCTGATTTTTCTTCTATCTTCTTCTCTTCTCTACAACCATATAACTAAAAGATAAGAGTATATACATAAAGGGAAATTACGCTTTTACAATAACATAAAATGGTTGATCTATAGTGTGAACACGACTGTATGAGTTGGCGCTATAACTATGGTAGCTGGCGCTATAACTATGGGTCATTAATGTTTGTCGTAGCACTAGTTGAATTTGATATCTCAACACCCTCCCTCGAGCACAACTCCACACACTGCACTCCAAGTAAGCTCCTAAACCTGTGGAGCTTCTTTGTTCTTAATGCCTTCATGAAGATGTCAGCCACCTAATCCTCTATGCTAACATATACTAGATCTATATCACCTGCTGAACCTTCTCCCTCACAAAGTGATAATGCACCTTAATGTGCTTCGTTCTAGAATGATATAATGGGTTACTGGCCAACGGTACGCTACTCATGTTGTCACAATAAATGATAATTGCCCTATCAACGGGCTCACCCATATCACCAAGTAGCTTTTGAAACTAAGCTACCTCACAAGATGTTATAGCAGCACCCCTGTACTCTACCTCTGTACTTGACAAGGCAACTGTTGGCTTCTTCTTATTTACTACTCCAACTCACAACAACACTCCCAAACGAGAACATGGTAGATCTCCTATTTGCAACACTACTAGTCCAATCAACATCTCTATACCCATGTATCTGTATCTCTATACCAATCAACATCTCTGTACCCATGTAGTTGTGTCTCTCATAGAAAAGTCCATAATTAATTGGAAAATTTATGTACTCGAGAATCCATCTAGCTGCATCCAAGTGTGGCCTCCTAGGAGCCTGTATAAACTGATTCACAAGTCCAATAGCATAGCTCAAGTTTGGCCTAGTAATGGTCATGTAGATCAAGCTACCCACTATGTGCCTGTACATAGTGGGGTCCTCCAGAAACTCCCTCTTGTATCTATGGAAAACTTTGTGTTCTGCTCCAATGGCACTGAAATAGACTTATAGCTTGTCATACCATACTTGGACAACATGTCCAAGCCATACTACCTCAACAATAATAAAATGCCATGAGGTGATCTCACCACCTGTATGTCCAAGAAATACCGTAGCTCACCAAAATCCTTCATCTCAAACTCCTACCTCAAAAGCCTCATGACATCATGTATGTTAGCATCACTATCACCAGTGATAATGAAGTCATCTACATAGATAGCATGATCCCTCTATCTGTCTTTTTTACATAAAGTGAAAAATCTGTAGTGGATATCTAAAATCCAATGGTAACAAGATACTCCCCAATCTTATGTCACCATGCTTTGGGTACTTGCTTCAAGCCATACAAGACTTTATGTAACCTGCACATAAAATCTAGGTGTGTATCACTCTCATAACCTGGTGGTTGCATCATGTACACTTCTTCTTGCAAATCACCATACAATAAGGCATTCTTTACACCCATTTGATGTAAAGACCAATTCTTTCTTACAACCATATCAATGACAGCTCTCATGATTGTCATTCTTGCAAACTGGGCTAAATGTCTCCTCATAGTCAATGCCATAAGTCCACGCATAGCCCTTAGAAACCAATCTTGCCTTATACCTACTCATTGAACCATCAGTGTTATGCTTGAATTTATATGCCCACTTGTATCCAATTGCCTTTTTTTCCTTAGGCAAAGGCAATAGCTCCCATGTTGTATGTGCATCCAATGCTACCATCTCCTCATTCATGGCATCTTCCCATTTCTTATTTCCAAGTGCTTGCTCAAAACAAAGGGGCTCCAACTCTTGTATTTCTTTAACCATGTAAGCATCATGATGGGCTATATGTCCATCATATCTTAACTAGTCAATGGGGTACCTAACCCTCATAGACTTACATACACATGGATCCTACTTAGTGTCCTCAAAACAGCCCTTGTTCTCGTTACACTAGGAGTAACCACAAATGGAATGCCAAGCTCCTCAAAACAACCCTGGTCCTCCTTACACTAGGAGTAACCACAAATGGAATGCCAAGCTCCTCCTCATATCATAAAGGACCTGCTCAGGAGCCGCTAGAGTCACCATCCACATATGAGTGACATGCTGACATATCAGGCACAAAAGTTTGATCTGCCTTTTCCTTCCCTTTGCATGATACATGTGTACCTACATTTGTCCTCAACTTGCCTGCCCATGGACTAACATTGGATACACTGCTAAAGGACTCTCCAAGTCCACTAAGCATGTTCTACATGTGGTGCAGCATCATCACTTCTTACATCATCTGCATCTTATGTTGCCTTCACCACCACTGGTGCATACCATCTACTCATCTCGTCAAAGACAACATCTCTACTGACTCGCATCTCCCGAGTGGTAGGGTTATAACATCTCTAACCTTTTCTTCTCCATAGCATAACCAATAAAGATGCATTTCTTTGACTTTGGATCCAACTTTGTTCTTACTTCATCAGGAACATGCACATATGAAATACACCCAAACAGTTTCAAGTGAGTATTTCTATAAACTTCTGTTTAGGCATCATACCATGAGTAGCTGCAGTGGGTGGTGTCATGTTTATAATGCTACTGCTTCTACCCAAAAATAATGTGGCATATCCGTTTCAGCCACAATCAAGGCACATGCCACTTTTGCAATGTGCCTCTTTTTTCTTTCTGCAACACCATTGTGTGCGAAGTGTACCTACATGTAAACTGTCTCTTAATTCCTTGCTTTCTTAGAAAATTGGTGCTCATTAGAGAAATATTCTCCCCCACCATCTGATCTCAAACATTTTATTTGCATGCCTTTTTACTTCTCTACCAAGGTTTTAAATCTCCGAAAGTGAGAAAACACCTCACTTTTCTCCTTCATGAAGTAAGCCTACACTTTCCTAGTATGGTCATCAACAATGAATGTAACATAATACCTGCAACCTGTAATTGTTGCAGTCTTGGGTGGTCCCCATACATCTGAACGTATAACATCTAATGGCCTTGTACTCACATGCTTTTCATGTGGAAAAGCATGTTTGGCCTATTTAACAAGCTGGCATACTTTACATACTTTATGCATACCATTAATCTTAAACTTTGGTAAACCTTGGGCTTGCATAGACTTCAGTTGTTGTATATTCACATGACCAATGCGCTCGTGCCATATGTCAATATTTGCAATGACACTTGTTCCATGCACAAACATGGCTGCCTTTACCTCGGGCATGTTCACATCCAAAGTAAACATCTTGCTATTTCTGTTACCCTTTGCAACCAAGCGACACTGATTTTTGAATTATTTCACAAAACATCCTTGAGAGGATTAAACCTCACTTGCAAACCTTGCTCAACCATCTATTCAACACTATTCAACATAAATCAGGTTCTTTGTAAATATTTAGAAAATGAAGTACATCTACCAAGTACTTTATTTTTCCATCCTGCATAGACAATGGTACTTTTCCAACACATAAGGAAGAAAATAGACTATAAAATGGGTCCTTTACTAAAAAACAAAATAGTGCTAATCAAGATATTCACCAATGGGAAGGAGGGGGGCGTGCACATTCTATCCACTAGCTTTAGCTATAAAATATAGGGTACTTATTACATTTCTTAGCCTTGTCCCCCTATCTTTCACCTCTCTCTAGAGGTCACACCAAAGTTCAAGGCAAGGGTCAAATCTCCTTTTTGAAATGACATGGGCCAACATTTTTAAATAAAAAAAGTGTAGCTCGGCCAAAAAAAAACCTTTAAATTTTTTTTTTTGGTTTTCCTTCCAAAAAGGTGTTTTTACCTCAAAAAAGGCTACCTAATCATATTCTATGGTGGGAAACCCATTTTTCAAGATCATTTCAACTCTTTAAGCTCTTAATCTCTCTCTAATCCTCTTTCACAAGCTTCTTTAATCTTCTATTATTGCATAATCATCTCTAAAGCTACTGTACCCTCCCTAATCTCATCTTTCCATACCAAACTTTAATCTTCTATTTCTTCATAATCTTCTATTTCTTTAATCATTTCTTAAGCTATTGTTCCCTCTCTTTTCCTCACTCTTCTTCACCCATACATCTCATTATGCCTACCTCTAGTCAGAGACCAAGTGATTCCATCTTTGAATACCTTCTCTACAACACTACAAATGATGAAGGTGAGTGGATCGGGTATCCATTTAGGGTGAAAGATTGGGTTTATATGTAACCAAGTACCACAGGGCCACATCGAGTTCTTAACCGTGGTGTTTTGGAACACCCTTCCAGCATGGACCTAAACATGGCATACGAGAGGTTTCTCGAGTTCTTTGAGGCCCTGAACTGTCAAGCTACCATAGGAGGATAGTGGTTGGGTGCCATGCGATCTCCTATGATATATCAACAAGAATGATATGAATGCCCTTAGGAGGTTAAAAAAAGTCCAAGATATTGTGCTCCTTGATGGTCACTACAAGCAGATCACGAAGGAGGAGATGCTTGCACTTCAGCAGGGGAAGATTGACCTTGATTTCCTCTCTTGGGTTGCCACCTTCATATACCTTTGTGGTGGTGAGCAAGACTCTGATGAAGAGGTAGAGGTGGAGGATGTCTCAATTGGAGGCATGGTACAAGGCAAGGAGGACGATCCTAAACTTGAGGTCCTCAACCAGCTTGTTGAGGCCATTATGGCCAAAGATCTCCTCCTCCAAATTGAGGTACCTCTATCTAGTGAAACATTCTCATCAAAGGCATTGGTGCCATACTCTGGAGAGGCAAGTGCCTCAGCCACAGCAGAGGGTGGAGAAGAGGTGGGGGAGGGTCCTATAGAGGGTACCCTAGATGTACCAGATGTAGTGGGCAAGGGAAAGGAGGTTACACATGAGATGCCTGAGCTTGAGCTTATTAAGCTCAGCTCTCTGGGTGATTGAAGGGATTCCTCTTTTTACATGACCTAGAAAAGGTCTACAAGCTCAACCAAGCTGAGTGCCTCTCCTTGTTAGCTGTGAATGATGAATTTCCCATCGACAACAAGGGCGCTGAGGCTTTGCAACAAGAGGTTGTTCCGGTGCAGGGTGGTGTGCATGAGTTGGTGATGGTCCTGAAATCAGCAATTGCATAGGCTGATCAAAGTCTTGTGACTCTAAGGAGAAGTTTAGAAAAACTCAGGAACAGTTGCTGCCGACCAGAGAGTTTGAGGATGCTACGTTAGTGTCGATGGAGGAACACAAGTCCTCCATTGACATTTTCAAGCCTGAGGTGGTTTGCTCTGATTTCAAACACATGGTAAGATAAATTATGTATGAATCTAATAAATATATTTGATAATACTACTAGAATTCCACTAATCCTCTTTCTTGTGTGCGGCATATAGTCTATGTAGAATCTCCTTTAGAAAGCTGCCATGCCATTATGTTGTTTCCTCCTGGGACATGAGGAGGAGGGTTTCTGGCGGGTGGTCGAGGAGGACGTGCATGAGCACTCCAATCTCATGCACGTTTACGCTGAGAGGATGATGGAGCTTCTTCAACTGCTACTGCTTCTATTGCTACTGCTTCCGTTGCTGCTGCTGCCACCTCTTCTCGTGTTGGCAATGAACCCATGGCTTGATGCAAGCTCTTTCCCCTAGTTGTGGAATGTATTGGGGGGATAGGAATATCACCCCATGGCACTCGATCAAGGTCAACATCACTCCTTGTCTCTCGAGCGATCAGGGTCAGTGGTGTCCACATGAGGGGGAGAGGGAGGTGGAGGTGGTGGTGGAGGGCGATGAGGTGATGGTGGATGCTTACATGTAATGTATTTTGTGCGAGCCATGGAAAAAAGTGATATAAAAATATAGAAATGAGAATGAATGAGACTATTAAACTTTTATATAAAGTCATTTATAATGTGTTCAGATAGTCTGAAACTGGCCAAAAATTACAAAACCACCAAATTAGACATGTTTAACCCCGCGTCTACCATGTCTTGCCATTGTGGCACGCCATGCGACATGACCTGCTCTTGAACTTCCATTCCACTTCTCTATGTTTGCCTCCTTCCTTTTGAGTCGTGCGGCTTTAGCAATTGCTGACATTCGAGCCTTTTCCCTAGTAACATTTCTTGCAAGATTGTTTTGCGATAGAACCAATTAAACATCTCCACAAGATAATTGCTACGTGTCTTCCCTCCACCATGTTGAGTATCCTTAAAGTACACTCCTTTGGCTGCGTAATGTGGTTTTTCCATGCCTTGGGTACTGAACATATCCAAGGACCGGTATTTTTGTAGAAAATACGATCCATGTGCATATACAATGTGCTAGGAAAAAATATCCTTGGAAGTAAGAAATTATAAAGCTAAATGTTTAATTTATGGAATTCTAGTAAGAAATTGCAATGGTAATTAATGAACGACGATAATTAAGATGAGAATATCTTACCATGTAATATGTAATGGAGATATCTCCCCAACTCTCACTAACAATCTTGATGAATTCTGTCACATCTATTTTGAACACACTTTGTTCTTCGTGAGTTGTTGTGCTCTTTAACATAGTTGTCCACAACCTTGTCAAAGTAAGCCCACACCTTCTTTCTCTTGTTTTGTAGAGTTGGATCCTTGTCGAGATTTGTGGTGCACTTGCAAAAGATCCTTCCAATGCTCCCATCGCAGGCTCCTCCCTCGATCGTTCATAGGATGAAAGAATCGCCTTGCCTTTGCACCGCTCATTGACACTTGTTGAGTAACAATATGATGTGCCCCAGCCTTCTTAAGATCTTTCACAATCTTTACATTCCTGCCGTGCACTCCCAAAGAGTTGAGGAGCTCCTCCACTTGCTTTATTGCTTGGGCTGAGCGTGAGGCTGGCTACATAGTGAATGCATAGTCAATGTGAAGCTTAAGCAACCTATCAAAAATCCTTATCATGGCGTGCAATGTGCAAAAGTGTATACTTTCCATTGGGAAAGGAATAATTGGTGCACAATTTGGATCCTTTGTGTCCCTATTGGGTGTTGCATCTAAATTGGAAGACAAGATCCCCTCCACCCATCGGAGCTCATCCTCGCTCTTTGGCTTGAGAATTGACCACTTCATGCACAATGGACACAAATGGAGGCATTGTACACTATTGTCACAATTACACACTTACATTTTATGGTCTTCAAATCACCACCTAGATGCCAATCCACACGAAAGGACCATCCACTTCAAGCTCCTCCCCATTCATCTGTTGTTTGATGACTTCTAGAATTTGAGGGCATCGTTGAAGCATCCAATTCAACACCTCAGTGTTCTCCTTTGGAACCTCAAAGGCTCCAAGCCACCAATTATCCTTCTCAGATGATTAAACACTGAAAGAAGGGATTTTATCCTTGTCTTTTGCATATGCCATTGCTTCATTCATATATGTGACTCCCATTCGCTCCAATCTTTTCCCTTTTACTAGTTGAGCCTCATCCAACTTCAGTATTGACTGGTCATGTGGTTAGAGGTGCTAGAATCTACATAATATATCTCTTGATATCTTGACACATCTCTTGTTATGGAGCTGAGCATGTGCTACATCACAAATAGGTGCTTACTTCTGTCGTCATCACCATGTTACTAGATGATGCATAGTTTCCTTCTTATAACTTTTCACTTTTAATGTCATTCTAATTTTTATAGCAGTCCTTTGCCATGTTCCCTAGTTTGCCAAAATAATAGTACTCTATGCTATTTGCACTCTAATTTCTTTGCCAACCGCCTTGGCTTCTTTTTCTCCCCCTGCCTCTAGAGTGGCCTTTTCCACCTGTATATGATTGTTGTGAATCATTGGACTATTGTTGTCTAGAATTATGGTTTCCTTGTCAACCACCACCTTGGCCTTGACCACGACCTCTACCTCTGCCTCTACCTGAATTAGAGTAGAAGTCTTGTTTTGATGTGTTCTTGCTTTGTAAAGTAGATTCCTCACCTAGAGACTTTTCATCTATGATCATCATTGACACCAAGTCCCGAAAGTTGGGAATATTCTCCCTAACTGCAATGGAGGTCTTGAATGGCTTGTACTCTTTGCCAAGCCCATTCAAATTAGACACTCGCCAAATCATCATCTTCCACCAATACATTGATAGATCCAAGGGATTCAACATTTCCCTTGATATTTAAAGTATACTCATTGATAGACATGCATTTCTTTTCCAGAGTATGCATCTCTTGTTTTAGTATTATCAATTATATTTATTAGATTCATACATAATTTATCTTACCGTGTGTTTGAAATCAGAGCCAACCACCTTAGGGCTTGAAAATGTCAATGGAGGACTTGTGTTCCCCCAACGACACTAATGTAGCATCCTCAGACTCTCTGGTCGGCAGCAATTATTCCTGAGCTTTTCTAAACTTCTCCTTAGTCACAAGGCTTTGATCAGCCTCTGCAATTGCTAATTTCAGGACCATCACCAACTCATGCACACCACCTTGCACCGGAACAAGCTCTTGTTGCAAAGCCTCAGCGCCCTTGTTGATGGAAAATTCATCATTCATAGCTAACAACAAGGAGAGGCACTCAGCTTGGTTGAGCTTGTAGACCTTTTCTAGGTCATGTAAAAAGAGGAATTCCTCCCCTTCAATCACCCAAAGCTGAGCTTAATAAGCTCAAGCTCAGGCATCTCATGTGTAACCTCCTTTCCCTTGCCCACTACATCTGGTACATCTAGGGTACCCTCTATATAGGACCCTCCCCCACCTCTTCGCCACCCTCTATTGTGGCTGAGGCACTTGCCTCTCTAGAGTATGGCACCATTGCCTTTGACGAGAATGTTTCACTAGATTGAGGTGCCTCAATTTGGAGGAGGAGATCTTTGGCCATAACGGCCTCAACAAGCTGGTTGAGGATCTCAAGTTTAGGATCCTCCTCCTTGCCTTGTACCATGCCTCCAATTGAGACAACCTCCACCTCTACCTCTTCATCAGAGTCTTGCTCACCACAAAGGTATATGAAGGTGGCAACCCAAGAGAGGAAATCAAGGCCAATCTTCCCCCTCTGAAGTGCAAACATCTCCTCCTTGGTGATCTATTTGTAGTGACCATCAAGGAGCACAATATCTTGGAATTTTTGTAACCTCCTAAGGGCATTCATGTCATTCTTCTTGATATATCATAGGAGATTGCATGGCACCCAATCACTATCCTCCTATGGTAGCTTGACAGTCCAGGGCCTCACGAGAACTGGAGAAACCTCTCGTATGCCATGTTTAGGTCCATGCTAGAAGGGAGTGACGAATGTTAGAAATGGAGTGATGAGTACTGAAAGAGAGAGGAACTTCAAGACAAAGTGTTAGAAAATGAGAGAGGTCCTATATTTATAGATTGCAAAATTAAACATTAGGCATTTTAGACTATAACATAAGTGACCAGTAAATAATCCCAAATTTATATAAAGATATAAATTAAATCGACAAGACATAACACAAGTGGTCATTCACAAAAGGAACCATCATTTTATAATAGGTTTGATACAAAACCATCTTAATTACAAAAAAAATACAAATAGCCCCTCGATAACTTGCGACACTAATTCTAAAGTTGAAATTTACATCCACCGTTAGTCTTTGCAAACCTTTAAGCTCTTCTCCAAATGTCTTCCAATATAAACAAGGAAACACAAATGTAATAAATAAAACAACATATTCAAAAAACACAAAGCAACGCAAATTTACAAATATCAAAGCTAACCTTTCGTCGGCCAATCTTGATGCTTGCTTCTTGGACATCTTAAAATCCCAGAATGAGCAAATGCTCCCAAACATCTCCTAAGCTCCATTCATTGCTTGCATTTACCACCTCAATTGAACCATCAGGAAGAGTCATAGATAAATCTATGGGTGTATCCACACCCTCACTTGATTGCAAGGAAACCCATTCCCCATTCTTTTTCATCCATTGTTCATAGAAGAATCAAATGGATAAGCTCTAATGAGTCTTCAAGTATCGAAAGGTCACACTTGAAGGCACCAATTTACATGAGTAGGTGTCACCTTTGTGTAACCCCTCCACAATATTCCATCCAAAACCCAAGACATTGTCAATTTGTTCAATTTATAATTTCTTTTGCAAATGAGAATTGTTGGGGTGGGTTGTGGAGAAAGCTTAGAGAACATAAATAAAAATAGATGAATTGGGGAAAACCATCCAAGCCCAACATACTTAGAGGCCTTAGAGAATTTTGAGGAGTGTATGTCAGAATACATCTTGTTTTTTAAAGCATTAACACTCCACCTATTCAGAACTGGCCACTCTACACTATGTAAAGAGTCCACATGGATCTCCTCAAGGCTACCATATTCTGTAGGCCGAGACAGGACTTTGTAAGAGTGTGTGTAAAAGAATATATTTTTGTTGAAGAGGGCTCTATGATTCTCACCTGGAAACATTAGCTCAAGCTTCTCAAAGGTTCTTCAATATAGCTTGATGGAAAAATGTCTGCAACCCACATACCATAATTCGTAAAACAAAACAAGACATTTCCAAATAAAATTACAACCACATACTTACAATTGCAAGGGAGCCTATTCCTCTCCATGGAAGGAGGAAGATGCATGTCTACAGCAATGTAGACATGTTGTATTATTGCCTTGATTTCTCCATTCTTATCCTTCTTGAAATGAAGAATCCTTCCCTTCCAATGGTGTTCCAAAACACCACAATTAAGAACTCGATGTTGCCCTGTGGTACTTGGTTACATATAAACCCAATCTTTCACCCTAAATGGATACCCGATCCACTTACCTTCATCATTTGTAGTGTTGTAGAGAAGGTATTCAAAGATTGAATCACTTGGTCTCTTACTAAAGGTAGGCATAATGAGATGTATGGGTGAAGAAGAGTGAGGAAAAGAGAGGGCACAACAGCTTAAGAAATTATTAAAGAAATAGAAGATTATGAAGAAATAGAAGATTAAAGTTTGGTATGGAAAGATGAGATTAGGGAGGGTACAGTAGCTTTAGAGATGATTATGCAATAATAGAAGATTAAAGAAGCTTGTGAAAGAGGATTAGAGAGACATTAGGGCCAAAAACGGCTAGAAAAGGGCTGTTTGTTAATCCAAGGATTAAGAAATTGTTCAATTGTGAATTGACACGTATACAAAAGTATGGCATTCTTGTCTCCTCCAAATGTCTTCTTAACGGTTCTATTTTAGTGGCGAACGGCTAAAACGGCTAAATTTAGACGTTTACGATGGCTAACATTAAAGTTTGGGTCCAAAATAGTGACAGCTTGTTCCAATTTTTATTTCAAAAAATCAAGCATTAAGATACGAAATCCTCTTTTCAGGCCTTGAAAACAACGCTATTAATGACAAAACATCATACGTCTACTTTCCGCCATCCTTTCATTTTGGCATATGGTTTATTCTTTCTTCTTTGCACTTTCAAAAGATTCACTATTCAAAAGATTCACTATTCAAAAGATTCACTATTTTTCTCTTGTCTGTGAGCTTCTATGGCGTCCTCACGTCGTCCTTCTCATAATATTACTTCTTGTGATTTTCATAACACGAGAGAAGATGGTGTTTGGAAACCCATGTCTTTTCGTGTGAATGATTGGGTAACAATGCTTCCCTCTTGCAAAGGTGCCCACAGGGTGAAAAGAACCAAGCGGAATGAAGTGAAATCCCATTGGAAAGGTCGTGTTCTTGCATTCAAAGTGACCGACAATGGCTGGCTTGCAAAAGTTCAACATGTCTACATGGCCAAAGATATGGTGTTGAACTTGGATGAACATCCAATTCTCCATTCTTACTGTAATTCAACAAACCTTTATCTATTTGACACAACACAATATTTCTCTTTCTGATATATTTGTTGTTTGTTTCATTTCAGTTATCTTTCCGTCAACAGCTGTGGAGTGGCAGCCTGTTGAGAGCTTAAGTGGCACATTCAAGGCAATTCACAAGGGGATTGCAGATGTCATGTACACAGACAAACCACCTTCATTTTACAAATCAGTGGATTTATTTGTGTATTTTGCAGAATACAGGGTTCCATCAAGAGAAGGTGTTCATGGAGAATTGTATGACATACCTATTCCCACAATAATGTCACTAGAATGGGAAGTTCCTGATCCAAATACCATAACAAGCTTCAAATCCAAAATCAAAGATGATATTCTTAAAGAAATGTCTCCTGGAAGGATTTCAAGAAGGATTAAACTTCAATGGTTCTTGCCTATACATGTCTTTGTGGCATGTTTCAAAACAATGGAATTGGAGAGGACAAGAACGATGTGGCTTAATAGAAGACTATCTCTGACTGATCTGGACACTGTACTTGGAGAAGGATGGAGTACCAAGGAAACTTTTCATATGGGGGACAATATCAGTTGTAGAGTAAGCCCAAATTCTTTGTCCATCTCATACCAACTGTGTCGCCAATCCTTAGTTTTGGGCTATGACTATAGGAGATGGAAAAGCAAGCTTGGTAGTTGGGTCCCTTTGGACTCTGAAGAGAATTGTCCAGAGTTTGAATTTAACATCATAGTCCATCCATTCATAGATCCAAGGAAACTCATAGTAACATCAAACTGGCGACTACAACATGTTAGAGAGTCGCTTGAGTTTCTGGATGAAATATCACCCGAATATAGATTCAAAGTAGATGATATTGTTATCCGTACAAGGATGGAGAGTGTAACCTCATGCATCACATGTCTCCCCCCAAAGAAAGTTGTATTTGAGCCACTTGCAAGGGCAAGTTTGTATAGTTGAAAATGATAATGTAATCAATATATTCTGCTAGATTTCGTCTCGTCTTCTTCACAAAATTGGTTAACAAATTGTTCGCGACACAAAATAAGGTTTAACAGATTGATATCAAATTATTGATACAGAATTTTACAGAAAAGTAACCCAAAAAATTGTGTTCATATGGACAAAATGAACAAAACAAAATCCAATATGTGGAATCACTCTGCAAAATCAACTTTCCTTTTGGCATGAGATGACCCTGCATCTTTAGAGAATCTTTCTCTCTTCTGTTTGCTTCGATCAAATTTTGCTGATTGAGGTTCAAGTTCTGGAGTTTTCAGAACTTGAGGTGTTGGAGAGGAAGACTTTAGAGTGGATTCCCCTAATGGTGGTAAGTTGGGCTCCTCTTTGAGACCTTCACGTGTTGGCGAGGGAGATTTGGCAGTGGGGTCTGGTTTTGGAGAAGATTCTTTGGAGGTTGGCCTTGGAGACTTGGCAGTCTTCTTGGGGAACTTGAACAAGAAATTAAATGGAGAGCCAACATTTGCCTTCTTACTACCTTTGTTGGACAAACGACGCTTCTGAATTTTAAATTTCACTGGTGAGTGAAAAGGAAGACCTTTAG
The DNA here is from genome assembly GCF_041138505.1 of Cibotium barometz. NCBI lineage: Eukaryota > Viridiplantae > Streptophyta > Polypodiopsida > Cyatheales > Cibotiaceae > Cibotium > Cibotium barometz. The sequence continues at coordinate 28,587,222 of NC_141062.1, read as the reverse complement.
CAGCACTCCTCTCTTTGACAGGGGTCTTCTCTTTGATAGGTGTCTTCTCTTTGATAGGAGGACTAGGGATCTTCTCTTTGATTGGTGTCTTCCCTTGAGCTGGTGAAGAGCTCATCTCTTTGGCAGGAGGGCTGGGGGTCTTCTCTTTAGCAAGAGGGCTAGGGCTCTTCTCTTTAACAGGAGGGATAGGGATCTTCTCTGTAGCCTGAGGGATCTTTAATTTAGAATGGCTCTTTTTCCCCTTGGAAGACTTGCTCTTAGAAGGGCTCTTCTTTCTCTTCTTCTTCTCTTTGGCAGAGGTCTTTTCCTTCTTGAATGAGTCATCCTTGTCTTTGCTTTCCTTCTTCTCCCTTTTCCTTTTCTTTGAAGTTGTAGCCTTGGCTCCAGGTGGAAAGGGAGAATCAGGATCATATGGATTGATGGATCTGCTCAAAACCATGGACACTGCCTTCTCCCTTACCCAACTTACCCAAGAATCTGAATACTCATGCAACTAAGACAAAAGAAAATAAAAAAGTAAGAAAAAAGGTCACTCAATGTATTCACTAAATCAATCAATGGCTTTTATTCATGAACTTACAGGAAGTGTTGTCATTCTGAATCTTGACTCAAGAAATCTCCAAGCATTGGCAAGAACCATCCATCCACAAGATGTTGAGTCTTTTTGCAAGGGAACTTCCTGATTGAAGTACTTAAAATCTTCAAGTTTGTAGTCTACATAGGTAGAGGCTAGAAAACTCAAGATAAGTTTGACAGCACTGCAAACAAAAAATTTTGAGGGTCAACCAAATAATTGAAATCATGCAAGAAATTTGAGGGTCAACACATGGCAAAATTTGAGGGTCTTACATTTTACTTCTCCCATGGATGGATGCCAAAGAGTTCATAAAGATCACATCTCTATCCAATAGATTGATAATAATAAGACTCCAATGGCCTCTGTGATAATATGAGTACTAAAATTAGTAATGAATACTGTCATGTCTATAATAGGCAAAAGGTATTAAATTGAGAATGAGTCTTACACTTCAACATAAGGGTACACAATGTAATTGCAGGTAAGCATATCAAAGTTTTTGAGAAAACTTGCAAGATCCCCTTGCCTATTGAAAAGGCACTGTGTAACAAGGGGATCAAGAATTGTCACTTGCACAGCCATTGATTCATGCAGATCCCTCATAAGACATCTGGATACACAAACAAAACATGTCAACAAAATATGGTTCCTGGGAAATTCATCAAGAAAACAAAAGCAAATCCCTACAAACCTCAGGCAGATGAAGAGGACTGTGTCAGATATCTCAATATTAGGATTTACAAGCATGCTTGTGTCCTCAGGGGCAATGTCACAATACACCTCATCCTCTCCAGGCATGGACACATCTACTATCATCTGACCTGTCACATTCTTATAAAGCTCTGAATTGGATGAATGGAGAATCTCAGCTTGCTGAGAAAGAATTGCATCTTCTGAAATTTTCTCTTGCTCTCTCTCTTTTTCAACTTCTTCTTTGATATCCTGAGCTTTTCTTGTATCATAAGGATGAGAAATATCTTCAATAACAACAGACTGCTTGGGTTGCCTTGCTGGAGGGATATTAAGAATTTCAAAAGCTCTCAGATCTTGACTTGGAATAGGCTCCAAAGCTTTGTCAAACTTATATCTAAGTCTGGACACCAGCACAAAATCTTTGCTCATAAGAGTGATCCTATGAGCAAATGCAGCAGCAATGTAGCCATCATTCATAAAGTCGATTAAAAAATCTTCAGCAGCCTCTTGAAGACACATGAGGGCCTGGGTTTCCCATCGAACTTTCTGAAGATATGTGTTTCTCATTTTACCAACCAATCTTTCTGATATGTCCCTGACAACCCGTGTAAATGGCAGTCGAGGGATGAGGAGACTTGTAGATTTCTGTGCTGCTCTTATCTCCCTTAAGGACTTCACCTGATAATTCAATCTCTTTCTTGCTGTCGCCCTCGCACGAGGCTTTGGAAGGGGCTTTTCCTGTTCGGAAGGACCTCGCTTGTCTTCAGCTTTTTCAGTCTGCAATGGTGGGTAAACTTTCCTTGCAGTCTGCTTCGTCCTTGCCATTAAAGCTAGAAAAGGAGACCAGATCAAGCAATTTGTATTATAGGACAAAAAAATGAAGTAGCCCGAACGAAGCGATAAAGGGATTCCAAAGCTTATGAAAGGTGACAATCGCTTGATTCGGGCACGAGGTAAAAATAAGAAGAATCCCGAACGAAGCGATGATGACAATCCGGGAGGTTCGGATGTAGTTTATCGCTTGATGCAGGATGCAGACCTGAACAAAGCGATGATGACAATCCGGGAGGTTCGGATGTAGTTTATCGCTTGATGCAGGATGCAGACCTGAACGAAGCGATGAGGGAAATCCTAGTGAATCGGATGTGTGTAATCGCTTGATTCGGGCAGAAACGAAGCGATGCGGAGAATGCAAAGATCTCGGATGTCAGTTATCGCTTAATCCGGGTAGGGATTTGAAAATGCTTGATATGGAAAAAGTGGGGTTGAGAAACAAAAGGTGTTTGAGACAGTGACGGAGAAAAAAATGAATATTTTTAACATAATTTAGTATTTATACCTAAGATATGTCGTACAAAGTACCGTTGAGTACACGTGGTATATAATCATTATTGCCACGTGGCTTTAACGGTCACTATTTAATGTCTTTTAGTCACGCGCTTTTAAAATTTTTCCCCACTCATTTGCGTCAGATCAAGTTGTGCACCGTTTTCTCTTCCAAACCCTGTTTTGCAAAAATCAAAATTAATTTGGAGACCTTGGAATTGTCAAATCCCGCACCAAGCGATAGAGTCAATCCATTCTTTTTGGACCTTTCATTTTCGCTTGGTTCTGGCACATCAGAATTTTTCAGTCATTTTTGTCAAATATCTCAATGAGTAAAGGTGTTGCGGGTCGACATGAGCTTGTTGAAGAAAGCCCAAGTGAGAAGCTCTTGAATGCTATTTTGCAAGATGGTCATGATATGAAGGTATACTTTGATGCAGTGGAGATTTTCAATCCAAGGTTTTCTCTTTCAGATGTTTTGTTGAAGCTCAAGGACATTCTTGAAGATGAGTACAACCAATTTGAAATGTCAATTCAAGCTCATTGTTTTCGTGTCGGAGACCATGATTTTTGTCACCTTACAGATTTTACACAGCTATCTGTGGAGAAAGCTAAAGTAACAAAGAGGTTCAGTAGATTTTCAAATAGAACTTCTTTCACATGCCCTTCATCCATTTCTTGTCCTATCCATAAAAAACATTGCAACCTTGTCCCCAAGGATGTCTCCTTTCTTTTCTTCCTATTTTTGAAAGCAGAGATACAGGATAAAGAGCAACAACCAGAAATTGATGCAGAGAATGAGGAAGAAAACTTAATTGTCACCACAGTTTCAAAGTTAGAGAAATGTGAAATTTTAGAAGAGGAAGAAATTGATGTTCAAGCTGAGGAGAGAGAAAGTGCAAATCTTGATGTTGCAGAATTTAGGGCTTCCACTATTACTGAAGAGCCTTCAGAGGTAGCAAGTATATCTGAATCCTCTGTTACTCTTCCAAACCTTCCTTTCTTTTATATCAATGAAAAAGATTTTATTCCCCTTTCCTATCTTCAATGTCTCTTTAATATCAGAGAAGACTACTGTATTGCAGCAATTTCAGAAGCTTGTGAAGTGGCCAAAGACTTTATTGATACAGAAGTAGAGCCAAAGGAAGAGTTTTTGGCACTTGATTTGCAAACATCTGACAACTCATTTATCCCTGCTACTGATGCACTTGCCTTGTGCCTTAACAAAATGGAAGAGGGGAAACCTTCCTTGAGTGATGAGGATTTTGAGGACAGGCTAATTGAGTTAGGTATTGAGTCTTTTGGCAGAGATTTCAAGCTTCAGCCAGATTCTGATAAAGTGGAAAGGGTTGGCTCTTGCAACTTGATGAAAGACAAAGTTGTAATTGAGGATGAGTTGCAGAAGGTAGCTTCCATTTAATCCTTTGTTAAATGTCATTGTGATTGTATTTTTTTTTAATTGAGTTTTTTGTCTTGCAGATTGAATTGCTTGATAAGGATGATTTTCTGGGAAGAGCTAGAGGCACCAGAGTGAAATCTACAGAAACAAGGTCAAGAAGGCCTTCATCTGCTCTCATGCACTATTTGCCTACATTGGATAAGGCTGTGTTCTGTGCATTCCACATGAACTTCTCTGAAGATGCTGAGTTGCCAATATTTGCCTTCAAGGTGTTGTCAAGGTTTATGGGATATACTCCCCTTCAAATAAATGCTAACAAGGTTTTGCTTCTAGAGAGAGCTGCTGCTCTTAGAATCTTTGGATATGCTGCAGGTTTCAATGCCTCAAGAGCAGGATACTTTCTTTGCTACTCTAGTTATGCAGCTGCAGCTGAGGTGTCAGATATCAATCTCCTTGGAGGTTATAGAAGGAGAAAATTTTTGAGATACAGAGGTGACATGCCAAGAAGTCCCAAGAGAATCAAGTACTAATGTACACAATATTTTGCAAGGACCAACTTTATTTCAGCAAAACTTTTTGTTAGAGGTACAAATGTGTTAGTAATCATTAGTCTCTTTCTTGAGGTGTTGGTGTAGTTTCAGATTGCTGGGTCTTTGATCTCATCCTTTGTAATTGCCTCCTGTAGAACCAATTGAATAATTCGTTAAGTGCATTGCTTCTTCTTTGTCCACCTCCTCCTCTTCGGGTACATCTAAAAAAGGAAGTTCTCGCTTGATAATGAGACTTTTCCAATCCTTGTGTATTCCATGTTGCAAGTGGTCCTTCTGTAGCAAAATATGGTCCATGCAAGTAAAGAATATGCTATAAAGAAAATTTTTGTTAGTACATTTAAGAAATTTCAAGTAATAGGTCTGGACACACCAATTTATAACTGTTTTGATAAGTCTGAATACTCACCAAGTAATAAGTTATGTCTTTTTCTCCCCAGGCATCTGTGATAGCTTTGATCAAAAGCTTTATTGCGTTTTTGAAATCATCTGCATAAGTATTTGAACCAACTTGTCGTCTAAGGACTTTGAAAAAATTGTCGAGTTTTTTCCAAACTTCCATACGTTTGTTGGCTACATCTGGTCTACTTTTGACATTTGTGGTGATGACACACAGCTGTTTCCAACAGTTCCACATTGCGTTGACTTGTTTGGTGTCATGGTTGCTCAAAAATCTTCTCGCTTTTGCTCCTCCCATTGAAACATCTTGCAGAACATCACCTGTACCTCCAGAAAGAACAGGATCTTTTTTAAGATGCACTTCCCCACCATGAAAACCCATTTGAGAGAGCAAGGCTTCGCACTTTTCTATGCACTCATCTGCAAGTTTAGTCGGCTTAATAGAATATGCATAGTCCAGATGAAGTCTGAGCAATTTGTCCAAGATTCTTATCTCTGCATGCAGTGTGCATATATGCACATTCTTCAAATGTATTGGTAGAATTGGATCCCATATTTTAACAGAAGTTGGATAATCGACAATATTCACATTATTTCTGGATGGTGGTTTTCCAATCTCATTTTCTGCAAGCCATTCTTTTGTCCCTGTGCTTGCCATGCAATAAAGACATGGATATTTGGTATTTGCTCCTCCACATACACCAAACATACACTTCAACGCCTTGAGGTCGGCACTCAAATGCCATTCCACAATGAAATCACCTACGTCATCAACATGAAGGTGTTCACCTGTATTCTGGCTCTGAATAACTGAAGGAATGTCTGTTTTTGAGAAGAGCCACTTTAATGTTTCATGACTCTCTACTGGTACCTGAGCTGATCCAATCCACCATAGCTCCATTTCTGATTGAGTTTTGTGGTGTGGAGAATCAAGCTTACCCTGACTATAGTCCAATGCTTTATTCATTAGGGATATAGATATTCTTTCCATTTTTTGACACTTTTGGATTTGAGCTTCATCTAATTTTAAAACAAATACAAGTTTTCCTTCACAATCTATTTCTCTTATGTTGTAATATCTCACCATAAAAGATTGGACTTTTCTAATGTTCATCCAAATATTATTATAAACGTTGTATTCAAAAGATGATTTTTTTTTTTGTCTCTCATATGGCATTGTTCCCTCAATATGGAAATACTCTCCGAAATGTTTAGAAATTTCCTCATTTAACATAGTTCTATATTTTCCAACATTGTGAGGTCTAGGCAACCCAAAAGCTTTGATTTTGTAATACTTAAGGACCCTGAACCAGGTTTTAGAGATGGCTCTGTATCCCTTTCTACTCACTCCCACTGTGTCACAAACTTCTTGCATTTGGGAAGGCTGGACTAATAAGTCCATATCTTTTAATAGATGTTGAAAGACCAGTTTTTTTTGAGTTTGATTTTCAGGAAGTTCTAAAAGTTTCAAGATATCCGACCTATTCATAAGCTCATTCAAAAATCTCACCCTTTCCTGAGCATTAGACATGTCAAATCCTAGAAGGTTAGTAACATGATCTCTTACAAGTTTTAACCTTTTTTTTCTTTGTCCAGATCTCTCTGTTAAGTTAACTACATCCCGCATTCGTTTTACTCGTGCTCTTAATCCTATTGGAGTTTCTTTTAAGGATTTCAATTGATCATTTTCTTGTTTCAAAGACACTATTTCGTTTTCAAGTTCTAAAATTTTTTTTGCATTCAAAGATGAAGTATTTTGAAGATATGTAGTATATTCTGCATAATTAATATGTGATTGAGATAGTCTTGAACTATAACCAAGTAAGCCATCCTCCCCATCACCAACAAATCTAATCAAATCATGTGGTGTGTGAAAAGAAGGATACCTTCCTGTTTTGGGATCCGGTGGATATAGACTTCCATCTGTCCATAGGTCAATATGCTTCTTTCCTTCGTTGCGAAGATGTTGAGCTTCATTTGCACATGATAGGGATCTTTGGTAGACACTCCGTGTAGTTGCATACTCTTGGTTGAGCTTGATGTTCAAATGAAACTTTCGATTAGATGTATCACTCATTACTAACCGAGCAAAAAGTATAAGCAGAGCTATTAGATCATGAGAGACACAGAAGAATGAGAATGAGATGTAGCTTGTGAAATTTTTAGAGAAGCAGAGGAGTGAAATTTTTTTGGAGAATGGATAAGAGCGCGTTTGGAGAGAATGGTCATTTTGCCACGTAGTCACTAAAAGAGGACAAATTTCGAGACGAGCCATTAAAGAGTAGCATGAAAACGATCTATTTTTTAAGATTTTAAAATATGCACTTAGATACGTATTCAGTCAGATAGATACGCTTTAAATACCCAAAACGGCTAAATTTGGAGCCGTTTTGACCGTCAACATTCTACTAATTAGCAAGTTAGCGAAATTCCTTACACAGCCCATTTTGAGACGTTTTTGGCCCTAATGAGATTAAGAGCTTAAAGAGCTGAAATGAGCTTGAAAAATGGGTTTCCCACCATAGAATATAATTAGGTAGCCTTTTTTGAGGTAAAAACACCTTTTTGGAAGGAAAACCAAAATTTTAAATTTTTTGGTTTTTTTGGCCGAGCTGCACTTTTTTATTTAAAAATGTTGGCCCATGTCATTTAAAAAAGGAGATTTGACCCTTGCCTTGAACTTTGGTGTGACCTCTAGAGAGAGGTGGAAGATAGGGGGACAAGGCTAAGAAACATAATAAGTACCCTATATTTTATAGCTAAAGCTAGTGGATAGAATGTGCACCCCCCCCTTCCCATTGGTGGATATCTTGATTAGCACTATTTTTTTTTAGTAAAGGTCCCATTTTATAGTCTATTTTCTCCCTAATGTGTTGGAAAAGTACCATTGTCTATGCAGGATGGAAAAATGTACTTGGCAGATGTACTTCATTTTTCAAATATTTACAAAGAACCTGATTTATGTTGAATAGTGTTGAATAGATGGTTGAGCAAGGTTTGCAAGTGAGGTTTAATCCTCAAGGATGTTTTGTGGAAGAATTCAAAAATCAGTGTTGCTTGGTTGCAAAGGGTAACAGAAATAGCAGGATGTTTACTTTGGATGTGAACATGCCTGAGATAAAGGCGGCTGCCATGTTTGTGCATGGAACAAGTGTCATTGCAAATATTGACATATGGCACAAGCACATTGGTCATGTGAGTATACAACAACTGAAGTCTATGCAAGCCCAAGGTTTACCAAAGTTTAAGATTAATGGTATGCGTAAAGTATGTAAAGTATGCCAGCTTGGTCAGTAGGCCACACATGCTTTTCCACATGAAAAGCATGTCAATACAAGGCCATTAGATGTTATACATTCAGATGTATGGGGACCAGCCAAGACTGCAACACTTGCAGGTTGCAGGTATTATGTTACATTCATTATTAATGACCATACTAGGAAAGTGTGGGCTTACTTCATGAAGGAGAAAAGTGAGGTGTTTTCTCACTTTTGGAGATTTAAAGCCTTGGTAGAGAAGTAAAAAGGCATGCAAATAAAATGTTTGAGATCAGAGGGTAGAGAAGTAAAAAGGCATGCAAATAAAATGTTTGAGATCAGATGGTGGGGGAGAATATTTCTCCAATGAGTTCACCAATTTTCTAAGAAAGCAAGGAATTAAGAGACAGTTTACATGTAGGTACACTTCGCCAACAAAATGGTGTTGCACAAAGAAAAAAGAGGCACATTGCAAAAGTGGCATGTGCCTTGATTGTGGCTGAAAAGGATATGCCACATTATTTTTGGGCAGAAGCAGTAGCATTATAAACACGACACCCACTGCAGCTACTCATGGTATGACGCCTAAATAGAAGTTTATAGAAATACTCACTTGAAACTGTTTGGGTGTATTTCATATGTGCATGTTCCTGATGAAGTAAGAACAAAATTGGATCCAAAGTCAAAGAAATGCATCTTTATTGGTTATGCTATGGAGAAAAAGGGTTAGAGATGTTATAACCCTACCACTCGGGAGATGCGAGTCAGTAGAGATGTTGTCTTTGATGAGATAAGTAGATGGTATGCAGCACCAGTGGGGTAAAGGCAACATATGATGTTATAACCCTACCACTCGGGAGATGCGAGTCAGTAGAGATGTTGTCTTTGATGAGATGAGTAGATGGTATGCAGCACTAGTGGGGTAAAGGCAACATATGATGCAGATGATGTAAGAAGTGATGATGTTGCACCACATGTAGAACATGCTTAGTGGACTTGGAGAGTCCTTTAGCAGTGGATCCAATGTTAGTCCATGGTCAGGCAAGTTGAGGACAGATGTAGGTACACATGTATCATGCAAAGGGAAGGAAAAGGCAGATTAAACTTTTGTGCCTAATCTGTCAGCATGTCACTCATATGTGGATGGTGACTCTAGCGGCTCCTAAGCAGGTCCTTTATGAGGAGCTTGGCATTCCATTTGTGGTTACTCCTAGTGTAAGGAGGACCAGGGCTATTTTGAGGAGCTTGGCATTCCATTTGTGGTTACTCCTAGTGTAACGAGAACTAGGGCTGTTTTGAGGACACTAAGTAGGATCCATGTGTACGCAAGTCTATGAGGGTTAGGTACCCCATTGACTAGTTAAGATATGATGGACATATAGCCCATCATTATGCTTACATGGTTAAAGAAATACAAGAGTTGGAGCCCCTTTGTTTTGAGCAAGCACTTGGAAATAAGAAATGGGAAGATGCCATGAATGAGGAGATGGCAGCATTGGATGCACATACAACATGGGAGCTATTGCCTTTGCCTAAGAAAAAAAAGGCAATTGGATATAAGTGGACATATAAATTCAAGCATAACACTGATGGTTCAGTGAGTAGGTATAAGGCAAGATTGGTTTCTAAGGGCTATGCGTGGACTTATGGCATTGACTATGAGGAGACATTTATCCCAGTTGCAAGAATGACAATCGTGAGAGCTATCATTGATATTGCTGTAAGAAAGGATTGGTCTTTACATCAAATGAGTGTAAAGAATGCCTTATTATATGGTGATTTGCAAGAAGAAGTATACATGATGCAACCACCAGGTTATGAGAGTGCAGGTTACGTAAAGTCTTGTAGCAAGCACCGAAAGCATGGTCACATAAGATTGGGGAGTATCTTGTTACCATTGGATTTTAGATATCCACTACAGATTTTTCACTTTATGTAAAAAAGACAGATAGAGGGATCATGCTATTAGTCATCTATGTGGATGACTTGATTATCACTAGTGATAGTGATGCTAACATACATGATGTCATGAGGCTTTTGAGGTAGGAGTTCGGGATGAAGGATTTTGGTGAGCTACGGTATTTCTTGGGCATACAGGTGGTGAGATCACCTCATGGTTTTTTATTATTGTTGAGGTAGTATGGCTTGGACATGTTGTCCAAGTATGGTATGATAGGCTATAAGCCTATTTCAGTGCCATTGGAGCATAACACAAAGTTTTCCATAGATACAAGGGAGTTTCTGGAGGACCCCACTTTGTACAGGTACATAGTGGGTAGCTTGATCTACATGACCATTACTAGGCCAAACTTGATCTATGCTATTGGACTTGTTGGAGAGACGAAAAACTCTCTCACTTGTAGCAAGAGTAGCATGATCCACGTGTAGCTCATTCCAATGGGATTTGCATCCCTTTCGGAGCTAGGGATTCAACCCGTACCGGCGCACAAAAGCTTATCCACAAATGGAGAGAATGCTTATGGCTACCATCACATGACACTAGACTAAGCACACACACAAGCTCAACTTGCCCTCATTCCTACACACCCATTCATTCACAAATACAAGCAAGAGGAACACAATCACTATGCACACAAGCAAAGAGAAAGACCTCACTCCACTCCTATCTTCCTACAAGCATGCACACACTCAAGCATCAAGCTTCCATGAAAGCTTCAAATCAGTCCACATACATAAAAACGAAATACTAAAAGCATGCATAAGAGTAAAATGATTAGAGAAGAGGATGAGAAAGACTCATGACATTGCTATTGATTCAATGAAGAGATTTATCTCATACAAAGATGTAGATGGGGTGAGAGAAGAGTCTTCACCTCTATGGAGAAGAGGGAGAGTAGCTCTCTCAAAGGAGCTCTTGCATGAACTTAGCCCAAAGTGTACCTAAGCTCTCAAATTAGCCACTTTTTATACTAAAACTCCTAAAACTCCCAAAACTTTCCATGTGGGATTATTCTTAAGCCCACTCCCACACTCATCTACAACTTGGAACTCTTTATAAGAGCCCTAAATAAGAATGTCACTTGTTTTCCTGCTTGCATCTTTTTGTTACATCCTTGCATTGATCACCACTCGTCACGCAACACTCCCCCCTTCCTATTTTGCGCACGTCCTCGAGCGCGGTAGAAGCAAAAGCTACAAAAAACAATGGATACAAGTAAAGTCTTTTATTGAAAAAAAAAACAGCAATGACAATCTCACACGTGAGCATACAAGTGAAAGGCTGATTAGAGTTTTAAAGAGTGCTAAAAGAGGTGAGTAAAGACTAGTCAAAGTGAGACTAAGTGGTAGATAGTGCTATGCAAAGGCAAGTGTGCTTGCACACCACAAGTTATGACCGCAGTCTCAATGTCCTACAAGTATTTAAGTTATTCCTAAGTGGTAAACCTACTCCTAAATATGAGCAATGGTGATTGGACCTCTTCTTCTTCTTCTTCTTCTTCTTTTTTGGTGTGTGTGTAAAAGATGATAAAGAGGAAGGTTCCATCCTAATGAGACCCAAGCAATGGCCAAGAGACCTCCGCCAAGAGAATCTAAAGACTGCTAAGTATCTCAAGGGCGACAGACCCTTTTCTTTCTTTTTGACATAAGGAGTATCCCTTGAAGATGAGGGCATCGGTCTCGAGGGCCCATAATGTACCCCAGAGTCCTACCACAGATAGGTGGTTGCAAGTCATTTATGCATGTATCCCTCCATTGTTGTGCTTGAACCTCCTCAGGTTATCTACGTTGATTTGCTCCTCTCTCTGGTACTCTCACATTAAGAAGGTTATGGCGTAGGGGTGTAATTCCCACAATTTGTTTCATTAATCCCGTGCCATATCGTCGAAAGTAAGAGCGGCATAGCCAACAAATGTGTGAAACTTCTCCTAATACGAGTCGTGCACACTCTTGACAATGTGGAAATGGGTGATGCTGTTGATAGAATAAAGTGACAAAGTGATTCCCACAGCAATTTTCACCTAAGGGAGCATAAAAGTACCTAGAATGAGTTTGAAAAGGAGGAGCACTATAACCCCCACGATGTTCAGGTTGAGTACTATCAGGGTCAATGCATGGTGGACATGTATCTCGCCAAGTATCCATCAGAAGGTATCTGGGCGTAGAATAATGAAATTTAGAAACTTCAAACTTTATACACTCATATCCATCATTACAATCCCAATCAAAAACATTGTAGATAAGATCATCTCAAAAAGAACACTATCCTCTAAAGGCATAAGGAACCACATTAGTAAATGTGAGACTATTCAAACACTGATCTACCAAAGAGCTTCAATTGTAGTGTTAATGCCTTACCTTTGGTTTTGGGTATGTCCTTAAGAGGTTTGAAGGTTAGCAATTGTCGAGGAATTTGAGAAAGATAAGATGATTTAGGCATTGAAGTGCTAGAATCTATGCTCAAAGGAGACTCATGTAAAGTTGGATTTGTCTTAGGTACACAAGTTGATGGTGGAATTGTGTAACAAGGAGAAATTAGGACAACTGGTGATTCAATACATGTTTTGGGAAGGTCAACACAAGGAGATTTGTAGGTGCTATCACAACCACCTATCCCATCTTGAAGAGGTTGTGTTGATTTCCTTTGCACCCACTGATATGGAAAACCAAGGGTGGCTTTTGGAATCTTATTGATACACTCTTTTACCCCTAGCAAACCATGGCATTTAGGAAGCTAAATTGCTGTTGCACCCTCATAATAGCCTTGTGCTTTAAGAACATGCTTTGGGACCCAATGAGTAACAATGTGAGGTTTAGGCTTGGAAAAGATGTGCTTTTTAGGAGGCTTAGCAACTAGGCTAGATGGTACAAGTTTGTATGCATCTTTGGGTAGCCAAATTGATAATTCCTTCTTGCATGGCCTTCTTTGAGCAAGGACTAGAGTAGTTGGAACATGCCAGCCATGGCCCTCACTTGAGGACTCATCGATTATCCACATCATTTGTGTTGGAGCTTCAAGAGCAGATTTTGAAAGTGGGTTGTGTAAGGTAGAAACACCACCCTTTTGACATGATAAAGCTCGTGGAGTAGCAGATCCCCAGATGCAATTAGAATCAATTTGTAATTTGTATTGTCTATTCTTCCAATCTAATGAACAATTGGTAGCACTTAACCATGATCGACCGAGAACAGCCTCTACCACTACCTTGGACTTACTTGCCACATAAAAGGGAACTGACATCTGGTGATCCTGAATGGATATCATAATGACACATTTTCCCTCTATAGGGTTATCTTCACTTGAGAAGCTTCGTAAGTCAATAGGAATGTGCACAAGTGTTGGTTGTCCCAAGGCTATCCATGTGTCAAATGAGAGAACATTATAATCTACACCAGAGTCAATTAAGGCAGAGACAAAGTAGGTAGTCTCATGAAGATGAAGACACACTTGAATATTGAAAGGATCGACATATGGTTCATCAGTAGCCAACTGGAAGGCCAACATAGAAGCCTTGCGACGCTCCTTGGCTTTTGCAACTCTAGCTTTAGCCTCTTCTTGAGCCTGACGTTTAAGTAGGTCATGTGCTTCTTTCCGTGTGTGTGCAGCATGCATTTGTTGAAGCATGGCTCAGTTAATGATTCATTGTATTTCTTGAGACGACTTCCATTAATGAAGTTAGGCATTTGCTCACCTTCTAGTGTCTCTAAACGCACTGCACCACTTTGGAGTAAGCTCATTAATCACAAACCGTCCTAGGCCACGTTTCTTGAGCTTTCTCTTATGCTTCTTAAGTGTGTACAAGATCACAAGGTCTCCTTTTTTGAATCAGCCAGTTGTTACATTTCTATCGTACCATTGCTTTTGTCTCCTCTTTTTGGCATACATCCCCATTACCGCCAATAAGCGGGTCTCATCAAGCTTTTCCAATTCATCAATGCGTTGTGAAAGCTCATGACCAGTCCAGTCCAATTGTTTAGCAACTCGTAGAGTAGGTACAAGAAATTCAATGGGAAGAATTGCATCTAGCCCAAAAGCAAGCTCAAATGGGGTTGTGCCCACAGATGTTTTATAGGCTGTCCTATATGCCCAAAGAACTGAGTGCAACTTTTGTTCCCAATCAGTCCTATGTCCCTCGACAATCTTTGTGAGTGCTGTGCAGAGAATCTTGTTAGTACTCTCAACTTGTCCATTGGTCTGGGGATGGTAGGGTGCAGAACGCTTGTGAATTACCATAAATTCTTGAAGAAAAAACTCTATGACCTCACTCACAAAGTGCACACCTTGATCACTAACGATTTCAATAGGTAAGCCATAGCGTGTAAACATGTACTCATACAAGAACTTGGCTGTGGTTATGGCATCATTTTTAACTGTAGCCTTTGCCTCTACCCATTTGGTCAAATAGTCAGTTGCGACTATAATATATTCGGCATGCGTGTGACGAGCTGGAGGTTTAATGGGACCAATAAAATCAATACCCCATTTTGCAAAAGCACGTGTGCTTAACATAGGCCGCAATGGCATATTGTCCTTTGTGATGGGAGGTTTGGTCCTTTGACAATCGTCATAACGTTTTACATATTCTTCGGCATCCATTTGTAAGGTTGGCCACCAAAGCCCAGACCACCTAATCAACTTAGCTGTGGTATTGCTCGAAAAGTGTCCACCCCCAACACCTGCATGTGCATGAGTCAAGATTTTCAAGTAGTCAGCTTCACATACACACATGCGTAAGTTGCCATCCTTGCCCCTCTTGTAGAGTTGGCCCTCTATCAGCATATAGTTTGCCGCTTCAACTTCAATAGCATGCTTTCGATATTTAGGAATTTTTTGATCAGTATGACCATGCTGAAGATAGTCCACAATATACTTACTCCAACTTGGTGTAGTTGAAATTTGGAATAATGTGACATTATGAATTGGCTGTTGAATTTGACATGAAGCACAGTTACGAACAAATTTTTCAGCATCCGCATGCATGGTAGGCCACCATTGCCCATCTTGAGATATACGTCGCACACAAGTAGTAGCTGATGCATGGATTCCACCGATACCCGCATGTGCCCATTCCAAGATCTCCTCATATTGGTCAGGGTTAGGTATAAGCCGCAACACTCCATCATTACCCTGACGATATAATCTCCTTGAGATTAACTTGAATGGTCGCCATAGCTCCACATTAGGACCCGCTAGTTGTATCTGCCCACTTGTCAAAATTTCTAAGATGGGTTCAGACCATTTAGGAGCTGTCTCTACAAGGAAAAGTGTTGAATCTAACATATCATCATCCACACCCACAAAGAGTTTCTCCAGAGGTGATTCGAGACAAATGATCTGCCCTTAGATGAGTTATTCCTTTTCGGAGTGCCACTTCAAAATCAAACTCAAGAAGGATGGCAAACCACCTCACAATCCTTCCAGTTGCACAAGGCTTATTCACCAAATATAGCAATGCTTGATGGTCCACAAAAAATATGAATTTGTTTGCCAAAAGATAATGGCGAAACTTTTTCACTGCATATATCATGGACAAACCTTCTCTTTTTGTTGTGGTATAATTCTTCTCAGCATTGTTCAACTGTCGACTAGCATATGAGATTGGGAAATCCTTATTATGTTCTCCGGATTGAGCCAAAATACATTCAATTGCAAAGTTTGAAGCATCAATATGGACATGAAAGATTTGGTTCCAATCTGGTGCCCGTAAGATGGGTGCAGTCACTAATGCTTGCTTCAACTTTTCAAAGGATTCCTCACACTCATCAGTCCAATTAAACTTTACAAGAAGAGCATATAATGGTCTAGCTAGGATAGCGTACATGTAGATGAATCGACGATAATAGCCACGATGTCCCATGAATATTTGTACCCCTTTAGGGTTGATAGGCCAAGGTAATGAGACAATGACATCAATTTTATCCATATCTGTTGAAATCCCATTGCAAGAAACAATATGGCCCAAAATTTTCCCTTGTCTTACCATGAATTTGCACTTGTCAGGATTCAAGCATATACGATAAACTTGATACTTTTGAAACACAAGTCTGAGGTGTTCTATATGATCATCACGCTCTTGTGAGTGAACACATAAATCATCCATGAAGATCTCAAGAAATTGCCTAAGGTACTCCTTGAATACATGACTCATTAACCGCTGAAAGGTTGCTGGTGCATTTGTTAGACCAAATGGCATAACACGATAGGCAAAGATGCCGTCTTCAGTAGCAAAGGCTGTCTTGTGTTGATCCTTTGGATCAATTGACACTTGATTGTAACCGGAGAATCCATCCAAGAAACTATATGCCTTTTTCCCTGCAACTCGTTCCAGAACATGATCAGTGATTGGAAGTGGGTAATGATCACGTACAGTAGCTGCATTTACCTTCTTGAGGTTTACACATACTCAAAGTTTTCCATTTTTCTTGGGCACCACTAAAATAGGGGAGACCCATTCAGTGTGTTCAATCTCATAGATAAATTCTGCCTCTAAGAGCTTGTCTATTTCTTCTTTTATCTTTCGTGCAAAATTCTCATTGTAAGTATAAGGACGTTGCTTGGAAGGCTTTGCATCCTCCCGTAATGGAATTGTATGCTGACATATGCTTGGATCAACTCCTTTGAGGTCTTTATAACTCCAAGCAAAAACATCGCGATACTCCTTTATTGTTTGAATTCATAACTTCTCCTCATCTAAGGACAAGTCTGTGGCAATCCACACATAGCGAGGCTCTTCTCCTGGCTTAGCGATATCAATTTTTTTTTGCATCTTCTGGACCATCATATGAAACCCCTGGCACGCTTGGTTTTTGTCGCATGGGCTGTTGAAGAACAATCTTCCAATCTTGAAGAGTGTACTGTGTGAAGTTGGGGGGAACATTGAGACCTTGTTCTTGTCCACTTGAGTCGTCACTCATTGAAGACCATGCGGTTTTGAGCTCTCCCTTGCAATCTTGCATCAGATTTTTTTGTTCAACCGTTATCTTTGCACTTCCGACATTCTCTTTTGAATCGATTTTAGACTTGAGTTTTGGTTTTTGTTTCTTTGTTTTTTTACGATTTTTGCTAACAATTTTTAGCTTTTCTCCTGGTTGGAATCCATCTGATCGTTTTACTTGGTCTTTGATACTATCTTGTGCTTGGACATAGTATAGATATCCGTTCTTTCCTGAGAAGTGAGGTGGTGGTCGAGAGTGTTCATTCTTAAACTCCTCCTTTTCTTTTTGTAGTCTCTCACGTCGTTCCCTCTCATCTTGTTTACGGATTCTCTTGTGGCTCTTACAGCATTTACGTTTAGGTCGGCTTCGAGGGATCTCTACTTGAACCTCCCTTCCTCTCAAGAGTAGGCGTGCCTTTCCTAACTCTTCCTCAAGGATTATCACATCATTATCAAAATCAAAGTCCCATCCATCTTCCTTATCAGCATCATTAGCAGATTCGAGTGTTAAATCCTCCACTGAGACTTCCTCTACATGCAGTGCTGTTGTGGATGCATCCCCATAGTACAAAACATCTAGAAGGTCACGTGGTTGTACCATTCGTATAGGAATAATGTCATATCCATCTGAGTCACAAAATTGAATTGGCTTAGGTAAAGCACATGTCGATAATGTTGCAAGGACATGACTCCATTCTAGTGGATCAATTAAGTGCTCAAGGAAGGGTTGTGGAATGTATGCCTCATCTGATACACTTCGATTACCCTTAAGTCTCTCAGTGTTGAAATCCCTACATGAGGCTCCACACATCCACAGATCTTTTCGCCCATCTGACAATGTAACTCTTGAGCCCTCAGATGAAGCAGAATCAAACTCATCTACTGGAGACCTTGTTACATCACAATATGAGTGATTCTTTAGGTTGACCCTTGTGATGACAGAATCATGTCGGAGGTACAAATAATTGTATCCCCAATCTTGAATCATTTGAAATTGTCGCATGAATAGTCTACCCAATATCACTTCATAGTTTGGATGTTTTCCAAAATCCACTACTGCAAAGGTGTGCTCATATTCAATCCCACATGTGGTGACCAATATGTTCTCAATTTTAGAGAGCTCCCCTAATTTGTCTACATTCTCTGGATGATAGGTGACTTCGTAGCGAACACCATCTCCACACATGTACATGTTACCCTGGTCATTGACTAGAGGTGCTCTATCAAGTTCTGAGAAAAAGTCTGCGATCTTAACAAGATACCGTTGTTGTGGATCCCTAAAGATCTCAGCTCCTTGAGCATTCGTGTAGACATATTGAAGTCTCACATTGAGTGGTAACCCCATGGTGTCGGCTTCAAATGGATTAAAAGATCTTGTGGGTGTCCTATTTGGGGCTAAGGGATGACTATTTGACGGCCCTAGATTGTCCATGGACAATGAGCTAGTTGTTCTGGAAAGGGATCAGATTGGGATTCGGAAAAGGTTTCAGCAATATCTGCCAAATTTCCTACCGATTGGGTCCCACTTTCCTGCGTAGGTACTCTAGAAGGTGCCCTAGGCCCTATGGCAATGTCTATATGACATCCCAACCGCAAGTGCATAAGGTCAAATTTTAAGGTTTTTTTTAATATAAACCCTACCTAACCACTAGATGCAACTAACCTGAATATGTATGTAACTATCTTTTTTTTTAAATTATTATTATTCTTTTTTAAAAAAACTAATTACACAAAAATACTAATTATGCAAAAAATTACAAAAATTTAAAAAAAGATACAAAATATGCAAAAAATATGGACTCAAAATAAAACACATAATTTTTTTTTCTTTTTTTCCTTATTTTTAATTATTTTATTGTTTTTTTATTGCAAAGAACATGAAAATTAACAAAAAAATTAAAAATTAAAAATTAAAAATTAAAAAAATACTATCCTTTTTCTTCCTTATCGCGTCCGGATCATGCGCCGGCTCCTTCTGCGTCGCACGTTTCTTTGCGTCTTCTCTGCAGCCTTCACCGCCAGCTGGCTCCTCCGCAACGACTCCTTCCTCCTCCTCTGCCCGCTCTGGAGCTCTTAGCTTCGGCCTTCAGCTTTTCCACTTCTCTGCCTCGCTTACCTTTCTCCTAGTCTACTCCAACCAGCCGCCGTCAACCTTCGCTTAGCCGGCCAGCACTGCTTCCTTCACCTTGCTTACAGCCAGCCGCCGCCTTCTTCTGCTATGCAGTCCGTCCTCTTTGCACCTTCGCCGGCCTCTGGCTTCTTCGTGTGCTGCACGTCACCTTCGGTCACCTCAGCCTCCTTCTCTTCGGCGGGCTCGGCTGGTGCCGGACTCCCCCTTGCCAGTGCTGCTCACGGCGACACAGGTCACTTCGTCGGCCTCTGGCTTCTTCACACCTCCTTGCACAAAGGCCACTTCGCCTTCTTTTTCGCTTCCTCAGTAGCCGCCCTCTACCACCGCTTCCTTCGCTTTCAACTGAGGCCCGGCCACGAGTGCCTTCGCCCCTCTGCTTGCGCTCTTTCCACGCGGCCGCAGCCGGCCACTCTATCACTTACAGCAACGGCCGCTGCCTTGCTTACTTGCGGCCACCCCCTTTGCTTCGCAGGTCTTCGCTGCTTTCGTCTGCTACTACAGCCAGCCGCCGCTGCCTTCTTCTTCACAGCTGCAGCAGCAGCCGGCTAATATTGCATTAAGCATATACTTAATGCATTGATGCATAATACATAATTTGCATAAGCTGAAAGCATGAATGCATAATGTAGTAAGGATAAAGCTTATGCAATAATGCATTAAGCATTAATCTATTACATTATTGCATAATGCATTAAGCTTGTCATAACGTATTAATACGTTAAGCACAAGTTTAATGCATAATACATAAGCTCACACATAATGCATTGAGCTTAATGTATTATGCAAATTCCGTTTCTATTCTATGAACAAAACATGAACACAACGATGAAAACAACCATGGAAAGCATATACATGAATGAGAAAACATTAGCGGGGGTAGATCTCAACTGCACAAGTACTAATCTATTTTTTTTCTCTTCTAATCACTAGCTCCGAGATTCCACACTCGTGCTAACCCTAAACCTAAAAACAAAAAGAATTAGTGGTAGTAATGCAAGCTTCTCAACCGGTTTTGAGTCTTGTCCCCGACAGCGGCGCCAATGGAGAGACGAAAAACTCTCTCACTTGTAGCAAGAGTAGCATGATCCACGTGTAGCTCATTCCAATGGGATTTGCATCCCTTTCGGAGCTAGGGATTCAACCTGTACCGGTGCACAAAAGCTTATCCACAAATGGAGAGAATGCTTATGGCTACCATCACATGACACTAGACTAAGCACACACACAAGCTCAACTTGCCCTCATTCCTACACACCCATTCATTCACAAATACAAGCAAGAGTAACACAATCACTATGCACACAAGCAAAGAGAAAGACCTCACTCCACTCCTATCTTCCTACAAGCATGCACACACTCAAGCATGAAGCTTCCATGAAAGCTTCAAATCAGCCCACATACATAAAAATGAAATACTAAAAGCATGCATAAGAGTAAAATGATTAGAGAAGAGGATGAGAAAGACTCATGACCTTGCTATTGATTCAATGAAGAGATTTATCTCATACAAAGATGTAGATGGGGTGAGAGAAGAGTCTTCACCTCTATGGAGA
The DNA here is from genome assembly GCF_041138505.1 of Cibotium barometz. Taxonomy (NCBI): domain Eukaryota; kingdom Viridiplantae; phylum Streptophyta; class Polypodiopsida; order Cyatheales; family Cibotiaceae; genus Cibotium; species Cibotium barometz. Next base: position 28,566,445 of record NC_141062.1, on the reverse strand, counting down.
AGAGGGAGAGTAGCTCTCTCAAAGGAGCTCTTGCATGAACTTAGCCCAAAGTGTACCTAAGCTCTCAAATGAGTCACTTTTTATACTAAAACTCCTAAAACTCCCAAAACTTCCCATGTGGGATTATTCTTAAGCCCACTCCCACACTCATCTACAACTTGGAACTCTTTACACGAGCCCTAAATAAGAATGTCACTTGTTTTCCTGCTTGCATCTTTTTTTTGTATCCTTGCATTGATCACCACTCGTCACGCAACACTTGTGATTTAGTTTATGCAGGCTCCTAGGAGGCCACACTTGGATACAGCTAGATGGATTCTCGAGTACATAAATTTTCCAATTGATTATGGACTTTTCTATGAGAGATACAACTACATGGGTACAAAGATGTTGATTGGTATAGAGATACAGATACATGGGTATTATGATGTTGATTGGTATAGAGATACAGATACATGGGTATTATGATGTTGATTGATATAGAGATACAGATACATGGGTATTATGATGTTAATTGTTGGTATAGAGATACAGATACATGGGTACAAAGATGTTGATTGGTATAGAGATACAGATACATGGGTATTATGATGTTGATTAGGCTAGTAGTGTTGCAAACAGGAGATCTACCATGTTCTCGTTTGGGAGTGTTGTTGTGAGTTGGAGTAGTAAATAAGAAGAAGCCAACAGTTGCCTTGTCAAGTACAGAGGTAGAGTACAGGGGTGTTGCTATAATATCTTGAGAGGTAGCTTGGTTTCCAAAAGCTACTTGGTGATATGGGTGAGCCCGTGGATAGAAAAATTGTCATTTATTTTGTGACAACGTGAGTAGCGTACCGTTGGCCAGTAACCTAGTATGTCATCCTAGAACGAAGCACATTAAGGTGCATTATCACTTTGTGAAGGGAGAAGGTTCAGCAGGTGATATAGATCTAGTATATGTTAGCATAGAGGATTAGGTGGCTGACATCTTCATGAAGGCATTTAGAACAAAGAAGCTCCACAGGTTTAGAAACTTACTTGGAGTGCAGTGTATGGAGTTGTGCTCGAGGGAGGGTGTTGAGATATCAAATTCAACTAGTGCTACGATAAACATTAATGACTCACCTAGGCAAAAGCTTTCACACTTATGCCACTGACATGGTTGGTGAGATTATAGTTGATATGCCGCCAGTGGATGACATGCTATGTGACAACCACTTTGGAGTACTAGAGTTATGCCATAGTTATAGCGCCAGCTCATATGGTCATGTTCACACTATAGATCAACCATTGTATGTTATTGTAAAAGCGTAATTTCCCTTTATGTATATACTCTTATCTTTTAGTTATATGGTTGTAGAAAAGAGAAGAAGATAGAACAAAATTCAGCCATCCATCTCCCTATTGGATCTTGCACTCTTGTGTGTGTGTGTGTGTGTTTTCTTGCAATGAACTTAATCTCTCCCTCTCATGTGTTTTCTTGCAATGAACTTAATCTCTCCCTCTCTGCCTCATTCTCTTTATATACAATGCTTAAGTTTAATGCATTACGCTTAATAGCTTAATGCATTAAGCCTATGCATTATTTTATGCTTAATAGCTTAATGTTTATGCACATTAAGCTTAATAGCTTAATGCATTAGCCTATGAATTAATTCTTAATGCATAAGCATAATAAATTAAACGTATTGCATTGTGCATTAAGCATTAATTCATTAATGCATTATGCCTATGCATTAAGCTTATTTCATTGTGCATTAAGCATTAATACATTATGTGTGCATTAAGCTTAATGCATTATGCCTATGCATTAAGCTTATGCATTGATGCTTAATGGATAAGTATAATGCATTGAGCTTATTGCATTATGCCTATGCATTAATGCTTATGCATTATGCCTATGCATTAAGCTTATGTATTATGCCTATGCATTAAGCTTATGCATTAATGCTTAATGCATAAGTATAATGCATTGAGATTATTGCATTATGCATTATGCATTAATGCATTATGAATTATGCCTATGTATTCATAAGCTTTATGTGTAATGCATTAATGCTTAATGCATAAGCATAATGCAATATGCATAATAATACTTAATGCATAATAATGTCTCAAGCTTATTATATATTATGCATAATAATGTCTCAAGCTTATTATATATTATGCATAATGTCTCAAGCTTAATCAATAGAGCATACACATGCTCTATGTAAGCTTTGTATGCATAGAGCATACACATGCTCTATGTAAGCTTTGTATGCATAGAGCATACACATGCTCTATGTAAGCTTTGTATGCATATGTGAGCTATGTTTTTATGTTTTTATGTGTGCTATGTTTTTAGGTAATGGTCTTATGCATATAGATGTGGCCATCATGGGGTTCACCACCACCAATGGACCAAGATGCATCTTATGGAGGGGTATCCTCTATTGCACCTCCTATACCTGAATTCTAGGTACGGGAGTGAGGAATTGAGTCACTCCACCTTTTATGTGCCTGACACGTTATCTATCCCATAGTCTCCCATGTCTATGCAACCCCCCACCTTCCCTACCCGTCTCATTTTTACTTTGCCTACCCTTCACACTTCCATTTTCCTTACTCCTCACCCTTCAGCTCCTCCTAATGCTCAGTGCACTCCTATCCCATCCACGGTGCCATCTCCCCAGCATGTGGCATGCCACTCAGGTGGTGATAGCTCGACGGCTTCTCGGAGCCGTCAACAATCTAGTAGTGGGGGAGGTGGGTGTGGAAGATGCTTTGGGGGAGGTGCATGATCACCTTTGCGCATGGCAACAAACAATGTGTTCGAGAAGAGGGTATGGTTTACTATACCGTTCATGAGGAGGGAGGGCCTTATATGGACAACATAGGATAAAGGGCTTATTATACCTCCATCATTTAGTCAACCAAACCTATATGGATGCCTTCAAAACCATGGGGAGAATAGAAAGACAAAGATTTTATGTATGTGGTGCAGTATATGCATGAGCGGTTCCCAAATCCACCACATGCATTATTTTGATGAGTGGGCGAGGAATCACATTATAAAGATCCTCAATAATAGGAGGTCTTACACAAGGAGGTGTGTGAAAGAGGAAAACAAATTCTTGCCAAAATTGCACCATTAAGGATTGGAAGAAGGCGAAGAAGGAAGCTAGGGACAGTACTTAACACCCTCAACAAAAAGGCAGCGTACGGTGCGACAAAGTATGGATCCAGAGGAAAGGCAGATTGGCTCACACGATTTGTAAGTTTTTTCTTTGCCATTTTTCACTAAGTTTATTTCATGAGTCATCGTGATTTTTATAATTAATGTATGTTTTAATTTGTTGTAGGAAAGGGTAGCAAGTCACTCCCCAATGTCTGGGGAGAATAAATACCACACGAATCACAACCAAGCTAACACTTAGGAGTGGCTTAAACACCAAGGAGTGGTCACTGAAATGGATATCCAACGATCTCGGTAGGGTAACTTAGTGAGATTCTAAACTTGAATTTTAATTATCACCCAACTTGTTTTGCTTATGGCTAACTCGTTTGCATTGTATCACTATTTAACGTCAGAAGACGACAATGTTGAAAGTGACGGTGATGATGAAGGTGGTGGTGCACGTGGTGAAGATGCGACTGAAGATGAACATGAAGACAAAGATAATACATTAATTTAATTATTTTTCGATGTCTTCATCTTTATTCATTTTTGGACATGAACACCTTATGTAATTTGCAATATAATCTATGACATTATTGTATTGTGATTATTTTTTAAGTGTTTTAAAAAAATGTGATTAACTAGTGTTCTTACAAAAAAGTTTAAATAATGTTATTTAAAAAACAAACGGGAACAAAATGGAGGAGAGATGTGGAGACACATTTTCCACATCCCTTCCCCATTATGTCTCCGTTTTTTTTTTACTGTTTGTCTACAACTATATATGCAACAACAGGGGCGGTTATGTCCGTAACTATACATGTTGTTCACATGGTTATTCACATGATTATATGCGTGGATGTAGCCGCATTGTGCATAGCTGCATGAATGTTTTTTTCCATATATAGATTCTTTTAAATTTTGGTAGTTCTTCACGTAGCTATGCTCTTCGTTTGTTGAAGTGTACTATCATTTTTGAATTTTATTGATGCTCCGTTTATTCAAGAAGGTGACGACGACTTAGTTTTTTATGTAATGGTTTTAAACAATCCATTTTTTTATGTACAAACCTTTTGCAGTAATAACTATTATCCCTTTCATGCCATTGTAAATAAATTTCAATAAGTCATTTAATAATTATATCTTAATGAAGGATTTTAAGTCCTCCTTAGAATTCTCATGTCTTGTTAGCCCTCTTTCATTATTTGCCATGATTTGCGAATAAGCTTGCATGTTGTAAGCTAGCACAAGCAATCAAGAAAGAATGGTATGATTTTTCGTTAAGAAGGCTCTAAATAGATGCTAATTTGCATTTCTTGCGCATGTATTTTAAGTAATGATGGAGCTTATTCAAAATTGTTTTTCAAAAAATAGATGGAACATATATGGCTCATAAATGCCTATTAAAAAAAGGACTATAATCAATTGTTCCAAGTGATTAGGGTTGGATCAAGTAGCAAACCCTTTGAACTAAATTCGATGAAAGAATTAAGCACATACACAATAAAGGATAAGGATGTGCATGTACGTAAAAGAGAAGGCTTTACCATCCTTTATTATCATTCTCACAATATGATTATTTAAACAATCTAAAGTATCAATACAAGTAAAAAGTACACGAATTATCATTATAATTTAAACAACCTAAAATACCCTTTTACAAATCACTAACATTGGACCGAAGAAACATGTTTTTCGGCGCACATAACCACACACGCTATTCGGATGCTTTTGCAAATCTGAGAAAAATAAGATTGATGATGCAACAATGGTTGTAACGTGTGAAGACTAATAACAATGTCATGTTTCACACAAGAAGAGAAGGAAAATGTCATACTTACATAATGCACTTAACCCAAGGATTAGTCACCATTCCATAAGGCTTTATATATACAACCCTAATGTGCAATTTCCCATGATTTTTTTTTATACCACTTTTACTTATATATAAGCTTGAGAGCTTTTTAAGGCTTTATATATACAGACCTAATGTGCAATTTCGGAGGAATAATAAATACCACTCCACTTTTAATATAAGTAGATGAGCTTCTCGAGAGGCAAAGGAACTTACATCAACACACACTTGACTTGATGTCTTGCACAAAAGATGCAAGCGTGTGATGGGAGTCCACGACGGCCAATTGAGCGGCCTGCTGGAGTTGCGAAGCCTGTCGGGAGAAGAGGCCTTGCATGAGAGCTTGGACGCCCCTCTTCACCTCCGCCCGGACAACCAAAGCTGGAGTTGCTAGTGTATCTTGGCTACTGCTGGCCAAACGCAGGCCTACACGCCAATGCCTGTGGACAAGGTTGGCGTTGAAGGGCTGGTCTGCAATGAGAGGTAAGCACAGCATGGGCACGCCACAGCTCACGCTCTCTAGAGTCGAGTTCCACCCGCTGTGTGTCAAAAATCCTCCCACCGCAGAATGCTTCAACACTTTCCTCTGAGGCACCCACGCCATAAATATCCCTCTCCCCCTCATCCTGCTTCGTTCCCGAAACGCCTCGCTCGGCCGACTGCTCGCCGGCGCGTCCGGCCGGACAACCCACAGAAACTTGTGCCCACTCTCTTCTATCCCCATTGCTATCTCTTCCACCTGCTCTGCCTCTAGAACCCCCTCGCTCCCAAACGATACAAACAATATAGAGCCCTTCTCTTGTCTGTCAAGCCATGGTAGGCACGCTTCATCCTGTTCAAAAGCAATTCCTGCTTCCTTTGCCATTTTGTTACCCATGCCTACATCATTTGCGTTCCATGCAGGAAGACAAGGCCCTATGAATCTCACATTAAGGCCTGACGTCTCTAGAGATGGTAACAAGGGGGCTTCCAGCTCCTTGAAAGAGTTAAATAAAATGTGAGCTTCCGAGTGTGCACAGGCCTCAAGCAGGCCGCGAATGAATTTGAGCTGCTGCATCCTTACCTTAGGGGCATCTTTCATGCTTGCCAAACCATAGTGCAGTATGTCATCCTTGATGGGCATGCCGAAGCGCGATACAAGCAGCTCTTCGTGCTCTCGGTCTGCAGAAAAAAAACATGAAGGCGCTATTAGGGACAAATAGAGTTTGATTATCGTCCTTGTCGAAGGATACGGCCTGAGAGGAGAGAGAGAGAGTTTCGACATTTTCCGCCTTGTGTGAAAGATGGCGCCTTTGCTTTCTTTTTTCCCTTACAGTAGTATTCAGCATCATGAGCTCGTGCATGGGAGGCACCACCCCATATCTAGCCTGCACAGGTTGGAGGTGGGATCGCTGGCCTACCCTGTGCACGCTAGATATTCGGTCGCTCCCCTTGCAAAAAGAGCTCATGATGATGTCCTAATCCGGCCGGAAAGTGGGAATTCAATAATGTGAATAATGTTTAAAACTTCTCTAGCTAGCTAGAAAGAGAGAATCACCTTTGCCAATGTAATCTAGATAGCACGCGTAGAATTGTAGTGCACTGAATGTTACCAGCACTGCTAACGGCAAGGCTTGCTCGTTAGCGAGATTTTTGACCCATTTCGAAAGAACGAAGTCACAGATGATGCAGGAAATAGGGTGGGTCGAAGCCTTGGACTCCTGCACAATCTTCTCAACAAGGGCTTGTCCCTCTTCCAGGCCGACCAACTTCTTCTTAAAAACCAAGTGCCGCGAGCTCATGCTCTGATCCATTGAATCATCAGGCTCTTGCTTTGGCGCCAATGACAGCGTCACGAACCGTATCCTCTCTCGCCTATTATCATCGTCCCTTGACATTACCTGCTTGTATGTCAAGCTACCAGTAGAGCTCGCCCCCACGGTTTCTTCATTTTCTTTATTGGCACCTGCTGCTTGCTTTGCTGGCTTCACAAAAGTGACTTCACAGTTCAAGGCAGCAAGCTGAGAAGCTAAGTTTAGCATGGGGTTGATGTGGCCCTGCTCCGTATAGGGGAGGAGGAGGAAGTGTGGCTGCATATTCGAAAGCGTGCCCGTGAGTTTCAGCGTCTCTGGTGCGTGCAGAGAGAGAGAGAGAGAGAGAGAGAGGGAGGTGTGTGTGGAGGTGTAGAGAGAGCGTAAAATACTAATGGAGGGTGTAGAGATCCGTGCAGTGCTCAAGAAAAACCGCCTTTTAGTGTATTTTATTAAGGTAAACTTTGGAACTAAAGGAAAAAAAATTTGTCTCATTCTTTTTGAAAAAAGGAGAAAATTTGATATTATTCATCATAGGACAAAAGTCTTCTTTTTTTTTCAAGGGATATGTATGAGTATGTCTTTACTTTAAAGGACATAAAATATATATAGTATATACTATATACCCAAGTTCTAGCTGTTGCAAGACCCCACCCCCCAAGGGCATGGAGTGATAGTAAGAGGAGAAGTCACTATCATTTTGCTGGGTTAGTTATTAAAAGAAATGGTGGTGACTTGCGTGATGAGTTATGTCACAATATGCATTGGACTCTTGGAGGTATTCTCAATAGCTACAAAATGGGAAAGCGGGAGAAAATTTGAGTTGGTCTCTACTTTGAGTGGTTAATGCAAATAGCTTTGTTTGGCAACATACTAAAAGAGAATTAGTTTTAGAGTTGTGTTTTTTAAATGGTTTTTAGTTAGCCAAGAGCTTTTCTTTTAAAAACCGAAATGATTGTTGTTTTGGCTTTGAAAAACCAGCCTGGCCATTTGAAAACGGGTCTATAATAGAAATCCCGGCTTGAATTAGAAGTAGAGGGTTTTTTCACTTGCTTAAAAAATCATTTTTCGTGGTCTATAATAGAAATCCCGGCTTGAATTAGAAGTAGAGGGTTTTTTCACTTGCTTAAAAAATCATTTTTCGTGAGCATGGGATCCGTGACCTTGTCATCAGTGATGAACTTTCACACACGGGTTTCAACTTTCCGTGACAACTTGCTCCTTTAGAGTAGTAATTGAGCCGCACAAATATAATTAATATAGGTTCAATCGTCAATTGTGTCTGTTGAAAGTGCTCATACGTGGCATTTGGAATAAAGGCAACGTCGGTATTGCCCTCAACGACGACGGCACCCTCCGGACGACCTAGAGATCACAGGAAGAATTCGAGAGACAGAAGGGGGGTTGTCTTGCTCTCAGCTCGAGATGAGATATATATATATATATGAGGGGAGACTCTAGAGAGCAGACCTTTTTCTAGACATTACCATTGACAGCTTGAGATGAGAGAGACGAGGGAGTTGTCTTGCTCTCAGCTCGAGATGAGAGAGAGATGAGGGGAGAGAGCGGTAGAATTTATCATTGACAACTCGAGATGAGAGAGACGAGGGGGAGAGTCCTTTTTTTCCTAGAAATTACCATTGACAATTATTCGTGGATCGATTCTGCAGAACTTATAAACCGACTGACGTATATTCACACAAATTTCTTTCATGTATATATCTTCACACAAATTTCTTTCAGTCTTTTATTCGTGGTGTATATTCAGTCTTTTATTTGTGGGGTATTAATTAATGCCCGCTAATATTATCTTTACCATTAAGGTTAAGGGCTCGTCCCTTCTACAGTGAACTACACCCTCTTCTGCCTTTCATCGCACGCCCCCGCCGCCCTTACTACACACCTTAACAGAGATAACCGTTGTAGAAAAACGAGAGACAGAGAATGTTGCACGCCTATTATACGTGTGAGAGAACCCCTCTTCGCCCTTCCTATGCCTCAGCAAAGGATACAAGCATAGCCGCCACAGCAGAAAATGTTGCATGCTAGGTATACGCGTGAGAGAGAATCAAAGAGATGCATGCAAAAAAAACTAGACATAAAAAAAGGAGAGAGAGACAAACACAAGTAAAGAGAACATCAAATCCAAAAAAAAGAATTAAATTCTTAAAAAAAAGAATTAATTACCATGTGTGCCTTCATGAAATCCCCCCACCTACAAAATCCGATCTCTTAATGTCAAAAAACCGTAGCCTTTCCATTTTCCATCTTCCTTGTGCTTCCCTCCAAACTAATTAATTATTGAAAAATGTTTTGGGTGCATATTCACACAAATTTCTTTCATGCATTAGTCAATGCCACTGACGTGGCATTAACCAATGCAACACTAAGGCTAAACGAGTCCTTCTCCTCCAGTATCTCTGCGACCTCTCCCTCCTCCTCCCGTCTCTCTACGACCTCTCCCTCCTCCTCCCGTCTCTCTGTGACCTCCCCCTCCTCCTCCTTTGGTCTCTCTGTATGACCTCCGCCCGACTCTACTCCGTCTCTCCCCATGCCCTCCGGCTAGCTCTGTCTGTGCCCTTCCTTTCTCTCTCTCCCCCAGCTCTACTACTGTCTCTCTCTACACCCTCCCCCCACTCTCCTTTCATCTCTCCCATCGCCCTCCACCAGCTCTCCTCCATCTCGCTCTACGCCTCTGCTGTCGTCCCTCCCTGTTCCCTCCACCAACTATCCTTCTGTCTCCCAACACCCTCCCCCAACTCTCTCACACCTTCTCGTTCTTCCCCACCCTCGTTCTATCTCATCTCATTCACACTCTACAAAAAGACATATGTCAGACATGCAGTATATATATCACATGATATGTTGCTAAAAAAGACAGGTTTAAGAACATTACTGCTAAGGTCAATGTTTATTTTAAAAAAAATCATTTGCATAAGGTTCAAGAGAAGAAATAATTAATTAATCACGAAAAAAAGATTTTGGTGACATATCCGACTTTGTGCACTCTCATAGAGCCATTTAAATGCGCCTGCACACCGCTCAAAATAAGAAATTATAACAGTTTAGGAGCCACTTTGCAACTAAAAAATCACATAATGTTTTGATGACAAAAAGATGTGGCTATTTTTAACCAAAAACCCTAGACCTAGTTGATAAAACGCTAAACCTCAAGACCAAACCCCCTAACCAAAAATCCATAGACCTAAACCTTTCCTTCGAGAACTTAAACCCTAATTTTTTTTTGACCCAAAAATGTCTTTTTAAAAAAACCCTTACCCTAGTTTAGAGCCGGTAAACATTAAACCCGACGACCATTTATGACCGTAAATTGTTAACCCAAGGCCTATAGGTTTATAGCTTAGTGTGTAGATCTGGAATAGTGTTTTTGTGATCTAGAAGCATCGCTATTTTTTACGAAAATCCTAACCATCATAATTGGTACCCCTAAATCCTAACCATAAACTCAAAAATCTAGATCTCTAGCTTTGACACTAAGCATATAGATCTCAGATAATGCTATTTTGAAAAAGGGGGCTTTCTAATCATAAAAATTTCATAGATAAAGGATTTTGAATATAGACCTTGAATGCACATTGTTAACCATAGGGTCAACCCAGCCATCCTAGCTCCTATTGTAAACATTCTCGGCATCCTAGCTCCTATTGTAAACATTCCTGGCATTATCTTTTATAATTAACGAGAATATATCTTTTGTAAAACACAGTAGTGCCAATTTATTTTTGGGCCTTACCGATGTTCCGGACAATGATGCCAAGCCAATAGACTAGAATAGGGGTGCTTTTTAAGTTTTGTCCATCTTTTAGCTGCCCAAGTATGAAACTCCGGCATGAGTATAAAAGGCAATGTAAGCTCATTTATGGGGACTCTTCTTGCTCTTGTATTGTACACTCTTGGTGGAATAGAGGAAGTTATGAGCTCTTTGGCTTCTCTTATTCGTCTCTTCTCTTGTGCTTGCCTGTCTATGCCATGGGCTTGCTAGAGCGAGAGGGTGTGTGCCTGTATGCATGCGGTTGAGCAAGAGAGGGGTTGAGATCGAGCGAGCATGGTTTTGGGCAAGGAGAGTGGAGTATATAATCCTACATGATTGACACACGCAACATCCTACATGCAGATGGAGCATTGCAATGCGTAGGCTGAGTTGTCAGTGAGTTCGGCTCTCGATAGGTTCATAGCAAGTTCCCCGAGGAGTTTGGAGGTGGGGCATGGGTATCCTCGTCCCTCGGACCCTTATTAACATTGGCGCCATTTTCGGGGAGTTAGCTCTATAAGCCCGATGTTCACATTCATGTCATGGATTTTTTGCAAAGAAGAGGTAGGCATGTGGTTATCGCTTACAACCTTTTTCTTTGAGATTTTGGTTTTTGGAATGTTTTTCTTGTTTTTACACAATGATTGGATGACTTTCTACTATTTTGCATTGTCAATTCTTGATTGAGAATTTAATTTTTGTTAAACAAGCACTTCTCTTTTTTCAAATTTTATCAATTTTTTGCAATTTTCTATTTTATAGTCGTACTTTTGCATCGACATTATTCATTAGTGTGCATATGCGGTTTTGGTCGCTCAAAGTCTTGTAAACCTCATAAATCTGGGTCCGTTAACTATGGAAAAACGGCTTGAAAATTAGCCGGTAAGGGAGTGACTTCATTGTGATGGGATACGGGCGTTCAAAAAGTTTGGTTGTGCTGGGACCTGCAAATTCTAGTTACTCTTTTTTTTTGGCTCTTGGGTCTCCTTTTTCCTCACATTTTTCTCAACAAGTTTTTTTTTAAATTTTATTTTACTTTTTCATCCACGCTTAAGCCATCTGAATTAGTGTTAATTTCATCAAAATTAACCACTCTTAATTTCATCCAATTTTCTTAGGTCCATCGGAATCAGGTCTGCCAAATTTAATCGCCTTAATTCCGTCGGAATGTAACATGCCTTAATTCCGTCGGATTCATTCCTTAGGTCTGTCCAATTTAATTCTAGTGAAATTATTGTTAATTCCATCAAATTTAACAATGAAAATGTTTTTCTCAGATTTTTGGGGATAAAGTGCCATGTGTGTCACAATCTCACTAGCTCCACAAATTTCGTTGGAATTAGTGTTGATTCCATCGGAATTAGTTTAAATCCTTCGGAATTTACATTGTGCAAGAAGCCTATCTATTAATCCAAAAATGCCTAATTGCTCATGATTTTGGGGGTTTAGGAGGCTCCTCTTCCATCAAGTAGGCATTTTAGAAGAATCTTTCCCAATTATGCACCTACACACACTCCTCCACATGCCTTCCACATTCCCCAACTTGTAGCCTTATGGTGAATACTATATTAATAATACAATTAAAATCCATGTGATCATGAAGGCCCACTTTTATTTTCCACATCACTAGCCTATCTACCATACCAAAGTATTTATCAAGCATACTTGTGGCATTTACAATGTGTGCACCCTAAATCAAGTACAACCATTATATTTGAAGATAGAATGTTGTTACCATTGAGAAACCATCAGAATATGTACAAAATTGAAAATGAAAGATATCAATTTTTCATGTCACAACACCAACTTAACCCAAGAGGAGGATATAGGTTTATAGCACTTTGCAAGCTTTATAGAGGTGTGTTCTCTTGGAGCCACATAGATTTAAAAGAAGTCCCTCTAGAGGTCTTTCAACACATAAATAACATTTAATTTAGATCTATGCCAAGGTAATCAAAGATGAAGTTGATAGACGTATCAATACAGGTTTTATGTATGAGATTGAGCACACAGATTGGGGTGTCACGAGTTGTGATTGTGCCCAAGCAGGATGGTATGATCCATGTGTGTGTGAACTTAAAGAAAGTGATCATGAACACAACCCATGATAAGAGATCACTACCCATTTCCATATAGTAAAAAAGTGATAGGAAAAGAAGCCTACAGCTTCTTAGATGGATTTTGCAGGTCCAAACAAGTATATAGATCTAAAGGATCAGCATAAGATACTATTTTCTATAGAATGGGGAGGACCAATTGCACATAAAGTAATGTCGTTTGGTTTTAACCAACATACAAGCTACATTTCAAAAACTTATGTGCACCAACATACAAGGATTTTCTATGAAAGTTCTTAGAGATCTTCATGGATAATCTTTGTGTGAATTCAAAATTGAGATGAGAGCATATACCCCATCTGCAGAGCAGCTAGTGTTGGAAGGATATCAACCTTACAAACTGTGTATGAACCTAAAAAAATGTAAATTCATGGTTAGTGTATAATCCTAGGGCATGTGATGTTTCTACTAAAAACAAAATACCCCACGGCAAGGGAAAGATTTGAGTGATCATAGAACTCGAAAGACTCGAAACACTAAAAGTAGTCCAAAGATGCGTGGTCACATGGACTCTTATAGACACTTCATATTCATGTATGTGGTTTAGACCATTATCTAGGGGGGTTAGAATTCACACAGAAGGGTATCTTTAATACCCTTTGAATGCACATTATATGTAGGTCTCCCGAAAAGTACACCCCTTGAGACCACAACTTATGCCCTATTGATGTGTTTTATGTGGATTGAGGAGTACAAAGATTCATTCCATAAACTTAAGGATGCCTTGATAATAGCTCCAATTCTTAGAGTGCAAAGGTGGGATGTCATCTTCCACATACATATAGATGTATCAACTTATGCTATAGCTCCAAATCTGAGAGTGCCAAGGTGGGATATCATCTTTCACATACATATAGATGCATATTGACTTAACCAAGGGACTAAATTCTTGAGTAACGTGGTGGAGTTTCTTTTAAAAGAATTGATGGAGATGCACCATAAGTCTTTCCCCATATTATCCATAAATGAATAGACAGATTGAAAGCATGACCAAGGTCCTATGCACTATGCCTACTACAATGCCAATAGAAGCATTGAGAATGGACTCAGAGTAGAAGCTCTCATCAACACTATGTACTTACAAAACTGCCTCAACTAGAACTACGCTACACAACTTAGTCTTTGGAGTGATGCTAAACTCCCAGTTGAATTCATGATCCTAACCTTTCGAGTAGTAAAGAAAATGGAATTTTCGGACAAAATGAGTTATCTAAATGATTCGTAGAGCTTGATAAACTAGACAAAACAAGCCTACACTCAGTTGTGGGCATGTGTGCAAAGAAAAAGATAAGAAAAGGGTGGTTTGATACCAATGTGAAAACCACGAGGTTCAAGGAAGAGGACCTAGTCCTACTTTACAACCTCAAGAAAAATAAAAGAAAACAAAAACTAAGAGGAATGGATCCTTTCAAGATTTATGAGCTCTTGACTAGAGGTGAGGGATGCTTGGAAACCCTTGAAGGAGTCCAAATGGGAAGATTTATTAATGGGAGAAAACTCAAGAAATACTATGGGCCGCTGTCCTACAAACAACTTCAAGCCATTCACTAGGCTGAAGAAAAGAGAAAACACGAGGCCGAAGTGAAGAGACAAGCTCAAAAGGAACCAGGAGGAAGAGGTTAAGCTTGCAAGGCTTTTCCTAGACTTCCCCGAACAATCAAACTGTATCAAAACTTTCTTTACTAGATATAGGAGCAAGAAAAAATCTGATTTCATATGCAACTTGTTGGGTCTCATTAGGTACATCTACCCTCGATCCCTCAGTACAAATAGTCTCAAAGGCTTATAATGAATGGTAAAGCTTAAGCTCCACATCAATTCTTACTACATGGAAGGTAGTTTTTATGTTATGACTATACGAACTATGCGAAAAGAGATCATCCTTGAAAGGGGATGGATTTCCAAACATGACTATAGAATAGATTGGACAATGCCAAAAGAGATCATGACTATAAGCACTATGCCAAAAGAGATCATCCATAGAAGGGGAAGGATTGCCAGATATGACTATAGTATAGATTGGATCACATTAGAAGTGATCATCCTTAGAAGGGGAAGGATTGCCAGATATGACTATAGTATAGATTGGATCACATTAGAAGTGATCATTGATTGCAAATGCACTATGCCAAAAGAGACCATTTTTGGAAGGGGATGGATTACTAAACATGAGGATGGCCACTATCAAGCTAGCACAATGGATGGTGAATGTTCTTCTTGCCAAAAGGAGAGCTAGGATAGATCTCTACTAAGATTTAGAAGTTATTAACACTATTACAAGTAGGTCCCATCTAGCCAGTAAGTGCCATCATATTTGCCACAAAATCAAGACCTCATCTAATCTACCTTTACCGCACCCCTCAAACCAAAATCTAAAGAAGTAAAAGCCCTACCAAAGGTGGAGAAACCTAGCGAAAAGCTAAGGAGAAAAAACCGCAAGGAAAGCAAAGGTTAACACCCTACACTTTTAAACCTAATACCTTGACTTCTCAGAAAGCCTTAAGGAACCAAATGAAGAAAGTGTGGGTACCAAAGGCACCAAAGGAACCTACTAACATTCCCACATAGTAGCCTAAGCCCAAGAATAGAAGGCCAAAATAGATGTGGATTTCAAAAAAGAGTATCCCCAAGTTGTTGACCAAAGCTAAAGAAAAAGTGGTGTGGATTCCCAAGCTGAGATGAAACATGAAGCCATACAATTATTTGGCCACACAAGGATGGGTGATGACCACACAAGGATGGGTGATGACCATAGAAGGTCACTACTAGTACCCTAGGGATACTACTAGGGAGGAGTCAAGGATGTAGTCTACACAAAGATGTAATCATCCTAGATCAGGAAAAGAAAAGTTATAACAAAATCATCATCATGCTCAAGGACCTTACATCAACAAGTTACACAAAAAATAGGTATGGAGGCCCAAGAAGCAAGATAAAGGGAAAGTTAAAGTAGAGAAAACATGTAATTTTGAAGAGAAGGAGTAGATCTAGAAGAAAATCTAGGAACTACCCTCTTCTTCAACTTAGTAAGAAATCCTAGCTTCCCTACCCGTTGCTAAGCATGGCCATCATAGGAAGGCCCAAGACAACCAAAGACTTATTCTTAACCTAGGTAGACTCAAATCTCATCAAGATGATGCAAAACTCTATAACACAAGTCACAAAGGTAAAGACATCATTGCTTTAGCAACAAGAAAGAAAGAAGGAATGAGATTAGGATGCTACTGACTCATAAGAGTTCAAAAGTCAAGTCGCTAAAAACTAGCCTAAGGCATGAGTCAAGAGTTGGGATATAAAAGGCCAAAATGTGCCCAAGCAGGTTCACATCACTTATACACATGGACACAATTGATATTTCACAAGTCGAGTTGTTTGTGCTGGAGACACAAGAATAAGAGTTCCATTGTTGAGTTTCCTATGAAGGTTGTGATATGCTTAAGTGCCAAGTCTAATTTAGTTAGTAGAGTGACAAAGCTATGTTTGTAAAATATACAGAAAGCACTATAGGAACACTCCTAGTGAACCTCACCATTAGAAGCCCAAGATCCTCTCTGCTCACAATCTTCTCACACTGCATACTTGTTTTGTACATTCTTTTTAAAGAATTTAGGTGTCATACCTAACTCTTTCTAGACCCACTTACATCCAATAGCCTTTTACCCTCAAGCAAAGGCACCAATTTCCATGTCTTCTTTTCACCCAATGTAGCCATTTCTTTATCCATGGCTTTCTCCCAATGTACATGCCCAGCACCATCGTGGGTTTAACCTCTTGTACAACCTTTGCCATGTATGTATAATGGTGAGAAACATAACCATCATATGTCAATATGTGAATAGGGTTTTTTTCCCTATCCAACTTGCATGATCTTGGATCTGTCCTTGGTAGCCGCCTTAGCCTTTCTTGCATTAAGTTTCTTGATCAACATATAAATGCCACGATGAAATGGTAGGCCAAGAGACTCATCAACCTTTATGTGATTGATCAACCTTCTCTTTATCTTTATGTCATGCACTCCTAAACTTGTATGATTGATTTTCTGACATAGCATGTTGCCACTCCATGGTCTATCAATAGAACACTCCATTCAATGACTGTTGACTTGTATTCTATGTGACTACCTGCTCCTGTGCGTTAGTCCCAATTGAGTCTTTTAAAACAATTTATAAACTTCTCATCTCATCAAAAGACAACTACAACATACCAACTGCTCATCAAAAGACAACTACAACATACCAACTGCTCATCAAAGACATCCTTTCTCACACTCATCTCATGTGTGTTGGGGTTATAACATCTGTATACCGACTACTTTCATCAAAGACAACATTCTTGCTCACCTTCATATCATGTGTGACAGGGTTATAACATGTGTATACCAACTTATTTCATCAAAGAAAACATCTTTTCTCACCCTTATCTCACATGTGATAGGGTTCTAACATTTGTAACCCTTTTTCTCAAGGGATTATGTCAAAGAGAATCGAGTATATATCGTGGGTGAAAGTTCAAGATGGAAATGTGGCGGGCTACATAAATAATGAACATACATTTTTTAGCCTTTTTAATCCAACTTACTACATAGCTCATCACGAATGTGTACATATGTAATGTATCCAAACACTTTCAAGTGTGACAAATTTGGTTTTTTGCCAGTATACTTCTCCACTAAAGTCACACCAGGCACTGTCTCGCTGGAGGGTCCTGTTCATAATATAAACTGCAACAACTGCTTTAACAAATAATGACGAGGCATGCTCTTCTTAGCCATCAATGTATGAGAAACCTCTCCAATGTGCCTATTCTTCCTCTCAACAACACCATTTTGCTCTGCAGAGTGTATCATGTGAATTATCTTTGAATTCCATGCTTTCTCAAGTACTCATTAAACTTATTGGAGAATTACTCTCCATCTGACCTTGGGCAGTTAGCCTGGAAACCAATTTACTTTTTAGGCGACATTTTAAAATTTTAAAAGTAAATAAACACTCAAGAAGTAATGATATTATCGCACATGTAGAGTTGTAATCACATAGGTGCTTAATGGACTTATAGAGTCCTCTAGAAATGGATCCAATGTTAGTCCTTGGTGGTTAGGCAAGTGTTGAGGATAGATGCAAGGAATGACAATACACCATCTTGTGGTACTAGAAGTGTTAGTACACATGTATCACGTAAAGGGAAGAAAAAGATAGATTAATATTTTGTGCCTGATTTGTTAGTAGGTCACTCCTATGTGGATGGTTACTCTAGTGGCTCTCCGAGTAGAGTATTTATTTTAGGAGCTTAGCATTCTGTGAGTGGTTACTTGTGGTGCATAGAGAACTAGGATTATTTTTTTAGGACACTCGCCGACAGTGATCTAGGTGTACAGAGGTCTACTCTAGAAAAATACCCCATTGATAGGCTAAGATATGATGGATATACAACCCATCACTATTTTTATACCGTTAAAGTAATACAGGAGAAAGAGCCCGCCTATTTTGAGTAGGCACTTGGAAATCAGAAATGGGAAGATTCCATGGACGAGGAGGTGGCAACATTGGATACAAATGTGACATGGGTATTAGTGTCTTTGCCTAAGGATAAGAAGGAAACTAGATATAAGTGGGTGTAGAAAGTCAAGCATAACTCAGATGGATATGTGAATAGATATAGGGCAATACTATTTACAAGGGTTATGTGCATATATATGGCATTGACTATGAGGAAACATTTAGCACGATTGCGAGGATGGAAACCATGAGAGTTGTCATTGCTATATGGCTGTATAGCAAAAGGGTTGGTCTTTACATTATATGGATGCAAATAATGCATTCTTGCATGGTGATTTGTAAAAAAAAGTTTATATGATGCAACCATCACGAGGTTATGATGTGACAACGGTGCACAACCATGCACAATCCAGATAAAATGCACACAGGAGAGAGAAATCCCAATCAAATGGACATGCCCAGCCCTGTTCTTTTGCTTAGCCTCATCCCATTGACGATCATTGAATGATCTTCTCAATTTCATGTGCCCCAAAGAGTTCTCTTCTAGTAGAGTGTGGAGAAGAAGAAACTTTCCTAGCTTGAAATCCAAGACTCACTGGTGGGTGGTGTGGAAATCTTCTACCAGGAGTAAGATTGCTTGAGCCCTCCACCACTAAGACTTTATTCATGTTATTCTAGTTGGATATTCTTTATTGTCAAATTACCTTTTCTTTCTTTGACTAGCAAACATTTGAGAAGCCATTGATGGTTTTCTTGACTAGCAAGCATTTGAGAAGCCATAAAGCTTTAATAACAAAACAAAGAAAGAAAAAATCATATCACAATAGATCCTTTCATTTGAGGATTCAATAAGATTTAATGTAATAAGATCTTTGCATAAATTGATGAAAAATGGTTACTCTAACACAAGTACAAATTTAAAACAAGTTATGTATTTAATTATAAAACCTCTTGTGTTCTCCTTGTTTTTTGGTATTGTGTGTGTATAAGAGAGAGTTAAGGAAATTATCTTATTATTTCTAGTACGTGCATGTGCGTGCGTGTGTGCGTGTGTGTGTGTGTGTGTGAGAGAGAGAGAGAGAGAGAGAGAGAGAGAGAGAGAGAGTTGAGACTATAAGCTTGTTGTTCCTAGTACATATGCCTCCCTATGCTTTGTGAGGAAAAGTGTAGAGAGAGAGATGTTGGTGATAGCGAGAGGTGAGGAGGATTGGGAGAGTGACTAGTGGAGCTTGGAGGCTATGGAGATCCTAATCTTGGCAAGTTCTCAAGAACCAGTATGAGATGATTCAAGACCTAGAAAATAACCTTAAGAAGAAAGCATTATTAAGGAGAACCAGCATAGCAGTTCACATCACAAATAAGGAATCAATAAGATCAGATGGTGACAGTGGGGGATCACTAAGACTAGTGAAGAAATGGCATGAAGTTACAATCGACTATTGCCCCCAAATATTGATAGTACGATGACCTTGTTGAGATATCGAGCTCTAGTGAGGCGGTGGACACTGATGACCCGCCTGGGGGATAGGCCCCGCACTTACACCACTGGCATGGTTGGTGAGATCTTGGGTGATATGCGGCCAGTGGGATGACAGGCTGTGTGACAGCCATTTTAGAGACTGGCATAGTTATAGCGCCAGCTCATTTAGTCGGGTTCACACTATAGAGAACCCGTGTATGTATTGGTTGAGTACCTTCCATATTATTGTGTACTCTTATTCTTGTATATGGTGTGTTGAGTGTTGAGTAGAGAAGAAGAAGATTTTCAGCCTCTCACCTTGTGTGTTCTCTATTAGGGTTTGTGAGTGTGTGTGTGTGCTTGCAAGAGCTCAAGCTCTCTTCCCCCCTGCATCTTTTCATGGTATCAGAGCCTGGTTCGTGCTAAGGGCTGAGCTGCAAGCAAGAGAACCACAGGAAGCGGTACGAGGGTAAGAGCTGCAACTACTCTTCCCTATTGTGTTGGTGACTACACCCTTGTCGGGAGCTCTACGGGAGGCACCGGCAAACGATCTCCGATTGAGGAGCTTTCTTCGCGGGAGTGAAGCTATAGGGCAACTATAAAGTCCTATGGACTGAAATTTTCGGGCCGAAAACGCGTTTCGGGTGCGTCTGGACCTCCGTTTTTCAGAAAGCAGGCGATTTCGCGCACTGCGGGTAAGTCATCGATTCTCTGCAGAACTCTGTTTTAAGAACTGCAGGAAGACAGATTGACTGTGCAGACACTGTGGGTGCTGCAAAGAGGTCTACAGTTGCCATTGGGTGTATGTATGCACATTGAAGTCACTGGTTGTGACATTTGAGAGTACTAGAGTACCGCTGTACAGAAAATACAGCATTTGTGCAGAAAAACCAGAGTGCAGTTTTTGGTAAAATTGTGTGTTTGGCAAGATGTCTAATGATGGCATAACACAGATTGTGGCTGAGAAGCTGGATAAGAATAACTTCCATGCTTGGAGGTTTAGGTTGACTAATTTCCTGATGGGAAAAGGCTATTGGGACTACATAGAAGGTGAGCATGAAGAGGCACCTAAGATACCGGATATAAATCCGACTGCTGCAGATGTGAAAGAGTTTAAAGACTGGAACCAAGGAGCCAGGAAGGTTATGTATTGGCTTTCCATTAGTATACAGGACACCATGATTGGGCACATTCAGGATGCCAAGTCCCCCAAGGAGGCATGGGACACCTTGGTAAAGCTTTATGAAACAAATACCAAGGCACGTAAGATACAGTTGAAGAATGAGCTTCATACTGTGGAGAAAAAGAGCATGTCTGTGAATGACTATGCATTGAAGATAAAGGGTATTGTGGAATCCCTTGCATCTATTGGTGTGTCAGTAGATGATGATGACAAGGTGGAAGTCTGTCTACGTGGTCTCGGGCCACAATACAGGGCGTTCAAGACGTCTATTCAGACTCGGGAAAACATTCCCAACTTTACAGATTTGGTGTCTATGCTGATTATCGAAGAGAAGAGCTTGGGTGAAGACCAACAGACTTCACAAAGCAAAAACAGTTCAGAGCAACAGGCCTTCTACACGAGTTCAGGAAGAGGACGAGGTAGAGGAGGCCGTGGACGCGGTCAAGGAGGTGGCCGAACAGGTAATCAGAATTATGGCCAGCAGCAGCAGCAACAACAACAACAGTCCCAGAATCAACAACAACAACAACACGCAGGTGGAAGAGGCAGATTTAGAGGCAGGGGGAGTCAAAGAGGCCGTGGAAATTGGCAAAGACAATATAATGATGCACGTGAATGCTATTATTGTGGTAAGCCTGGACATGTGCAGTCAGAATGTTATAAGAAGCAGGCTGACATGCAAAATGGGAAAGTGCAGCAAAACAACTATGCATCCTCAAGCAGAAATAATGAGGATAATGAAAGGTTGTTTGTTATGCAGCATGTTGTGAATGCCATGTCTGAAAATGTTGATGCAGCACAAAAAGATAATGTATGGTATGTGGATTCAGGCGCTTCGAACCACATAACGAGTCATGGGGAGTGGTTCAAGGAGATGAAAAACCCGGAAAGACCAGGTTTTGTGGAAACAGGGGATGACACTGCTCATCCAATTGCCCACGTTGGAGATGTGCCATTATCTATGCAGGATGGCAAAGTGAAGTACCTTGCAGATGTACTTCATGTACCGAACATAACAAAGAATCTGGTTTCAGTTGGCCAGATGATTGAGCAGGGGTTGCAGGTTCGGTTTAACCCAGATGGGTGTTATGTTGAAGATTTCAAAGACAAGTGCAAGTTGGTTGCAAAAGGCAATAGAGTGGGCAGAATGTTTACGTTGAATGTAGACATGCCTGAAATGAGTGCTGCGATGTTTGCAAATGGTTCAGGAGTTGTTGCAGACACAGACATATGGCATAAAAGAATTGGACATGTAAATGTGCAGAGATTGAAGTCTATGCAGACAAAAGGAATTGTGACAGGGCTGCCAAAATTTAAGGTGGAAGGTATGCAGAAAATATGTGAAGCATGCCAATTTGGGAAGCAAACAAAGCATGTGTTTCCACGTAATAGATATGTGAGCAGAAATGCACTAGATGTTGTGCATTCAGATGTATGGGGTCCTACGAAGACCGTGTTTATGGGAGGCTGCAGAGCAGGTACTATGTCACTTTCATTGATGACCACACAAGGAAAGTGTGGGTATATTTCATGAAAGAGAAGAGTGAGGTGTTCACTCACTTTCAGAATTTCAGAGTTTTGGTTGAAAAGCAAACAGGAAAATATGTCAAGTGCCTAAGGTCAGATGAAGGGGGAGAATACTTCTCCAATGAGTTCTCTGAATTTTTGAAGAAGAATGGTATTCGGAGACAGTTCACATGCAGATACACTCCGCAGCAAAATGGAGTTGCTGAGCGGAAAAACAGGCACATTGCTGAGATTGCGCGAGCATTGATGGAAGAGAAGAATATGCCGCATTGCTATTGGGCTGAGGCTGTTTCTACAGCAGTATACATCATGAACATGACTCCAATTGTAGCCATACATGATGTAACTCCAGAGGAGAGGTTTACTGGCAGAAAACCAGATTTGTCTCATCTGAAAGATTTTGGATGCATTGCATATGTGCATGTGCCAGATGAGCTGAGAACTAAGCTGGATCCGAAAGCTGAAAAATGTGTGTTTATTGGATATTCCCTTGAGCAAAAGGGATACAGGTGTTATAACCCTGCTACACGTGAGTTGAGGGTAAGCAGGGATGTTGTCTTTGATGAGATGAGCAGCTGGTATGCTGCTGAAAAAGAAGCTATTGGGGCTGATGTGAGTGGAAGTGTGGTTGCACAGAATGCAGGTCATCAATCACAGTCTTTGAGTGGACCAGGAGAGTCCTCATCTAGTGGGTCTGTTGATAGACCATGGAGTGGCAGGCTACGTCATAATACCAGTCCTGCAAATGTGATTACTACATCACGTAAAGGAAAAGAGAAAGTGGTTGAGCCCCTTGGTATGCCTGACATTTCTGCAGGGCATTCTCATGTTGATGGAGAGTCTAGTGGCTCAGATATGAGCCTTGATGAGGAGCTTGGGATCCCAGCTATGAGAACACCTGGTGTAAAGAAGGCTATGGAAGCCATGAATGAAAAGCTGCGAAGATCAGGGAGAGTGAAGAACCCTGTGCAGAGATTTACATATGATGGTTATGTGGCACATCACTATGCATATATGGCAAAGGTAGTGCAGGTTGTTGAGCCCACATGCATTGATGAGGCTATTGGAAATGTGAATTGGGAAAAAGCTATGGATGAGGAGATGGATGCACTATATGGAAATGAAACTTGGGATTTAGTGCAATTGCCAGAAGGCAAGAAAGCCATTGGATGCAAGTGGGTGTACAAAGTTAAACATAACAGTGATGGAAGCATAAACAGGTACAAGGCTAGATTGGTAGCCAAAGGATATGCGCAGACATATGGGATTGATTATGAGGAAACTTTCAGCCCAGTTGCCAAGATGGCAACGGTGAGAGTTGTGATAGCAGTGGCTGCGTCAAAGCAATGGTCTTTACATCAGATGGATGTAAAGAATGCATTCTTGCATGGGGATTTGCAAGAAGAGGTGTATATGTTGCAGCCACCTGGTTATGAGGATGTGGGTCACCCCGAGCATGTTTGCAGGTTGAAGAAAGCCTTGTATGGCTTAAAGCAAGCACCAAGAGCATGGTCTGACAAGATTTCTGAATATCTTATCACTATTGGCTTTCATGTAGCCAATGCAGATTTCTCATTGTACGTGAGACATGGTGATAGAGGGGTTGTGCTTGTTGTCATCTATGTAGATGACTTGATCATTACGGGGGACCATGATGCAGAGATCTTTGATGTAAAGATCTTGCTTAGACAGAAGTTCGAGATGAAGGATCTGGGGGAGCTCAGATATTTCTTGGGCATTGAGGTGATTAGGTCACCACATGGTATTGGATTACTGCAGAGACAGTATGGCTTGGACATGTTGTCCAAGTATGGTATGACAGGCTGTAAGCCTATTTCTGTGCCATTGGATCAGAATGGCAAGTTGAGTGCAGACTCAGGAGAGATCTTGGAGGATCCTACTATGTATAGGAGCATAGTAGGAAGTTTGATCTACATGACGATCACCAGACCAGATTTGAGCTATGCTGTTGGGTTGGTGAGTCAGTTTATGCAGGTTCCACGGAAACCGCATTTGGATGCAGTCAGACGCATACTGAGGTATGTGAGGTCTATTTTGCATTGTGGACTATTCTATGAGACTGGGACAGAGATATGTGTACATGGGTACACAGATGCTGATTGGGCTGGTAGTATCTCAGACAGAAGATCTACCAGTGGCTTCATGTTTTCTTTGGGGAGTGCTGCTGTGACTTGGAGCAGCAAGAAGCAGCCTACGGTTGCTCTATCGAGTACAGAGGCCGAGTACAGAGGAGCTGCTATGGCAGCATGTGAGGTAGCTTGGTTGAGAAAGCTACTTGCAGATTTGGGTCTATCGGTGGATAGACAAGTTGTCATTTTCTGTGACAACATTAGCAGTATACAGTTGGCCAGGAACCCAGTCTTTCATGCTCGTACGAAGCACATAGAGGTCCACTACCACTTCGTCAGAGAGAAGGTCTTGGCAGGAGACCTTGACCTTGTTTATGTCAGCACAGAGGATCAGGTAGCTGACATCTTCACCAAAGCATTGGGTACAGAGAAGCTCCGCAGATTCAGGGCTTCGCTTGGTGTACATGAGATGGAGTTGAGCTCGAGGGGGAGTGTTGAGATATCGAGCTCTAGTGAGGCGGTGGACACTGATGACCCGCCTGGGGGATAGGCCCCGCACTTACACCACTGGCATGGTTGGTGAGATCTTGGATGATATGCGGCCAGTGGGATGACAGGCTGTGTGACAGCCATTTTAGAGACTGGCATAGTTATAGCGCCAGCTCATTTAGTCGGGTTCACACTATAGAAAACCCGTGTATGTATTGGTTGAGTACCTTCCATATTATTGTGTACTCTTATTCTTGTATATGGTGTGTTGAGTGTTGAGTAGAGAAGAAGAAGATTTTCAGCCTCTCACCTTGTGTGTTCTCTATTAGGGTTTGTGAGTGTGTGTGTGTGCTTGCAAGAGCTCAAGCTCTCTTCCCCCCTGCATCTTTTCAGACCTCACTCAAGATGCATATGCATAACCCAGCTCTTACTTTTGAGTAGTTTGATGCAATGCTCTCATAGAGAAGGAGATGTGTTTTGAATCCAGATATGATATTGACCCACATTCTACACAAATGCAAAGAAAATCAAGAGGAAGGGACTCGATAACCTCAATGCTTTTGAGAAGAAGAAGAAATTCAAGGCAAAGTATTTCTGCTCTACGATAAGCATGGTCATGTGATAAAACCATGCTGATTAAAGGGCACATATGAGAAAAATGACACTTTGAAGCCTTTGAAAGAAGGAGTCTAGGAGTAGTGCTGAAGCAAAATTAGAGTTATTTAATCAAAGAGATTTGTGGTGTAAAGGCAAAACATTCTTCAACAAAACCAATGGTTTATGGATCATCAACAACAACAGTGGTGTATATTGACATATGACCAGTCAAAAGGGCTAGTATAGCTCCCTCAAGCCTATGGGGAAGTCCATCATCTTGGTATTACTGATCATAATACTCCAAAATATTGAGTCCATTGTTTTACAAAAATATATCATCCGGACTCTCCGTTGAAGACCACTTGGTCAACCAACAAGATCCAATATCAAAATTCAGTTCACAAAAGTAATTCCTTCCAGTTCATCTATATCTTCCTCAACGTACGCATGGGTGTCCTAGCAACCGCGAGCCCGTGCATCACCTGGTCGGGACCCTTAAACTTGCTCATCTTAAGGTGCTCCATTGCTAAAGAACTCTTTGAATCTCCCATAGAAGGTGAAAAAGAAGAAGAAACAACATGTAAAGCAACTTGTTGATATTTGAACTGTTGAAAAATAGGTAGAGGGAGAGGAGACACACACACAGGAGCAAACCCTAATGTATATTGCAAACCCTAACCATAGAGGGAAGCCATCTCCCTTCTCACACAATGCATAAAGCCATAATCCATAATACACACAACACTCTATGAGTTGTGTCCACACACATCTAACCCTAGCTAATGTCCACACTCTATGACCAGTTGGACACGCGGTCATTTGTCTCACACATGTTCCTACCTAACATGCCAGCACATAGCATAGCTGGCTCACACTGACATCATCGAGCTTGAATCTCAACAGCCCCTCTCAAGCTCATGATGTACTGCCATAGATGAAGATGTAGATGAGCTTGGGATATCAAAGCTCTCAACACTCCCCCTCAAGCTCATCCCATGTACTCCCAACATAGTACACGGAAGTACTCAAACTTCTCCCTGCTAAGTGGCTTTGTAAAGATGTCTGCCACCTGCTCATCAGTCTTCACATACTACTATAGATCAACTGTACCATCCAGCACTTTCTCTCTGACAAAGTGATAATGGACCTCTATGTGTTTGGTCCTCGCATGAAATACTAGATTCTTGGCCAACTGTATACTGCTCATGTTGTCACAATGAATGACAACTTTGCCATCAATAGGCTCACCCAAATCTGCCAAGAGATTCTTTAACCATACAGCTTCACCCTTGTATTCAGCCTATGTACTATAGATAAAGCAACTGTAGGTTGCTTCTTGCTACTCCAACCCACCATGGCACTTCCAAGTATAAAGGCATAACCACTAGTAGACCTCCTGTCATATGAGCTACCTGCCCAATCAGCATCTGTGTAGCCATGTATGTCCAAGCCTTTACCACTCTCATAAAGCAGACCATAATGTGTAGTGGTCTTTACATATCGCATAATGCTTCTCACTGCATCCAAATGAGGTTTTCTGGGACTCTGCATAAACTGGCTTACTAGCCCCATAACATAACTCGAATCCGGGCATGTGATAGTCATGTAAATGAGACTACCAACCATCTTTCTGTACATAGATGGATCATCCAACTCCTCACCATAATCAGCCCGCAACTTCACATTTTGCTCCAAAGGTGTACTCATAGGCTTACACCCTGTCATTCCATATTTTGCCAACATATCCAATGCATATTGACGTTGTACTAACCATGTACCTACATGGTCTTTGATCACTTCAATTCCAAGAAAGTATCTCAACTCACCCAAATCTTTCATGTCAAATTGTCCACTCAATGCTTTCTTGACATGCATCACATCTGTACCATGATCACCTATGATAATCAAGTCATCCACATAGATGACAAGTAAAACAATCCCATGATCTGTTTTCTTCACATAGAGTGAAGAATCTGCGATAGAAACCTGAAATCCAAGAGAGATAAGATATCTGCTCATCTTATCACTCCAAGCATGAGGTGCTTGCTTCAAACCATATAATGCCTTTTTCAATCTGCATACATGAGTGGGATATCTTGGGTGTACATACCCTTCTGGCTGTGCCATATACACTTCCTCTTGTAGATCACCATTTAGAAATGCATTTTTAACATCCATTTGATGCATTTCCCAACCATTAGCTGCAGCCATATCTAGAAATGACTGCTCTCACTGTTTCCATCTTTGCCACTGGACTAATTGTTTCATCATAGTCCAAACCTTGGGTTTGTGCATAACCCTTAGCTACCAATCTTGCTTTATGTCTTTCAATGAAACCATCAGACTTGCACTTCACTTTGTAAACCCATTTACAACCAATGACATTTTTGTCCTTTGGTAATGCAACCAAATCCCATGTGTCATATGAAACAATGTGTCCATCTCAACATCCATTGCTTTCTCCCATACATGCTTTCCAATAGCTTCTGTATAGCATGTAGGTTCCACATGCTTCACCATAGATGTCATATATGCATAATGCATAGCAAAATCTCGATATGTCAACCTGTCAACTAGATATCTGACTCTTTGGGATCTTCGCAATGCATGCGGGTCACTCTGAACACCTGTCACTCTAGCATGTGGTGGCACATATCTATCCTGCCTAGCACCAGGTGTGCGTAAAACAGGTATGCCAAGCTCCTCATCTAAACTCTCTGAACTGGGGATGACTCATAACCTGTAATTCCAATTCCTTCAACCTTCTTCTTTCCTTTATCCATAGCACTACTCCCAGTGCTCACACTCTCATGCCTCAAACGTCCTGACCATGGACATACTGTACTACTCTCAGCCTCTGCTCTGCTGAACTGGATGACTCATAACCTGTAATTCCAATTCCTTCAACCTTCTTCTTTCCTTTATCCATAGCACTACTCCCAGTGCTCACACTATCATGCCTCAAACGTCCTGACCATGGACATACTGTACTACTCTCAGCCTCTGCTCTGCTGGCCCAAACATAGAAGTAGAACTAGAACTTGCTTGTGGCAAGTTCACAGGCACATCAGCTTCAAGTGGCTCAATGACACCCTCATCCTTTGCTTTGTACCAACTAGCAAGCTCATCACCACATCTCATGAGATAACCACTTGTCTAGTTTGTGGATTGTAACATTTGTATGCCTTACGATCCTGTGCATATCCAACAAATACACATTTTTCTGCCTTAGGATCCAACTTCCTTCTTCTTTCATCAAGCACATGTACATAAGCTATGCATCCAAAAACTTTGAGGTGTCCAATGTCTGGCCTAAAACCTGTAAGCCGCATCTCTGGCGTGCTTCCATGTATGGCTGCTATAGGTGTCTTATTCAATATATACACCGCGGTAGCACAAGCTTCTTCCCAATAATAATCTGGCATGCTCTTTTCATTGAGCATTGCCATGGCGACTTCACAAATGACTCTATTCTTTCTCTCAGCCACTTACCTGCAAGTCAATTGTCTTCTTATTCCATGCTTTTTCAAGAAATGCTCAAAAGCATTTGAGGTGTATTCACCACCTCCATCTGTCCTCAAACATTTAATCCAACAGCCATATTGCTTCTCTGCAAAAGCTTTGAAATCCATAAACTTTTGCAACACTTCACTCTTCTCTCTGAGAAAGTATATCCATGTCATTCTGCTGAAATCATCAATGAATGTCACATAATATAAACTGCCTTTGATAGATGGGTTTTGTGCAGGACCCCATACATCGCTGTGTACTATCTCAAGTGGCCTGCTACTCATATTTCCTTCTCTAGGAAACCGCAACCTTGCCTGCTTTCCAAACTGACAGGCTTCACAAACATGCATATGCCCATCATACTTGAATCGAGGTAGCCCACTAACAATGCCTCTTGTCTGCATGTTCTTTAACCTTTGTATATTGACATGTCCAATCCTCTTATGCCACATATCAATGTCCTGTACCACATTTCTGCTTTTAGAAAACATAGCTGATTTTAACTCAGGAATTCTAGCATCCAGCTTAAACAATCTGCCTTCTTTCTTGCCTTTAGCAATGACTCTACATCCATGTTTGAAATCCTCAACGAAGCAACCATGCTCGTTTTGAAATGAACCTGTAATCCCTGTTCCACCATTTGACCAACTGAGGCCAAGCTTTTTGTGATAGAAGGCACGTACAATACATCTGACATAGATTTTGTTTGACCATTGTGCATAACCAATGGTACACTTCCAACATGTGTAATGGCATGCTGGGTATCATCTCTTGTTTCCACATAGCCTTTCACATCCATAGGCTTCATATGCTCAAACCATTCACCATGACAAGTCATATGGTTTGATGCTCCAGAGTCCATATACCAAGTGTCATCATTCTCAGCATTTGTCATCATAGATCCAACATGTTTCATGGCAAACAAGTGATTTGCAGTGCCATCATTACTGCTTGATGCATAATTTCCACCACCATGTTGTGCATAATGTCCACCATAATGTCCACCACGTTGTGCTCTACCCCCTCTCAAATCATTCTGTTTGTGGAAACAATCTCTTGCCACATGACCAAATTTCCCACAGTAATGGCATTCCACATCTTGCATAGATGTTTGTTGGCCTTGCCAACGTCCTCTACCACGAGGATTACCTCTGCCTCTCTGAGGTGTATATCTATGACCACCTCTAGCACCATATGAGGGCTGAAAATTCTATTGTGATGACCTGTCCTGCTATCCACGACCATTACCACCCCACGTGATGTGAATCTCCCCCTGCCTCTAGATCCTCTCTGCGAATAGAAAGCCTGATTTCTGCCATTATCATCATGGCTAGTAGATGCATCCTGAAATGAATCACTGAGTTTGATTTCCTCAACAAGCAAGAGTGAAACCAACTCATCAAAGTCTGGTAAACCTGTACTCCGAAGAACCGAGATAGATGTATCAAAAGATTTATATTCCTTGCCAAGACCATGCAAGGTAATATCCACCAAATCATCATCAGGCATGGGGGCATTTATTGTTGCCAATGCATGTGCAAACGTCTTTATTTCTTGCACATAATCATGTATGCTCCTTCTATTCCTCTTCACATTATGTATCTGTTGTCGCAACTGAGACTTGCGAGCACTCGTGTCTGTATCAAACAACTTCACCAATGTATCCCATGCATCCTTGGGATTCTTAGCATCATGTATGTGTATGAGCATAGCATCCGAAATACATATAGACAGATAATGCAACACTTTGAATGCTCTTTCTGACCATTGCTTATTATGAGCGATAACCTGCTCTGCTGTGTAGGTTGTCGGGGTAGTTCCGGCTCTGGCTCAGCACCTGTATTGAGATTCCAAAAACCTTTTCCTTTCAAGAAACTT
Source organism: Cibotium barometz (assembly GCF_041138505.1). Classification (NCBI taxonomy): domain Eukaryota; kingdom Viridiplantae; phylum Streptophyta; class Polypodiopsida; order Cyatheales; family Cibotiaceae; genus Cibotium; species Cibotium barometz. Next base: position 28,535,541 of record NC_141062.1, on the reverse strand, counting down.
TTGATCCTATACTTCCATGCCTGGAAGTTCTTCCTATCCAGCTTTTCACCAACAATCTGTACTGGATTATCCGACATGTTTGCTCAATGCAAAAACACCTTGTGTACACTTTCAAATTTGTAAACGAGCCTTCCTCAGCTCAACCACACTCCAATGGATGTTCCAGATACTCCAATGTAGCCAACAATCTTCAAATTTGATGTAGAAAATCAACCTGTATGTATCCAAAATGAACTGGCTCACGCAGGCCAAGATACCCTGATTTGATGCGCTTTCCAAGGCTCCAAATTACAATGTAGTGGTGCAATCAAGTATGGGTAACTTGCATTGACAATAGACAGCACAAGGCTCTGATACCATGTTGAAAAATAGGTAGAGGGAGAGGAGACACACACACAGGAGCAAACCCTAATGTATATTACAAACCCTAACCATAGAGGGAAGCCATCTCCCTTCTCACACAATGCATAAAGCCATAATCCATAATACACACAACACACTATGAGTTGTGTCCACACATATCTAACCCTAGCTAATGTCCACACTCTATGACCCAGCTGGACACGCGGTCATTTATGTCTCACACATGTTCCTACCTAACATGCTAGCACATAGCATAGCTGGCTCACACTGACATCGAGCTTGAATCTCAACATGAACAAGGCTTCATACCTCACTGAAAAGACAGAAATTGACTCTCCTTCCTTTTGGAAAATCTGATCCAGGGTTGTTGCAAGATCAGGGTGTCCAGTTTTATCCAGTTTATACTGGACTGGGACAATTCTTGGAGAGAAAATTTTGGGGGGCAAGGTACTTAAAATGAGATCAAGCAAATAATAGAAAATACGCTTGCCCTTAAATTAACCCAATGTAACTTAAATTAATATAAATTAGTCTAATTAATCAAAATTAATCAAAAATATGAAGAAATGATAAACAAATGATCTTTCCATACTTAGAGTGATCCAATTTATTTTTCCATAGATGCACCATTACAAGTACACTAGTCCCTATAGGTTTTAGATGATTCACATCAAAAATGTAATTTTACTAATTAGATTATTAATATTTGCAGGCCTTCTGATAGTCTGGAATAATTTTGAAAAAGAGATCATTAAAAATCCAACCATTGGATTTGCATTTTTTACTAACCACCACATTCTACTAATGTCTCAGTATCCACCCACTCTTTTGATCTACAAGATTGAGGATTTTAAGTGGTAGCTATTGTGGGTACAAAAAGTGGCGTATATTATAACACTTTAAACACCTTGAAATATTTAAAGAAAATAGACAAATATCTTAAAATTTTCTCGAAAAATCAAGTTAAGCTCCATATTATGTGAAGATCTAAGGTACAAAGTGGGCATCTCATATGAGTTTATATGTAAAAGATATTAGCATTTTATGGAATCAGTTTAAATTTGGGACAGGGTGTATACATTGACTTTGTACCTAAGAAAATGAGGACTTTTGACTATCTAATGCTTAATCAAATTATGCAACTATATTTCCAACTTTGAATATGATGTTCCAACAAAAGAACTTGAAACGAAATTCTTTCATTTACTAGGAGAGATTAGCCACTAAAGGTAAACAAATGCCTATTTTTTAACTGTTTACAGGGTGCATGAGTGGACAAAACTGGGCACCTTGATCTTGCAACCACCCTCCAATTGTAATAGTAAAGCATTTGGTGACTCCACTGTCCCAAATCTCTCCTTCATTACTTTGGTCAACCTTTTCCAATCATTCTTGGACTCCTCTCGCAAAGCCTCATGCCAAAGTAAGGCTACACCCTCCAAGAAATCTGGAAGTATTTCTGCCTTCTCCTTCATAGACCAACCCGTCAAGCGGCATGCTCGGTTAAACTCTCGGAGATATCTCCCTGGGTCTTCTCTTTCCGATCCTTGGAACACCGGAATGTTAAGCATCTTGCACCAAAAGATGAGTAGCAATAAGGAAAATTTACTTATTTCAAAATAGATTTTCTTTAATCATGCGGAACCTTGAGGTTAAAATAGAATAATTCTAAGTAAAACTTGCCCGTCAACTCCACCAAAAGATGTGACACAAAGTTGGGGTTTTGACTTCGGTCACTTCTTAGAATCAAAACACACTTGTATGAAACCTCATAGCCTCCTCACCTCCCTTTCTCTCCCTAGTTTAAGATAAAGATAAACCCATCAAAGGTGAGATCATAATTCATGGAAGGAAAGAGGAAAGGCTCAGGAGAAGCAAGAATTTTTGCCAGTCTTGCAGCTCCAAACAAGAGGGCAATTCTTTGTTAGAAGAAAATCTTTCGACTCAAGATTATGTGAACGGAAACATACAGGGAATGTTGGTAAGGTCCATCCATTTGAATTGGGTGATTTGGATGGAACATCTTAAAGTAAAAGAATATAGCAATCACTTACAAGAGGATAAGATACATGGGATTTGCTTTTTGATAAGAGATTAAGAGAAATTAATCATTATTAAGAAGAAATAATGGCCAAAAGTCTATAAAAATAGAGATACACAGAGAATTGCAATTTTAAATCCATATAGACTGTATAAAAGAGGATTACATAAATATGTAGAGCTTGAAGAGAGCTTTGTGTCTATATAAAAACTTTCAAAAACGGGCAACCGAGCAAAAAGTTATAAGCATTTTACTACAAGACTATAAAACTACAAAAATTCGCCTAAAAGTTAGCAACTTTGGGAGAAATTCTGATCATCAATGAAGTAAAGGATTAAGAAATTAGTTACATGAGTGGAAAGAGCATATAAAGAGCTTCCTAGCCATATAATCAATTTTAGAAACCAATACCCGAGTGATGAGTAATTACCGGTTGAAATTTGGATATTAGACCACAAAAACTGCACTTCCCTCTCTTTGCATGAAACCTCAATTTTCACATAGCCTCTTCTTTCCTTTCATCTCCTTCATGATTCAAGCTAGAGGGTAAGGGTTAACATTGCTCAACGAGTATAATCGTAAAGATTTACCTATGGTCCCCAAAGTCTTTCCACATGCTTATTACCCCGCTGTCTGCTAAAACCATTGGTACCTCCAAAGGAGGGCGGCAATAAGGCAAGGGCTACCTTGAGAAGTCACAAGCCCACCAAGATAATAACTCCTTATCCCACTTATCATGAATCATCAAAGAGGTCCAAAATTAGGTTAAGCATGAGGAGCTAATGCTAAATGAGACATTCACATGTAAAGAGAGTGTTTGAATAAGGGTTTGAAGATTAGAATGGCAATGACACAAAATGCTCAATTGAGGAGGCTTCATTCATTGATTTGAAAGGGAGAGAAGGGTTCCTTTTATAGGTGGAGAATCACCCTCTCTTCCATTAAAATCTTCAACACTTCAGTGACATTAGGGTAGATGTCACCATCAATTGTCCTCTTAGGCTAAGTCTTCTATTGATTATTAAATTGAAGACTTTTTGACTTTGAAATTGTGATGAGATAATAGCCAAGTCTAAGTGGCATGTAGGTGGAGATCGCACTTACACAAGGCGGAATTCTCTTCTTCCATCATGTAGGCATTCTAGAAGAATCTTTCCCAATTATGCACCTACACACACTCCTCCACATGCCTTCCACACTCCCCATCTTGTAGCCTTATGGTGAATACTATATTAATAATACAATTAATATCCATGTGAGCATGAAAGCCCACTTTTATTTTCCACATCACTAGCCTATCTACCATACCAAAGTATTTATCAAGCATACTTGTGGCATTTACAATGTGTGCACCCTAAATCAAGTACAACCATTATATTTGAAGATAGAATGTTGTTACCGTTGAGAAACCATCAGAATATGTACAAAATTGAAAATGAAAGATAACAATTTTTCATGTCACAACACCGACTTAACCCAAGAAGAGGATATAGGTTTATAGCACTTTGCAAGCTTTATAGAGGTGTGTTCTCTTGGAGCCACATAGATTTAAAAGAAGACCCTCTAGAGGTCTTTCAACACATAAATAACATTAGATCTATGCCAAGGTAATCAAAGATGAAGTTGATAGACGTATCAATATAGGTTTTATTTATGAGATTGAGCACACAGATTGGGTGTCACGAGTTGTGATTGTGCCCAAGTAGGATGGTATGATCCATGTGTGTGTGAACTTAAAGAAAGTGATCATGAACACAACCCATGATAAGAGATCACTACCCATTTCCATATAGTGAAAAAGTGATAGGAAAAGAAGCCTACAGCTTCTTAGATGGATTTTGTAGGTCCAAACATGTGTATAGATCTAAAGGATCAGCATAAGATAATATTTTCTATAGAATGGGGAGGACCAATTGCACATAAAGTAATGTCGTTTGGTTTTAACCAACATACAAGCTACATTTCAAAAACTTATGTGCACCAACATACAAGGATTTCCTATGAAAGTTCTTAGAGATCTTCATGGACAATCTTTGTGTGAATTTAAAATTTAGATGAGAGCACATACCCCATCTACAGCTAGTGTTGGAAAGATATCAACCTTACAAACTGTGTTTGAACCTAAAAGAAATGTAAATTCATGGTTAGTGTAAAAACCTAGGACATGTGATGTTTCTACTAAAAACAAAATAACCCACGGCAAGGGAAAGATTTGAGTGATCATAGAACTCGAAAGACTCGAAACACTAAAAGTAGTCCAAAGATGCGTGGTCACATGGACTATTATAGACACTTCATATTCATGTATGTGGAAATTTTTAGACCATTATCTAGGGGGGTTCACTTTAAAATATGTAAGTCTACTACGTGCAATCATTAAGAGGGGTTTTTTGAAACCAAGATTTTGAGAAAAAGTTATAGAAATATACTTACATAAGGGGTTTGTAAATAGCATTTTGAAAAAAAACCCATAAGTTTATAAAGAAAAGGGGTCATTTTCATTAGGAAGTGAATGGGGTCTTCTTGGGCCCTTTAATTTGTCCAAGCCTAATCAAGGTGATTAAGGAATAGCCAAATGGGGGGTTGCCATGTGGACTGAAATGTTGGGTTTGTAAGAGAGGTGTAAGAGTGGTCAAAGGGTGCACTTTTTTCCCCCAAAAAGGGGGGGAGGCAATTTTACAATTTTCAGACCTCCATAACTTCTACATACAAGCTCCGATTTGAGCGGAGATTATAGATCCATGATCTACGCATCAAGAGCTTTCCATAGATATGTTACATGATATGGTTTTGTCCGCTAGATTTTAAATTCCATTTTTTCCCAAAATTCAAATTCGAATAAAGTAGCCGTTTTGAAGCTTCTAATTAGAAAACGTTTCTTCTTTTAAGAGAAAAGGTTTGACTCCTTAAACTGCCAAATAAAAGGGCCCAAGAAGCCTTCCACTGAGGTCCTAATGTATTAAGTTAGAATTCACACATAAGGGTATCTTTAATACCCTTTGAATGCACATTATATGTAGGTCTCCCGAAAAGTACACCCCTTGAGACCACAACTTATGCCCTATTGATGTGTTTTATGTGGATTGAGGAGTGCAAAGATTCATTCCATAAACTTAAGGACGCCTTGATAATAGCTCCAATTCTTAGAGTGCAAAGGTGGGATGTCATCTTCCACATACATATAGATGTATCAACTTATGCTATAGCTCCAAATCTGAGAGTGCCAAGGTGGGATATCATCTTTCACATACATATAGATGCATATTGACTTAACCAAGGGACTAAATTCTTAAGTAACGTGATGGAGTTTCTTTTAAAAGAATTGATGGAGATGCACCATAAGTCTTTCCCCATATTATCCATAAATGAATAGACAGATTGAAAGCATGACCAAGGTCCTATGCACTATGCCTACTACAATGCCAATAAAAGCATTGAGAATGGACTCAGAGTAGAAGCTCTCATCAACACTATGTACTTACAAAACTGCCTCAACTAGAACTACGCTACACAACTTAGTCTTTGGAGTGATGCTAAACTCCCAGTTGAATTCATGATCCTAACCTTCCGAGTAGTAAAGAAAATGGAATTTTCGGACAAAATGAGTTATCTAAATGATTCGTAGAGCTTGATAAACTAGACAAAACAAGCCTACACTCAGTTGTGGGCATGTGTGCAGAGAAAAAGATAAGAAAAGGGTGGTTTGATACCAATGTGAAAACCACGAGGTTCAAGGAAGAGGACCTAGTCCTACTTTACAACCTCAAGAAAAATAAAAGAAAACAAAAACTAAGAGGAATGGATCCTTTCAAGATTTATGAACTCTTGACTAGAGGTGCGGGATGCTTGGAAACCCTTGAAGGAGTCCAAATGGGAAGATTTATTAATGGGAGAAAACTCAAGAAATACTATGGGCCATTGTCCTACAAACAACTTCAAGCCATTCACTAGGCTCTGAAGAAAAGAGAAAACACGAGTCTGAAGTGAAGAGACAAGCTCAAAAGGAACCAGGAGGAAGAGGTTAAGCTTGCAAGGCTTTTCCTAGACTTCCCCGAACAATCAAACTGTATCAAAACTTTCTTTACTAGATATAGGAGCAAGAAAAAATCTGATTTCATATGCAACTTGGGTCTCATTAGGTACATCTACCCTCGATCCCTCAGTACAAATAGTCTCAAAGGCTTATAATGAATGCTAAAGCTTAAGTTCCACATCAATTCTTACTACATGGAAGGTAGTTTTTATGTTATAACTATACGAACTATGCGAAAAGAGATCATCCTTGAAAGGGGATGGATTTCCAAACATGACTATAGAATAGATTGGACAATGCCAAAAGAGATCATGACTATAAGCACTATGCCAAAAGAGATCATCCTTAGAAGGGGAAGGATTGCCAGATATGACTATAGTATAGATTGGATCACACTAGAAGTGATCATTGATTGCAGATGCACTATGCCAAAAGAGACCATTTTTGGAAGGGGATGGATTACTAAACATGAGGATGGCCACTATCAAGCTAGCACAATGGATGGTGAATGTTCTTCTTGCCAAAAGGAGAGCTAGGATAGATCTCTACTAAGATTTAGAAGTTATTAACACTATTACAAGTAGGTCCCATCTAGCCAGTAAGTGCCATCATATTTGCCACAAAATCAAGACCTCATCTAATCTACCTTTACCGCACCCCTCAAACCAAAATCTAAAGAAGTAAAAGCCCCACCAAAGGTGGAGAAACCTAGCAAAAAACTAAGGAGAAAAAACCGCAGGGAAAGCAAAGGTTAACACCCTACACTTTTAAACCTAATACCTTGACTTCTCAGAAAGCCTTAAGGAACCAAATGAAGAAAGTGTGGGTACCAAAGGCACCAAAGGAACCTACTAACATTCCCACATAGTAGCCTAAGCCCAATAATAGAAGGCCAAAATAGATGTGGATTTCAAAAAAGAGTATCCCCAAGTTGTTGACCAAAGCTAAAGAAAAAGTGGTGTGGATTCCCAAGCTGAGATGAAACATGAAGCAATACAATTATTTGGCCACACAAGGATGGGTGATGACCATAGAAGGTCACTACTAGTATCCTAGGGATACTACTAGGGAGGAGTCAAGGATGTAGTCTACACAAAGATGTAATCATCCTAGATCAGGAAAAGAAAAGTTATAACAAAATCATCATCATGCTCAAGGACCTTACATCAACAAGTTACACAAAAAATAGGTATGGAGGCCCAAGAAGCAAGATAAAGGGAAAGTTAAAGTAGAGAAAACATGTAATTTTGAAGAGAAGGAGTAGATCTAGAAGAAAATCTAGGAACTACCCTCTTCTTCAACTTAGTAAGAAATCCTAGCTTCCCTACCCGTTGCTATGAGCATGGCCATCATAGGAAGGCCCAAGACAACCAAAGACTTATTCTTAACCTAGGTAGACTCAAATCTCATCAAGATGATGCAAAAATCTATAACACAAGTCACAAAGGTAAAGACATCATTGCTTTAGCAACAACAAAGAAAGAAGGAATGAGATTAGGTTGTGCCCAAGCAGGTTCACATCACTTATACACATGGACACAATTGATATTTCACAAGTCGAGTTGTTTGTGCTAGAGACACAAGAATAAGAGTTCCATTGTTGAGTCTCCTATAAAGGTTGTGATATTCTTAAGTGCCAAGTCTAATTTAGTTAGCAGAGTGACAAAGATATGTTTGTAAAATATACAGAAAGCACTATAGAAACACTCCTAGTGAACCTCACCATTAGAAGTCCAAGATCCTCTCTGCTCACAATCTTCTCACACTACATACTTGTTTTGTATATTCTTTTCAAAGAATTTAGGTGTCATACCTAACTCTTTCTAGACCACTTACATCCAATAGCCTTTTACCCCCCTCAAGCAAAGGCACCAATTCTTTTCACCCAATGCAGCCATTTCTTTATCCATGGCTTTCTCCCAATGTACATGCTGAGCACCATCGTGGGTTTAACCTCTTGTACAACCTTTGCCATGTATGTATAATGGTGAGAAACATAACCATCATATGTCAATATGTGAATAGGGTTTTTCTCCCTATCCAACTTGCATGATCTTGGATCTGTCCTTGGTAGCCACCTTGGCCTTTCTTGCATTAAGTTTCTTGATCAACATATAAATGCCATGATGAAATGGTAGGCATACCAAGAGACTCATCAACCTTTATGTGATTCATCAACATTCTCTTTAATATCTTTATGTGATGCACTCCTAAACTTGTATGACTGATTTTCTGACATAGCATGTTGCCACTCCATGGTGTATCAATAGAACACTCCATTCAATGACTGTTGACTTGTATTCTATGTGACTACCTGCTCCTGTGCGTTAATTGAGTCTTTTAAAACAATTTATAAACTTCTCATCTCATCAAAAGACAACTACAACATACCAACTGCTCATCACAGACATCCTTTCTCACACTCATCTCATGTGTGTTGGGGTTATAACATCTGTATACTGACTACTTTCATCAAAGATAACATTCTTGCTCACCTTCATATCATGTGTGACAGGGTTATAACATGTGTATACCAACTTATTTCATCAAAGAAAACATCCTTTCTCACCCTTATCTCACATGTGATAGGGTTCTAACATTTGTAACCCTTTTTCTCAAGGGATTATGTCAAAGAGAATCAAGTATATATCATGGGTGAAAGTTCGAGATGGAAATGTGGCGGGCTACACAAATAATGAACATACTATTGCTTTTGTTTCTAGCAATGGTGATACTAGAAGTTGTCTGATGTCTTTTATGTGCTAATCAAGAGTTTGCTCTCAATTATGGTCCTAGTTGATTGGGAATTAAAGGTTCTCTTTGATAGCTTATCATGATTTGAAGCCTCTCTTTGATATAAGGATGGTGTGTAGTCATCATAGATGCCACAACAATGTCATAGGGAGATGATTTTGATGCAACTTGTATGACATGTCATCTTTTACAACTTGTATAATCTGTTGGCTTTTACAACCTAAGCTGATATACCGAGACAAGTAAGCTATGGCATGAAAGATTTGGGAACCTATGTTTTGTAGCTTCAAAAGAGATGCAAAAGACTATGATTATGGCACCTACCATAATCTTCTGAGTTGTCAGATGTATGTGAAGCTTGTATGATAGGCAAGTACCATCGGCATGCATTTCCACAAGTAAATTTAAATTATGTAAAGGCTTCTCTGCTCGAGCGTGTCCATGTAAATCTTTGTGGTAAAATGCCAACCATAATCCACTACAGTGAGTGGTTCTTCCTACTTTTTGTTACATAGTAATAGGAGAATATGGGTGTATTTTCTTTGAGATAAGATTTTGGAAAACTCAAAATATGGCATAGCTTACATAGAATGAGACATAAAAGAGATTGAAGAAGTTTTAAATAGATCGAGGAGGAGAATTCACATCACGTGAATTCAATGCCTACTACAAGGATCATGGGATCAAGAGAGATTTGATAATTGCTCATACTTCATAATAGAATGATGCTACATAGCATAAGCATCACATAGTTATGGAGACACTATGGAGTATTCTTAAAGGAAAAGGAATTTAAAATTTCCCATGCTTCATAATAGAATGATGCTACATAGCATAAGAATCACATAGTTATACATGCATCCCTTTTGAGAATAATTCTTGAAGCTTTAGTATTGGGGCATAGTTGCAATTTAGCTTTGGATTAGTAGGCAAGCATAATGGAAGGGCCTACCAGTGATGTGTATGCCATCACATGTGGTGTTTCATCTCCAATGACATCTCTATAGCTAGAGCAACAGTGTGGGTGAGACATGCACTATAAGAGGCATTGCGAGCACATGAAAGATCTAGACCAACCTCTCACACCCACACCGCTCAACCCCTTGGCCTCTAGGCTACACCAATGCCAACAAGAAGCTATCAATGGGCAAGAAGATACTCTCATTTGGCCCCTTTTATTATTTTGGTAAGCATCGATCAATGCCACATCAATGACTACACCTTCTCGACAAACTAGTAAGCGCAAGTGAATACTCCACCCTCCTTTTCTGGAATATTATAGCTCCCCACCACCATGAAGGGTAGAGATGATATAGCTAGGATTGTTTACAAATACAACTTTTGTGAAAAGGAGGGTGAATACTTCACCCTCCTTTTCTAGCATATTACAACTCCCCACCACAAAGGGTAGAGCTAGTAGAGATGTGATTGTTTATAGGTACATCTTTTGTGATCTTAATTGCATAAAAAACCATAAACCCAAAAGAAAATCCTACTACCACCAAACCCAAATGAGATTCCACTTATAACTAGATTCTTACAAGTTTCTGGTGTGTGCATTCCACCCCTTCACTCACTCGGGGGGGTCACTCACAAAAAAATGTGAATATCACGTGCGTTCAACAGAAGCATAATTTTAATTTATGAAACTTACAGAAATATATTTACATAAGGGTATGATTTAAATTTTTTTCAAAAAAATTTACAGATTCATAAAGAAAAGGGGATACTATATAGATTAAAAATTTTTCAAATAAGGGATTTAAAATATAGGCCTTGAACGCACGCGATAGGGATATTTTACATATAGTGACCCTCCCGAGTTCACTCACATCCCTTCTCCACCACCACTTCAACACCGCCACTTATAACTAGATTCTTAGAAGTTTCTAGTGTGTGCATTCCACCCCTTCACTCATATCCCTTCTCCACCGCCACTTCAACACATAGAACGAGACCATCCTTCCTGCCTGTGCTCATGCTTTTCAATCATTGATCACATCCACAATCTTCAATGTATCAAGGCACTCTAACACCGAATCTTATTCTTTCATGCAACATCCATGCCCCATGCCAACACTTTGCATGGATGCCTTAGATCTTGTTGTCTTGAATTCCTCATCATTAAGTCTCTTTCTTGCTCAATAGAGCCTTTTTCCCATACATGCAACACAATTTTGGCATCTACATACTCAAGGGGGCTACTAACTTTCCATCCATGCCGCTTGACATGCTCAGACTTTGTGTGAAGATGCCATCGGATAAGCCTCCATATTTCCTAATCACGTGGGAAACCTAATTGTGGTCCTTGGAGCCATTCGTAGATCCATGCACCCAAATAGTGATCTTCACACTCTCAGTGGGTGACTTAATCCATCTTTCTTTACATGTAATAGAAATATAGGCATTATTCTTTCACAAACCTATATTGAGCCTCATCACCAATAACCATCCATGTATAGTTTGTGATGGGGGGACCATGGTGAGTCCAAGCCTAGCCCATGGTACAATCCAATAGTATGACCCATTGCCTAGACCGTCCTACAATTAGCAAGACTCTTCCTTGCCTCATCTTTGACTATCCCACCCATTTCCTAGACCTTCCTACAATTAGCAAGAATCTTCCTTGCCTCATCTTTGACTATCCCACCCATTTAATCCACCCTTCATCTAGCTCAAGTGCACTGATACCAAGTCCATCAAGCCAGAGAGGTCACCCAACTCCATTGTAGGCTGCTATTGATCTTGACTCCACCAAGAAAGGGGATGTCAGTAAATGTCAAAGAAAGCAACAAAGAGAGTAAAAAAAGCAATTGTGCTGGAGAAGTTTTTGTTTAAGAAGTGCACCAACATAGGCACACCTTCCACCCATTGCCCATGCAGGGAAGGCATCATTTTGTTTTTCATTCTTACATATCATGGCACACACAAACACATGCACTTGCAGCTAACCTTACAACCCTCCATGTACATCTTTAGATGGGGGGTAGCATCATGCAAGCCTAGCCCATGGTACAACCCACACATGGAGAACCCTTGACCTATAGGTACCTCCCTTTATCTTCAATGCCTATATCCTAGGCTTCAAATCCAATTCACCAGCAAAATCTTGCCTTGGCTGATGTGTTTGTGAAGCAAAGCCCCTTTTGGGCATACTAATCTATCAAGCCAAGATATCTTGGACCTCCATTTGACCATTCTAATCATTCCATGATGGTTCTGACACTAATTCCGCCACTCATAAAGTGTGGTGTCAGAATCCATGGTGTCTTAAGTAAGTTGCTAATTACAAGGATTAATCATGGTGGTGAATGAAGATGTGAAATGATTAGGGTTAAACACATAAGGTTAGGCAAGAGCTCAACATTATAGCAATGTAGAGAGTGGGATAAGACTTGTAAATATGTATTAGATGGAAGTCTATAAATATGCTTGGTATAAAATGATTAAGAAAGTTATTAAGAGTTAATCGCTAATCCAAAAGTAGCATAACAAAGAGCACCCATTGACTAAAATGAAGTGGAACCTTGGAGTGCAACTGAAATTTCCCTTTACATTAGCGTGCGTATGGTTGTCCTAGAAGTGCGGACATGTCGAAAACATTGTGCTAGACAAGGATTTTACCATAAAACTATATGCCCAATGTCACCAAGGTCATATACAAGATATTTTATGTGTATTTTAACATCCTTGCTTAACAAAATATCTATGTCTACTATGACGTCAATGCTAGCTCTAGTTATTGTTTACAATGTTGGTTATGAGGTAACCATCCAAGTGCCCATAGGTCTTACTTATGATGAGCATCCAAGTGCCTATAGGTCTTACTCATGATGGATTAGAATGCCAGTTATGAAGATGACGAATGCTAGAATTCTAGTTATGACTATAATTCACTTAGGATAGAGTGGTGACCTTGTTTACAATGCTAATTATAATGGCACATGCTAGAATTCTAGTTATAATTACAATTCACTTAGGATAGAGGAGTGATCAATAGGTAGGGCTAAGATCTAGCTAGTCTAGAAGCATAATCGTCTTGAAAAACATTGACCTCTCTACTGCTGAGGTCTCTCATTCTTTCTCCTATGCTTCTTCTCCACTTGAGTTATCTTCACCTGCTATAAGAATGAAGTGCCTTTTATGCTTTGTTTCTTAAGAAACAATACTTTTCTTGATGACCTAGTTTTCCATAGAAGTTACAAGACTTCTTAAAACAATCCTTTTTTGATATGAACCTTTCAAGGGAGTTTCAAACCTAACTTCTCAAAGCCTCCTTTGTTGAAAAAGCCCCTTTTATGTTTCCTTGTCTTTGCTTGACTTTGTTGAGCTCAGGGTAAAAAAAGAAGACACTAGTCAAATAGTGTAAGTATAGATGGGTTGGCGAATGTTTTTATATATATACCTAAAACTTTAGAAACTTGGGCAAATCTTTGAAAGATTTTATCTTATATGGTAGTATGTAGTGTACTTTTGTGAATTTATCTCTACAATCCACTAAAAGCTAGAAAATTTTGGGTGATTTTGCTAAAACATTCTAATGAAATAGCTCTACAATATCAAAGACCCCTCTAAAAATAGCCCTTGGGCTAAATATAGCCCCTAATTTTTTCCTTGGTTGAGCTCTTCTAGTAATAAATATGCTTCAACATCCATGAGTATAGGTGATGGCAAGGTGGTAAAAGAAAAAAAAATGTTGCTATACTCTTCCTAAGGGATACTCTTCAAAAGAACTTCTATAATGACATCCTCTTCAATGTATTTCTTGATACCTCTACAAGCTAAGTTAGGATACTATTCATGTAGTTGAGATGAGTTGGAAAGAGACTCATCTCAATTCATCTTAAGTTCAAAAATCTTTATGAGTAGGCCAATATTTGAGTTTATATTGAGCTCCAAACATGTATCAAGAGTATTCCAAGCATTTAGGGAAGTATCTTTTCCATCTATGTGATGGGATATATGTGTCACTAAGGCCTAAGGAAATGATTACCACAATGCCTTTTATCCTTGCTTACCCAAATGCCCTTATCTTCCCTTGTGGTAGGCATTATCTCTTTTCCATTTGTGACTTCCTCATTAGTATAAACTTGATTTTAGTTTGCCATGTGTGGAAACCATTTCCCTCAACCCTCTTAGTCTTGATGAATATGTTATAGATGATGGGTAGGTCTTACCACTTAGAAAATCAGTCTAAGTGTAATGTCTTACCACTTGGAAAATTAGTATAAGTGTAGTGTCTAAAACCCTTACAAAGATAATTAACATATGCTAAAAAGCCTCATCTTGCCATACAAGTGCTATTGTTTTGTAAAAAATTTTGAAAATCCTAAACTCTTTCCATGACATAATAGTATGGTTGATTTTCACCTTGGACTTCTTTATTTTTTTGATTATCCTTCTTGACTTGATGTGCTTGGAATTTTATGACTTTAAAACCTTTTTATTGGCTCAATAATAAAGGCTTAAGGTAACCTTAATCAACACATAACAAATTTAAATCATTGTTTTGGGGGTTAAAAATTTGAGCCCACTTCAAGCACACACAATTGAAGGCCCTCCTCAAACATTCATCCAAAGTGCTTCAAGATAGTTATAGCAAGGTATCTAGATGAGTTTGAAGGCTTTAATCATATCATTAACCAAAACAAACAATCCTTAATCAATGTTTTTATTAAGTATATATATGGAGTATCTAGTTTGAAAGTTCACTCTACCTGCTATCAGAATCTAATTAGAAAATTGAACCCGCCATCGTGTTTTGCCATCATCTAAAACCCTTGGGTGTCAATGAAATTAGGGTAATTTCACTGCATAGATGCGCTAGGTTATTGAAAAATGTAGAGGGTCACTTCTATGCAATGAAATTAGGGTAATTTCACTGCATAGATGCGCTAGGTTATTGAAAAATGTAGAGGGTCACTTCTACTCTTGTGTTTTTACACTAGTGCTATTTGGGCTGATGGTAGCTTGTGGTGTGAGACTGTGTGTTCACCATTGATAGGGGTGAAGAAGGATTAAACCCACAAAGGTTGAGATTAGGGCCTTTTTTCTTTAACACTGATCAAATCTTTGAAACATGATGAGAGATGATTAGCCATAAGTTTAGCATTGAAGAGCAAGGGTTTTATACCATGTTAGAATCCATGGTGGCTTAAGCAAGTTGCTAATCACAAGGATTAATCATTGGAAAATAAAGATGTGAATTTAATCACATAAGATTAAGCAAGAGCTTAGCATAATAGCAATGTAGAGGGTGGAGGAAGAATTGTAAATATGCATTAGATGTTAGCCTACAACAATAGGCTTGGTACAAAATTATTAAGAAAGTGATTAAGAGTTAATCACATCCACCTAATCTAAAAGTAGATAAAAAAGAGCATGCCTAAAATAGAGTGCAACATAAATCTCCCTTCACATCAACCTATGGCTATCTTAGAAGTGTGGACATGCCCAAAACTTATGCTAGATAAGGGTTTAAACCATAGAACCATATGCCCAATGTCCCCATCAAGATCACATATAAGATATTTTGGTGTGTATTTTAACATGCGGACCACTTCTCCTAGATACGTCATGTTGAAGGGTCCACTCCACTTCCATAACCAATAGAGGCGTGACATGAAGCACCTCTACATTACCTATCATGTTCCATACCGCCTTGACAAGTTGGCTGCCATGTAGGTCACCTACCGTTGTCCACCAGCACTTTGCCTTATATTTGGTTTTATATTGGTTTTGAACTAACCACCTAAGCTTAGTCACCAACTCCAAGGAGTATATTACACCAACACACCATCTGCGTCTGACCAATAGCTTCACCACTAACTTGGGTGATGCAAGGATGCGGTCTAACCATTAGGAAGGGGGTAACCACTCTGTAGGTTAACATGGTTTTGCCCGCTTGACATACTGTAAGGTGCTTTGCCATCTTACCTACGTGAATGGGCACTTAAATTTTATAAGGCAATGCTGGAACATATAAAGAAGCCTTAATCTTAATGTCAAATAGGGAAAGTCTATAGAATTAGTGTACATAGTTACTTAGGACTAGTGATAGAGGTCAAACATTTCTAAGTTTGGTCAACATGCATAAACTCTTATATGTAAGGCTATTCATAGGCTCTCATGCATAAGTCTATTTATAAACTATATGCATAGAGCATATGCATAGATAAGACTATGCATAAGAGAGCATAAGACTACACATAAGACTATACATAGTTACTTAGGACTAGTAATAGAGGTCAAAACATTTCTAAGTTTGGTTAGCATCATGCATAAACTCTTATATGTAAGGCTCTTCATAGGCTCTTATGCATAAGGCTATGTATAAACTATATGCATAGAGAATATGCATAGCCTTATATGCATAGAATTATGCTCTTTTATGCATAGTCGTATCTATGCATATAGCATATGCTACATAGACTTATGATCTCTTATACACACTCTTACCTAGACTTTATGCATAGAGTCCATGTATAAGACTATGTATAGAGCCTAAAACAAGTATAAATTTTCCTATAGTAGCACTCGAGGGTCCTTCATAAGAAAATACAATGCGTTTGTGGCTTACCCATGGAGAGATTTCTTGCTTGTGGATAGCTTTCTTTCTTCTATTGCTTACTTTCTTCTAAGCTTCAAAGAAAATGATAATGGGATTTTGGTCACCGGAATTTGCACTAAATTGATGTTAGGATCATGATAACACAATAAATCATTGCCACTAGGGACCTTGGATCGGTTGAATCTCATTGCCACTAGGGACCTTGGATTGGTTGAATCTCATCATATAGAATATTTGGATCATTTAATTATAAGGTCATTGGCTTAGGATAAGTATTTATTTGAATCTCATCATATAGAATAATTGGATCATTTACTATAAGGTCATTGTCTTAGGATAAGTATTTATTTGGATTATGTCATATTTAGAGGTGTGTACGTTAATATAGGGTCATATTTAAAGAGTTTTCTTTTTGGATTTTTAAAAGCCAAGGTTTTGTATAAATAAGGCTTGTCCCCCTCTGATAATTGAAGAAAGAGTCTTTGGGGTTTCCAGTTTTGATCAAGCGAGACTCTCTTCTTCCTTTCTCTCTATCTCTTCCACCAATCATGCTTTCAAGGACATGTTGAGGTGATTTGTCTCGAATAAAAGATCCCTCACATTTTTTTTAAACTAATCTACAAGAGTGTCTTCCACAATGCTTTCATGTCGATGATGATAGATCTTCCACTCATATACATTGATGATGATAGATCTTCCACTCATATACATTGATGCGACTTGAATGAAGAGTAACATCCAAAACTTTGAGAATCTTAAAACCGTTCAAAAAAGTCTTGTATATTATAAATGGTCCTTCCTAATAAATAATAAACTTCTTCCTTATGGTTATTGTCATACCTCAAGAGCAAATCACCTTGCTCAATAAACCTCTTTCTTCTTGAATTTA
Source organism: Cibotium barometz (assembly GCF_041138505.1). NCBI lineage: Eukaryota > Viridiplantae > Streptophyta > Polypodiopsida > Cyatheales > Cibotiaceae > Cibotium > Cibotium barometz. Next base: position 28,517,891 of record NC_141062.1, on the reverse strand, counting down.
TCATCAAGCAACCTCTTTGAATGTGGTAGTTGCCCAAGTTGTTATGTCAATGCTTGATCATGATCTCCCCATCCATGAGCAAGAGTTATTTGCAAGATAGGAACCTTAGCTCAATAGGAAAATAGAATCCATAATATAGACAAGGGGGACATGAGTAAAATCCAAGGCTACCTCAGTGTGTTGTGTTTGATGAGCCCACAAAGCATAAAGATGAGCTTTGTCCCAACAATGATGAGGCTTAACCTTAACAATATTAGAAATAATTCCACACAAGATCCCATTGGTCTTCTCAACCAACCCATTGCATTGTGGATAGTAGGAGACAAGCATCAATGTTTGGTAGAAAGTTTTGTCATCAACTCTCCTAAAATCTCACCTCAAAAACATGGTTCATTATTAGTAAGAATCTCCAAATGTATACCAAAATGATAGCACACATTCTCCACAAGACACTTTACCAATCATCTTGGTAGTGGTATCACAGGTAGCCTTAGATGTGGAAAGATTACGAAGCTTTACACATCAACCAAGAGCTTAACCCAATCTTAAATCTACTTGGTTTAGCAATGAATCATAAATCCTAATAAACAATAATGTAAACCAAGAATTGATCACTCTTAAGTAATAGCTTATGAGACAAGCATAGATGGCTTGTCTCTAGCACAAGATGCTACATGAGAGTGAAACAAAACTTGCACAAAGAATAGACATATGATAAGAGTGTTGGTACCACAAAGGTTCACTACTATTTCTCTCCATAAAGGAGTGCACCACATAGAATACACACACCTCAAAACCTTCCCAAAATTTTGGGCAGGGCACAAAGTAACTAGAAACCTTGGTCTACAAAAGAAACTCTTGGGCCAAGTCCACAACTCCCTTCACGAGCCATGTAGAGAAGGCCCTCTAAGTATTTTTTGTGGTGCAAAAGAGAGAGAAAAAAGTAAATATTTTATCCACAAATAAATAGAAATCATATAAGAGAATATTATGCTTTCTTGTGCAGTCACATGACTTACCCTCTGTCATTGGCCCGAGATATCTAGAAACTAGTAGCAAGGAGGGAAAATTGACAAAGAAAAGTTGAGCAACCCTCGTAGATCATGCACCATGATAGGTATACATGTCATTCTTGTGAGATTCCATGAATTCTTTAATAATGCACATAGTAATTTACTATAAATCATCACAAAAAATAACCATTTAAAATAGAACACAAAGCTCAAATACATGTATGCAAACCTTTTGTGCGAGCAAACTCATCAATGGCCCCCACATCCACGAGAAATGCATCAATTGTAGTGATATATTGAAAACCTAAATTGGGTCATAAGTAAATAAGTATAATATTGACTACATGCAAGTCCTTATGTTTCAAAAATATATTCAAGTGAAGATATTAGAACTATACCTCTTTGCTGTGTAGATGGTCACCTCTCATGGCACTATATCCATGGATGACTCTGCTACAAAGGAAAACAACTTGCTCCTCCCTGGGTTTTTCGCACTCATTAATGGCATTGGGTCACTATCATGTGCCTCTCCCTTGGACGACATCCCTCCTCTCTTGTTCTTTGTCATTGTCTCCTCTTTAGTACCATCCACCTATTTAGAGGAGAGAGTTGTGAATGTGGGATTTTCATCTCCTCTTTGACTTTTCTTCTCCTTCCCCTTCCTTGCACTCCCCCTCTCCTTTGCATTGCTCTTATTTGGCATTGGGGATTTCTCCCTTCCATCCGTAGGACAAAATTCCTCAAGAAAACCTTACAAATGGATGTAAATGACACAAAACATATAATTTTACACAGTCATAATGATATACATATCCAAAAGACATATTTGCTAAATAATACTCACTTGCATGTAAGTCATTTTTATTTTTTAGGAATCACTCCTATGAGATACTCTATCCACCATGGACACTCCAAACACTCCCATATTGAGTGATTCCCCTCTCTTGTATAGTGGGAGATAACATTGTGTTCTCATCCCCAAGATCCATCCACTCTCTCGTGAGATAGGAGGCATAACCAAATTGGTTTATTAGCCATGCATTCACAAAGCCATCTACAAAAGTTTAGATATGCCATATTTGTTTGTTAGTCATACATTCACAAAGATATCTATCAATATTCAATTTCAAAGAAATTAAAAGAATGGCATGTACCTATAAACTAGCCACCTGCTTGAGTGCACTAGCCCGGGCATCTTCTCAGCATCCGTAACACTTTTAATTTCACCTAGAAGGTGACAATATGCCTGTAACACATGATGTCTTCATTTGCACTTTAAAGAAGTCTTCAAAATCTTTGGGTAGTGTGGGCGCATCTACCTCTAGCACACGAATGATAAGACATGCCTCACCATTCATGTGAGCCCTTTATGCCTCTCTCCTCATGTATCTCCTAAACTTTTTGTAATCGGAAAAATGTGCTGCATTTGGATCTTTTGCCTTGGATAGACTCATGGCAACAATATTTCCCTCTTCCTATCAAACTCTTGTGACACAAACAATAGTCAAGGATAAGTACACACAAAACAAAATGTGGTTATGCACATAATCAAATGAATTTTAGAAACTTCCAAAGCATTGAAGGGCCATACATGTAAAAGGCACCATAACGAATCCATCTAGGAGTATTGCAATGCAATCCATGCCACTTATGGCTAAATGCTTGCATGTGGCATAATGTATGGGCTGCAAGGCCAAGCCATCACATGGATTATTGCATTACACTTTGTGGCACTTCTGGTGGCTATGAACTTGCATGCGGGACTATTATAGCATACAATGTATAAGCCCTTATCAAACTATATAATGTATACAAGAACCATACACACCATTCTACTTGAACTATACATTCAATGCACCCCATGTTCATTCTTAAGACCACAACACAATCTCAAAAACACAAAAATAACCTAAAGGTGATAGTACCTCTTGGTCCTTGGATGTACAAAGGCAATAGAGCTTGTCAACGAGTCATGCATACCATTGACTTGTCCTCCCACTTAAGGTCGTAGAGGGCCTTGAAGAAATCCTCTCCATGTATTGGATTTGTGATACCAAAGTATTTATGTTAAGACGCTCTTCCTCCTTCTTGGTGGATTCTTCTAATTTCATCCCAAATCTCTTGCATTAAGTCTTAATGATTTAAGATGCTCTTCCTCTTTGAGAAGGAAGGCATTAAATTCATCTTGTGGATGCATACAAGCACACTAAGCATTCCAAGCCACACTTTGCAAAGCAATATGAAAACCAAGGGTGAGAAACAATTACCTTCCAAACCAATTTCACTACTATAAGGATGCATTGAGTATTGTACCAAGGTCGAATGTCATGCTATTGGTGTGTCTCCATATGTATCTCAATCTTTGCCCACCTCCTCTGTTTGGAAGTTAATATATCAAGGATACTCTCCTTGTCCCACGATGCCAAATTTTGAAACATGTATATTTCATGCCCTAAATTTGGGTTCACGTGTGCTCATGTGATAGTAATAGAACACACAATAAGTACAAATAAGATCCCTTTTACAAATGCATTCATAAAACATTAAACAAAAATAGGGACTTACGCATTGGTGGTGTTCAGGGCCAATAAGAGCTCTCCCTCCTCCTTCTTCTCCACATTGAGAAACATGCAAACATGATGTGGATACACTCACAAATAGGTTCAAACCCAAGCACTCTGTTTTCTTCATATTTGCAAAAATAAACCAATCTTAATAGACTTGAGACTCTGGGATCAAACAAGAAAGAAAAACATAAAAACAAAGGGAACCTATACAGGTAGCTCCTTGCACCAGCTCTCCAAGTCTTCATCTTTGTGTCCACAGCTTCAAATCTTTTTGTTGGATTCTATAGCCATCTTCTGTAGATTTCTCTCTCTCTTTCACTCACTCTCTCTCTCTCTCTCTCTTCTTCTTCTTCAAACACAAATTGCAGTTAAGCATGTCCTGGATAGCACCAAGTTCTAACAGAGATTTAGTCAGAGATATTGGGCTTGCCTCTAGTGTAACCCCCAGCCTACTGACTCACACTCACTCTCTTTACTATGGCCCATTGCACACCTTCTCACACTTTACTATGGCCCATTGCACACCTTCTCACACTCTACTCTAAGCTCTTCATTCTTCTTCCCCTTCCCTCTGGGTCCATGCCGATCCCCATCAAACCTCTTTTTATTAAATAAAAAAGAAGACTTTTTCTACCTTCCTTCCTGAAATGAATCTGCCACCCGATGCCTTCGATCTCCCCATTCTCTTTCTCCTTTTTTGTCGCACATTTCTTCTTCTCGATATCATCATATCTTTACGAATAGCTTCCCTTTTTAGTAGGTGTATGGACTACCCACATGCCCTGGTTGTTTAGATTGACTTCAAACTACGTCGACTATCTTGGCCAACAACAGCTCATGATGTCTAACACAATTGTTCTAGCTCCTAGACACATCCTAAAGGAAAAAAGGTTTCCAAAAAAACTACATCATAACCACAATTACTTATGCATCTACTTGTCCCTGCCATTGTTCAATTTTCCTTTTGCTCCTTTAAGTTTTTCCATATCCATGTCTCTTGTTCTCCCTGTGCTAAATCACGCTACAAGATAAAATCAAGCGAAGGGTGCATGATATTAATAGGAAACACACAATCATCATGATAGACGAGATGATGATAGACGAGATGATAGGGATTGAATCATGTAGCATTCTTTTTAGACACCATGTATGCCCATAAATCCCTATCCAAATACATATCCCAATCCCTTGGATGTTCTTCCACCACGAGCTTGAATAACTTCTTCTGCAATACACCATTAAAACTCTCCACAAGCTCATTGCACTGGGGGATGATAATGAGTAGTAAACCTGTGCTTTATGCTTTTTAGCATCTTAGCAAGATCCTTCATCACATCAGCCCTAAACTCTCTTCCTTTGAAAGATCCTTGTCCCTTCTGGGCAACGAATTCGGGGGTGCTAGCAATGGAAGTAGCACTTCTTGCGCAGGGCAGAGCCTCACACTCAGGGCCTCGCCCATGGATGTTCGGACAAGAGACTAATCCCTTGGTTCTTCCAAAACCTAACTCGAAAAAAACTTCCCCTACCCGAAAAGCACGGGCGATTCCTCCAGGATATTATTACTCTAACGTAGTCAAGGTTATCACTAACCAAACTGATCCGACTGAACCCGTAAGTCACATGGTCAGATCAAGGGAAAGACTTGCACTTGGATCATAGAGACAAACACTTTTTTCCTCATCGAGAGGCATAGCCGTTGATTCTTTTCCATAGAACAAAGACTTTCCAGGATTTACTTCATCTATCGTACCATAACAGATTTGCATCTCATTTTAGGGATCCATCAGTCCAGCCTAACCCCATCCAGTCCCATAGGTTAGCCAACCCCCCACTGTAGTGATGGGATCCATTTAGGAATTTGATTAGGTTTTGTCCGGAGTACTAGGGAAAAGAGTTCCCAGGCCCCGTAGAGCCGGCGCTTCATGCAAACGCCAAGATAGTCACACCACTTATACACCCAATATGAAATTTCTTGTTTCACAGATTTAGCTAACTTTAAAACAATCTTTTAATGAAATCATATTATCACTGATCATAATCCTCCAAAATATCCAGTTGATTTCTAGTTTTCGATCATTCCTTTATCGGTGTACCTATGGCATCATTGGCAACCAAAACGCTCACCACCTGTCCACTCAGGGGCCTTTTCAATAGTTCCTAGCTCATATTACCCAGAAATATATTTACTTATAAAAATCTAGATGGACTCTCCGTTGAAGATCAGCAAGATCAACCAACAGATCCATATAAAAGAGCCATGGACTCATTCGTCGAGGATCAGCAAGGTCAATCAACCAGATCCATGCCCGAATTCAGAAAACAACTCTTACTCCTTGTTCCAATATAATCCTCGACGAATGCGTGGGTATCTTCGGCGACCCAAAGCCCGAGCACCGTATGGTCAGCACCCTCTAGGATCCTTCGCAGGTCACCTAGTGCTTCACTCATAGGTTGTTTCCTTGTCCCTTATCCACCGTACACTGGAAGCTCACCATTTATATCGAGTCGAGGCTGGTCACAAGACCTTGACCATGCTACGAAAGACGTTCTCCGTTGACTCTCCATGAGCTGTTGCTTTATCACTTAGGTCTCCAACACGACCTCATTCACAAGACGGTCAAAATGCTTCCCTCGCATTCTTGACATAAAACAATCATTTAAAAATAGGTCATAAATAAAGTTTCTATAACGAACTCTCGTCTTTCCACATCGTTCCACATCAATCCACATTACTTAATCCAAGTCCAATCATATGTATTCCCATCGTCCTTCATCCATTCTCATCCAATCACATCATTTTCCATCTCATCATATCTTTCCACATTTATGCTCATCACATCTCACCCACTCGCATCTACCCATATCCTCATCTCATCACATCACATTCATTCACACATATCTACCCTGATCCACATCACATCACATCCATTTCACCTCACATCCCATTCATTTTCACATCTATCCCGATTCACATCCCATCACATCTCATCCATTCACATCGCATCTCATTCATTCACATCTATCCCGATTCACATCAATTCATATTTACCCCGATCCACATCACATCACATCCATTTCACCTTACATCCCATTCATTCACATTTATCCCGATTCACATCCCATCACATCTCATCCATTCACATCTATCCCAATTCACATCACATCTCATTCATCCACATCTATCCCAATTCACATCACATCACATCACATTCATTCACATCACATATCATCCATTCACATCTATCCCAATTTACATCACATCCATTTCACATCACATCGCCTTCATTCACATCCCGATTCACATCTCATCCATTCACATCCCATATCATTCATTCACATGACATCACATCTCATCCATTCACATCCCATATCATTCATTCACATCATCCCGATTCACATGACATCACATCTCATCCATTCACATCATCCCGATTCACATGACATCACATCTCATCCATTTCACATCACATATCATTCACATTCATTTTCATCACACCACATCCTATCACATCCCATTCACATCTTATCACATCCAATCACATCCTATCGCATCCCATTTACATCTTATCACATCCTATCACATCCCATTTACATCTTATCATATCTATTCACATCCTATCGCATCCCATTTACATCTTATCACATCTATTTGTTACCATATTATAGTAGTGATGTGTGTGAACACACTTAGGACCGCCGGGGCACTTTTTCCCTCACTAGGAGGTTTTTTCCCCCGTGCATTGTATATACGCCCATTATCTTCTAGGGCTAGTTATCTTTCATTTTTGGCACTCATAATACACTACTGTGTTGTGCTCAAGCTTCCTCATCTTCTTGAAGTTGTGTGTGCATTCCTGCAACCCTAATTCCAACAATTGGTATCAGAGCAGGCTTCCTCCTCCCGGGCAGCATCACCGGCACCTGCCGCTTCATCTCCTCCGATTGCGACGAGGTTTCACGAGCGTCTGCAGGTTAGTATATGCCGTTTCAGAATTTTGATCTGAAGTCATTTCGCCCTCCGTTTTTGCATTCCAAGTACTGCGCAGGCAAAATCGTCCTACTGTGCAGATTTTCTGTCAAGATTAAAATCTGCAGGACAGGTGCCCATTCGTCTGTTTTGGGCTGTGCTACATAGCACAGGTCGATTTTATACAGGTTTACCTCTTACAGACAGCATTTACATCTAGTAGTACAGTCATTGGCCATGGCTGACAACAATGATGTATTCCGCATGTTGGCTGCTGAGGATAAGTTGGATGGCACCAACTATCCATTGTGGGCATATATGATGCGACATGTATTGGTAGCAAAGGGGTTATGGAACATTGTGCAGGGTATTGATGCACGTCCTATTGTGGCTGGGAATGCTGCAAACACATCAGAAACAGGTACTGTTGATGATGGTGCAGGCACAAGTGCTGTAGCAGCTGTTCGAGAACCACCACTTTCAGCAGAGCAGATTCGTTGGGATGGTAGAGATGCGCAGGCTCATGCCTTGATTGCGCTGTCTGTCAAACGTACCATTATCCCACATATTCGCTCCTGCAGGACTTCTAAGGATGCTTGGGATGTACTTGCCACATTGTATCAGGCAAGAAATGAGGCTCGTGTTGCTTACCTCCGAAAACAGTTGGAGAGTGAGCATATGAACGAAGGTGATTCTATGGATAGCTTTTTGACAAAGATCAAGGATTTCAAAGAGCAGCTCATTTCTGCAGATGAAATCCTGTCAGACAGTTCACTTGTGCAGACTGTTTTGAATGGTCTACCAGATTCTTATCAGGGTTTTGCTTCCACTCTTCGCTTGATGATGAAAGGCAATCCCAATGCCTTATCATTTGAGGAGTTAGTTTCTGTTTTGCTGCAAGAAGACCAGTCAAGGCAAAACAGGAATATTATGCGTGTCGCAGATCAAGCTTTCGTTGCTAGTCAGAGAAGCGGGAAAGGTAAAGCTGGCTTTTCTTCTAGTAAGCAGAAATCTGCAAATGCTGCGCAACCAAAGAAGGAAGACAAAGATGAGAAGAAGGGTGACAAACAGAAGACATTTTGCAAGTACTGTAAGGGAAATGATCATGTCATCAAAGCGTGTCCTAAGCTGGCTGCGAAAGAGGCTAAGAAGAAAGAGGCTGGTATGGCTGTTGTTGCAGATGCCTCTCCTTCTAACAATGAATCTGCTAATGTTGTTCAAGATATAGAATGGGCATTCAATGCGCAGTGCAGTTATGACCCATCTTTGCATGACACATGTATGTCTGCAGTAGATTCAGATGTATGGTACTTTGACAGTGGTGCCACTAAGCATATCACCTCGCAGCGCAGTTTATTCACTTTCCTTGAGTCTGCTCCCACAGGGAATACTGTCACTTGTGCCAATAACTCCTCTTATCCCGTTAAAGGAGTTGGACAGATTGTGCTGAATGTTGCAAATTGCAACACCTTTACACTTTTTGATGCATTGTATGTGCCAGGGATCAAAAAGAATCTGCTGTCAGTCTCCGCATTTGCCAAAACAGGTTTGGTTGTAAAATTTGTGGATGACAGATGTACTGTTCATGATCTCTCTTGTGGTGACATCATTGTAGCATCTGGTTCACTATGTCGAGGGCTGTATAAGCTCAATATGGATGGCAAATGTGTAGAGGATTCAGCATGTGCTATTATGGATACGCAGGCTATTTCAAATGCAAAACTGTGGCATGCACGTTTTGGTCATCTGAATTTTGCAAGTTTGCTGCGCCTGCAGAAATCTGAAATGGTGTCTTCTTTGCCTAAGCTTGAGGCACCTGTCAAGCATGTTTGTGAGGGCTGCATATTGGGTAAAATGCAGCGTGCTTCCTTTCCCAAAGATGGATCAGTGAGAGCTGAACGCAGATTGCAGCTTGTTCACAGTGATGTTTGTGGTCCCATGCAAACTCCATCATTTGGAAACTACCTTTACTTCGTGACTTTCATTGATGATTTTACCAGGCATGCATGGGTATATCCTTTGAAGGCAAAGTCCGAAGTGTTTTTGTGCTTCAAACAGTTTTTGGTTATGGCTGAAAATGTGTCAGAAAGTAAGATGGGCACCCTCCGTTTAGATCGAGGGGGGGAGTATATGTCTTCAGAATTTAATGCATTTCTGGCTGAGCGTTGGATAAAACACCAATGTACAGTGCCGTATACACCACAGCAAAATGGTGTGGCTGAGAGAAAAAACAGGTCTCTCATGGAAATGGCAAGATGTATGGTTAAGAGTCAAAGTCTACCACATGGTTTTTGGCTTGAGGCTGTCATGTGTGCCACTTATGTACTAAACAGGTGTCCCACCAAAGCATTACAGGTTGTCACTCCATATGAGGCTTGGCATAGCCGCAAGCCATCTGTTGGCCATTTACGTGTTTTTGGTTGCCTGGCATATGCATTAGTGCCTGTGCAACATCGCAGAAAATTGGATGACAAAGCTGTCAAATGTATTTTTGTTGGATATAGTGCTGAGAGCAAAGGCTATCGTTTGTATCATCCACAGACAAAGCGCATTTTGGTTAGCCGTGATGTTGTATTTGTGGAAGATGCAGTTCAGCCCTTGGTTTCATGTACTAAGGAGACAGATATCAGCTCACGTGATGTCTATGATACATTGTTGCCTCTTTTCAGTGGTGCACAGTCAAGTGCAATACCTCATGAGGCAGTTTTTCAGCCTATGCAAGTTTTAAATGATGGCACAGATCAGCCTATATCTGATGCAGATGTGCATGATGCACTTGAGGATGAGAGACAAGAGATTGAGGGCTCTAGGAACATGCCTAGATGGCTGGTGCAGACTTTGCGTGACAGCCAGTTGGATGCCCCTTTGTCTAGTCGCACTCGTTCTGGCTCTCATGGTGCCTCTTATGCGTCAGATTGTTATGCATTGGCTGTTTCTAGTATGTGCGATGAAAGTGAGCCTGTTTCATTTGATGAGGCACAAAGTTCAGAAAATTGGATGGCTGCTATGCAAGCAGAATACGATGCTATTATGAAGAATAGTACATGGTCTTTATGTGACTTGCCCCCTGGCAACAAGAAGGCCATTGGCACTAAGTGGGTATACAAATTGAAGCGTAAGCCTGATGGCACAGTGGATCGCCATAAGGCTAGGCTTGTTGCAAAAGGTTATGCTCAAGAGAAGGGCATTGATTTTGATGAGACTTTTGCTCCCACATGTCGTATGACCACTGTTCGTAGCATCTGTGCATTAGCAGCTCATAATGGTTGGAATGTACATCAGCTGGACATAAAGACTGCGTTCTTAAATGGAGATTTGCATGAGGAGGTGTATGTATCGCAGCCTCGTGGTTTTGTTCAAAGAGGGCAGGAAAACAAAGTGTGCAGGTTAAAAAAGGCTTTATATGGTTTAAAGCAAGCTCCACGAGCTTGGTATGAAAAAATACATGCATATTTGACTGCACATGGGTTTCAGAATAGTCCAACAGAAAGCACTTTGTATGTTAAACGTGTGGATGGTGTACATCTAATCATTGCTCTCTATGTCGATGACATGCTGCTCACAGGACCAAATGAGAGTCATATTGCTGATTTTAAGGCTGATTTGAATGCCTCTTTTGAGATGTCAGATTTGGGGCATTTGCATCATTATTTGGGGATACAATTTAAGCAGTGTGATGGAGGTATTGCTTTGTGTCAGACAAAGTATATTGAAACATTGTTGCGGAGATTTGGCCTTGAAGACTGCAAGCCTATTGCTACTCCAATGGAGACAGGTTTGAAGTTGAGTCTTCATGATGCTGGAGATCACTTTGATGTCACACTCTATCAGACAGCTGTTGGTTGCCTCATTTATGTATGCATTACGAGGCCAGACATTCAGTTTGCAGTCTCACAGGTGAGCAGATTTATGCATAGCCCAGGCATTAAGCATTGGCAGGCAGTGAAGCGTATCTTTCGCTATTTGAGTGGTACTCGGCATCTTGGGTTGTTTTATCCCAAGGGGGGATCATTGCCGCCAGATTTACATGTTTTTTCAGATTCTGACTGGGCTGGTTGTTATGACACACGCGTGTCCACGAGTGGTTTTTGCTTCATGCTTGGAAGCTCATGCATATCATGGTTGAGCAAGAAGCAGCCTACTGTGGCCACTTCTAGTTGTGAAGCTGAGTACAGGGCAGCTTTCACAGCTACGGTTGAGTGTGTGTGGCTCAGACGCCTTATGGCTGATTTGGGTGTTGGGCAGCCATCTGCCACCACCATCTTCACTGACAGTCAGAGCGCATTGGCAGTTGCGCGGAACCCAGTGTTCCATGCTCGTACGAAGCACATTGAGGTGCACTACCATTATGTCAGGGAGAGACTCTCTGCAGGAGAGATCAGTTTGGCTTATGTGCCAACACAGGATAACCTTGCAGACCTTTTCACAAAGGCTCTGCCTCGTGAGAAGTTCGAAGCTTTTCGCAAAGCTTTGGGCTTACTCCCTTTTGTGGATTCGTCCACATAGCTAGACACTTCCCTATACATGAGTGCTAGCTCTTGTTCACCGCATCACTCCAGGGGGGATTTGTTACCATATTATAGTAGTGATGTGTGTGAACACACTTAGGACCGCCGGGGCACTTTTTCCCTCACTAGGAGGTTTTTTCCCCCGTGCATTGTATATACGCCCATTATCTTCTAGGGCTAGTTATCTTTCATTTTTGGCACTCATAATACACTACTGTGTTGTGCTCAAGCTTCCTCATCTTCTTGAAGTTGTGTGTGCATTCCTGCAACCCTAATTCCAACACTATTCACATCCTATTACATACCATTTACATCTTATCACATCTATTCACATCCTATTGCATCCCATTTACATCTTATCACATCCATTCTTGGGTAAATACCAATTTAGTGATTTAACCAAATAAAATATTTAAAGGTATTCTTTCTACCATTTAATTTCTCAACCTTAATTCCGTAGGTAGAATTATGGTGGAAATTCTTCTTTCGACACTAAAAGTTAATTCAATTCCTTCTTTTCTTAACTATCATAAAAAATCTTCTTTTATCTAAATACCAATATCTTTTTTTTTTAATAAACTTGAAATACCTCTTTTTTCTCATTTAATGAGTGTAATCTAAATATCATGGGAATTCCTCTTTAAAATTCCTCTTTAAATTAAATAAAAATATTCAATATTCTAATTATACCAAGAGTTCTCTTTTCCCATTTAAATGATTGAATTCCAAATATGTTGGGAATTCCTCTTTTATCATTTAAATTTTTCCTATGCATAAAATAAATTTAACTAAAATTGAATAAAAATGTCTATTAATCCAAATATGATAAAAATTCCACTTTTTCCATTTAAATGATTGAATTCCAATTATGATGGGAATTTCTCTTTTATCATTTAATTTTTTCATGTATACAAATAAATTTAACTAAATTTTCTATTAAAAATTAAATAAAAATATCCATTAATTCCATTATACTAAGAATTCCACTTTTCTCATTTAAATGGTTGAATTTCAATTATGTTGGGAATTCCTCTTTCATCATTTAAATTTATTTATGCATAAAAATAAATTTAACTAAAATTCTTCTTTAAATTTAAATAAAATATCCATTATCTTAGTATTCCAAATTTTCTCTTTCTCCATTGGAAAACATGGATTTCCATTGTCATGGGAATTTCTCTTTAATCATCAAAATGAAATTACTAGAAATTTCTCTTTTTCTCAATTAACTATTTGTGTATAAACATAAAAAATAAATTTTCCATGGTTATGAAGAGAATTATTCAATTAACCTAGGATGATTAATCCTAGAATATTGTAGGAAGTCCTCTTTTCATATTATGTATGAAAATGATTTATGTGTTATTTTTTTTAAAAATTTTACCATAGCTCCGCTGCTATAACTGATAATTTTTAATAATTTTGAAAGCATAAAGTTTTAGTAATACAATATGATAGAATAACTATCATTTGGATCAATATCCAATTATGGACTTGATCCCTAAGTTTCTCATAATTTAAATAGCACAAAAGCATTAAAAGTCCACTTCTTTGGCTTCTAATTTGACAAGCATAGAATTTACTTTTAGATTTGAGAATTGCTTCATGAGAAGCATCATTTGAATATAGAATAGGTCACAGGAATGACCATTCTTTGGGGGAGAGAGAGATATGCTTAAAAAATATTTTAATTTAAGCATAAATGGAAACTTTATGTGTTTAATCACTAAAATTCATTAGAGAGCTTCAATTGCATTAAAGAACCATTCAATTGAATATTTCTCAAGCTTGAGAGGGGTTGAGAAGTGAGAAACATTTAGAGATTAATAAAAAGACCATAAAGTCACACTTTACCTCTTATTTCGTTTGATTCTTTAGTCTAAGGAGAGGCCCCCAACCAATCAATTGGTTTAGTATGTTGATGAAGACTCCAAAGAAGGTTGAAGAGAGAGAGAAGCTCCAATCTCTCCAATTTGTAGAGGATAATAAAAAATATGCTTATTTTAGAGTAATACCGGCATAGTTTAGTTTCACAGATGAGAATACAAAAGAATGAGGATCTAACTGAGTCCAACTAAGTTCTAGAATTTTCCAGCTTCAATTTGGTTGAATTTGGACAAGATTTGGACCAGTTTGGCTCCCTTTTTTATTTAGTTTGATCCAGGAGAGATGAGAGATAAAAATATCTTAATATTTTTGAGTTTAAGACTCCTCCACACATGTGAATTAGGTGCCTCCTTGAAGGCTCCCCCTTTCCTTACCAAGGTGTCAAAAATGAATGATTACTCCAAAATATCTCATTTTTTTAGTAATACTTCATAGTTTTTAACTAATAAATCTTGTACTCAGTCAACTCTTCATCTTATGTGGGCATTTACTTTTTTGGGTATTTTCTTTTATTCATTGTATTTATTTCATCCCAACATTTGGATTAATCTTATTGGTCCATAGGAACCTTAATTGGACCATAATCCAAAATTTTCAGAAAATCTTGACCCCTAGGCTAAGGTCTTTTAAATCATTTTTAATTAATTCCAATTGCACCTTGGAAAATTTATTTTGATTTTTTGTTTCAAGGAAACATATTTTTGATATTTGTAGAATTTATATATCCAAAAATATCTCAATATATTGAATTACCACTCTCTAGAAATTTTTATCTCACTAGGAAAAAACAAGGAAAAATAATATTTTCTTGTATTCCAAAACAGGGAAAGATTACAGGGGATTGAAGTAAAGGCTTAATCATTATTCAATATGAGGAGGAATCTTACATCCTTGATCAACCAGCTCTTAAAAAAGGGACTCCAAAATGACAACAAATCATCTCATAAAGGAACTTACACACATGTTTTGTTGTAGCACTACTTGTTGCCTTGATTCTAGCCACCTGGTTAGATAGTCCACCATAGTGATAATATAGTGCTTCTTTTTGGTCCCTAGAAGAGGTCCATCCATACCCCACTATTCTAACACTCCATAACTTAAGATATGAAGCATAGGCTAGAATCAACACCCTTTTTTGGAAAGCCTAGCTTCTTCCTCTTTGTGATGTCAACTCCATAATGGCCTCCACATCCCTCCTCATGGAAAGCCTTTAAGAAATCTTGAATCTCATCTCATGACATAAAAATCTTCACATAACACCATCAGTCCCTTTGTGTGGTAAAGGTGATCACCAATCATAACATACCTCATGGCTCTCTTGACAATCACTTCCCTCTTTGAAGCATCCGAGTTATTTCTTACAAAACCTATAATAAGAAGAACATGCTCTTCCTCTCATGAAGAAACTCTCTAGCTTGATGCAAAGGCTCCTAGAACTTTATAGCATGCTTGGTAAATACTTGCTATGTCAATTCATGGGCTCTCTTGTTGTCATCCCTCTTGAGATTTGAGGCAACATGTGAGCTAGAGAGAAGAGTTGAGAAATATCCCACCTCGATGTACAAGCCCAAGAGTGTACCTTCTCATATAAAAGGGGGTGATTTCAAGTAATGAAATATGAAGCAATCTCTTAAGCCTCTTTATGAGTACAAGTCTCAATCTTGTAACCTAATTATGCTTGAGTCTAAGCTTAATTAGTTGAGTAGTTAATCATCATGCTTAAGCTTAGGCATCATCCACCTTAGATTAGCTTAATCATCACATTAATGTAGGATTAAGACTAATCACCATAATCATGCACATGGTATCCATGATTTTCAACTTGGTATCTGAGCCTTCCCTATCCCCACATCACAAATCTTTTTATAAATCAACTAATTAGTTTAGTAGTTAATCATCATGCTTAAGCTTAGGCATCATCCACCGTAGATTACCTTAATCATCACATTGATGTAGGATTAGGAATAATCACCATAATCATGCATATGATACCCATGATTTTCAACTTGGTATCATAGCCTTCCCTATCCCCACATCACTTTATAAATCAACTAATTAGTCTCTAATCATTATCTTATCCATTCTTCCCCTTTGTGGCCCAAAATTCAAGTGCTTGGCATTGCTTGTTCTCTCAACCATTAGCCAAGCCATTTTACGAGATTTTTACTCAACCTAGGCTAATCTATAGCCAGGAGGAATCGATGCAATTCGATGTCTACAACCAGAAAACAATGCTTCTACGCTAGCTGGTCTTTTGATCCATTCTCCATTCATACTTGCAATTGGCCTAATTACTCTTTAGGGGTAGTTTATCAATCATATAAGCTATCTACATCTCAAAGCTTGAGTCATTTCATCCATCGTGTGATCCTCCTTTTCCTCTTCAATGATGCCGAAAGCTCTCCATATCCCAATGGTTGAAGCTACTTTCACCTCTAGAATGTTCTTGTCTACAAGGTCTATCGCTTGGTATTTTTTAGCTTCTTGTAGATCTCATTTACTTCAGACGTTGTTGTCCATGCCTCCAAAACGACATCCTATCTAGGTTCCTTTTCTTTGAGTTGCATGAAAGATTAAAGAGCTTTACTTAAGATGGTTGCAAACATAGTAGTATTAGAGGGATTACTAGATGAAGCCATAACCATAGAGTTCACAAGGACTCTATTGTTGCAATATGAAGATATAAGGGGAGAGTGGTGTGGGATGTGTCTAGAAGAACATGGGAATCTCTATTGTTTTTATAACATCAAAAGGAATAAAAATTTACTTTTTCGAGCACTAGAATTATTATTTTAAGCATAAGAAAAACTACTTTAATCATAATTGTTTATCTCAATCATACACTCTTTCACTCTCTCTCTCCCTCTCTCTCTCTCTCTCTCTCTCTCTCTCTCTCTCTCTCTCTCTCTCTCTCTCTCATGTTGTTGAGATCTCACTCCAATTGCATCATCTCTCTCAAAAATCTATGCCATCATGAAAGAAGCAAAAAACAAAGCCATTGTCATAATATGAGTGAACCAAAATAATGTCTAAAACCAATATATTTCAGACATTACAAGCTACTGAAATACATTAGTACGGATGCCGGACTCCCTAGTTGAAGAAGGGAGGTGATATGGGGTAGGGACCTCTACCAAATGGTGCAAGTGCAAGTGTAGGTGGAAAAAGTGGCCTTGCAAAATTAGGCCATGGTGCCCATGAGGGAATTGAAAATGAAGCTACGGGGGATGTATGTGGCAAGACATGTCGATATTGGGGCTCCATTGGAACACTAGGTGGCCTTCACGAAGCACTAGACTGTGTTGGGCTCATGGATACCGGGAGGACTGGAGAATATGGTGCCCCCACATCCATTTGTTGTTCTCGTCAAACAATCTCACTGACCTCACTCCTAAAAAATTGGTTATCCAAATCATCGTGCACAATGGCAAGTGGTCCCACAGACATGAACTAAGGGACACCTCGTCGCTCTCCATGCTGATGCAATGTTGTTGCAGTGTCCTACATGCTCTAGCCATGGACCCAGTACTAGCAAAGAAATCTAAGACTGCATCCTCGCTGCTCAGTGAAACATCCTGAGTAACCACCTACCATAGTAGAAGCCCACAATTACCATATGTACAAATGGATGACAATGTCTAAGACATTGATTATATAATGATTTCACTACTTGAATCGTGCACATGATTACCTTGCGAAAGGATTGCTATGCTCAACAGTATATCAAATGGGATCCCCGTTTGCATTCAATTGGTATGGGGAGGTTTCCTCCTGTGCTTTCGGCTCGAAGAAGATATCATCACCAACCTCAAAACCTCAATAATTTGCAGCTACCTCGCCTCCTATCATACTCTGGACGAGCGGACCTACTCTCACTGGGGTGCATGAAGATAGAGAAAACCAAAAGCAGAGACCTACTTGCACACACTAGTAAGTACTTTAGAGAGGGAAATCATTGAGCTTGACTTTCACAAAAACCAAAGAATCCTGCACTCACCACTTCTTGGCCATCTTCTGACAACATGACATAGAGATATCGCGGGACACACAAGAACAAAGTCCTTTGCAATGTGAAGTTTCAAGTTCCTGCCTCCCACACACAACAATCCCTAGGTGCCCCACATGTACAGTGCACACCATAGTGCCATCGGCATGTAGGAACTCTGCAGCAGCAAGCACAAAAGCCGCCTCCACAAGTATCTCCCAAAAAACATTCCACCAAGGAACCTCTAAAGTGCCCTTGTGTGGAGACATGTATCTGTAGGAAAATCAACCCGCACCAAGTGCATGTCTCCAAGGCTATCGAAGGCGTCCATGCTTCCCCACCTCGTTTTAGAATCATTGCAATACTGCAAGATTCGTGGAATAACAAAGTATGTAAGGGGAGTCCAAACGCTATAATGATGATGAATGGAGAGAGTCACTCGCACGCCTGAGAGATCGTACCTGTGTTTTTGCTTTCCCATAAGCACGAGACGGAGGTGATCAATGTTCGAGCTCAAAACTAAGTGCAGGGGGTTCACCACAATGGGACGGTAGTCTACATTTACACAACACCAAATACATGTTATGAGCGTTGATAAATAAATGATCTAATGAATGCTTTAACACATTAAGTGTACTTACTAGATCCCTAGATCCCTAGAGGTCCTCCTCATCATTTTTTTAACTCTCCGACCCCTGCTCTCTTGGGTCTCGCCATGCGAAGGGGCCACCTGCTCTTTGCCTTGCTGGGCATGGGACTGCCGCTCATGTTCATGCTCATCATCCTTGGAATGAGTGCCTCAGATTTCTCATCTGAGTCATCCCCTTGCAAGTCTAGCCACATGACCTTTTTTGGGACAATAGAGGTGTGTATTTCTTACCCTTTTTCTTCTCAGGGGTCAATTCTTGCTCGGGGGCAGGCTTCTTGCCCTTTCTGGCCATTGCATTCAACCAGCATTAGAAAAACAAGCTTCATACCTCATACAAAGCAAGGCAAAAAAAAAAAGAATTGTGGTACTTTATACCTATACAAGAGGCGTTGTGCTATGCATGGTAGGTGTGGTGCTGGTCAGGATCCAAGGTAGCATGCATTTGTCCTTTCCACCTAACGAATGCCTTTCAAAATGAGATTTCCTATAAGATTTCAGGGCATCCATGATACCTACTCCAGAGTCTTCTGAGGCTCTTTTGTGCATGCCAGTTCTACTGTGTAGGTGAGCCCGCCTCTCCAGCTTCGCGTACAATTCGAGCGTGTACTCAATCAATTGGAACCAATACACATGACGATGGATTCACATGAAGAAGGCTTTGTCAGATGGCGGAATCTGCGCACCCTCATAGCAAACTTGCCACTAGCTAATATGTCAAGCAGCCTACATTTCCTACATTTCCTACATTGTAAACAAGCATTAGGTTTCTAATAACTTTAAAAAAATGTAATGCAACAAGAGAGCTGAAGATCTTACTCTTCATTTGAAACATGTGCTCAAGCAATCTCGGCTAGCCTTCGACATAGTGAATTTTCTAACCTTTTCAACCCACCCTTGGTACGAGATCACTTTTTTAAAGAACTCTTTACCATAGTCAGGTTGGCAATTTGTGCCAGCTCATGTCCCCTTTTAGTGAAGAGTGTCTCCGTGTCCTTTAGGGCATCCCTATAGTTCTTGTCAAACAATTATGCATCCATCATGTGTTCTCTCTTCCCTCACTCAGGCAAGCCATTGATCTTGGCCTGGAACGTGGTCTGATTGCAATGCATTTATATTTATTTAAGAAACATACTTGGAAATGAAAACATTGAGAAATATATTTCAAAATCAAAACATACTGCAATGCGCACACACCTTGAAAACTAATTGTGACAAGAGTGCCATGGGAAGATTTAACCACTTGGATCTTTTGGGTCCCCAATGAGTAAGCATTTTCTAGGTCCATGCACAATCAGCATCACGAAACGTTGACAACAACAATTGTGGATCGGCGAGACCCACACGCTGCATCATAAATATATCATGTGCCATTGTGTTTAGCACATGAATGGTGGTAACCCTAAAAAATTTGCATGCATTATAAACAAGCCAAAAGATGACATTTCTTAATTTCATTTATAGATTGTATAATGCACTTACTTGTTGATCATGCGTAGCACCAACAAGAACTACGCCTCCTCTTCCTCAAGGAACCGGACCACTCTGCAATTCACCTTAAGAATCCTCTCTTTTTTGACTTGATTCGTATTCACCCATTCCTTCCAAGCTTTGAGTCGATGGTTGTGATCCCAAACAAAGAACATCTTACCAACCATCTATTTCCATCCAAAGGTCTCAATTCACCTGACAATGATAGATCGTGGCCAGCTACACTTCGACGGTCAAATGGAATGGGGGCTTTGCCTAGGAATCCCTCTAAGACAATGAATGCTGCCATTGTCGATTGGTACTTGCTCTCCTCTCTATGCTTCTGATCAACCCCTTGATAGAATCCTCGTTCGTTGCGGATTGCTGGGTTTGCAAGGAGGCGACAAAGCGGCACTCTAGGAAGGTGGTTTTGGTTGTCGACCAACAAGTGGTCCTCCACCCAATTCATAGAGATGTGTCAATCAACCACTTGACCAAAACTCTCTTTCACAGACTCCTCTTCTTCTACAATTGTGGCACTACTGGTGGCCACACGATTGTCGACAGCCATTTGAAGAACCAACTTCCATAGTCAACTGCAATTGTAAGGTTTTTGTCACCTTGCTTGATGTGGCCACTTGTGATATGCCCACATCTTGCGAGAGAATGATCTCATGTTGTAATCTGGTGAACCCTTTTGATTGCAAACGAGTCTATGGAGGCATTTTTTCTTGAATATGCATCCATATTACCATGAATAGTTCTTAAATTAGTCTTTTGTAATTTAACATGTGATGTAATTATCTTAAATTAGTATTTAAACTTCATTAATTTTTGATTCCAATTACAAGTGATGCTATTGGAATTGTTTTGCTATCCATATGAAGTTTACCTGGAGAAGTTTGATGATTGAGAACTCTTCCTTTGGTGCGTTGAGGGGCAAGTGAGGACCGTTATCACTTGAGGGTGTTCCAACCATTGAGACCACTTCCAACCGTTGAGGAACGCTTGTTGAGGGAGAAAGGATGACTCTTTGTGGTGGGAGAGAGAGAGAGCTCGACTCTTTATGGGAGGGGTTGAGAGAGAGAGAGAGAGAGAGAGAGAGAGAGAGAGAGAGAGAGAGAGAGAGAGAGAGAGAGAGAGAGAGAGAGAGAGAGAGAGAGAGAGACGAGACTGTTGAGAGGTTGAGAGAGAGGGAGGATGGTGGTTGAGCGAGCGAGGAGGGCAAGAGAGGGAGGATGGCTATTGAGTGGTTGAGAGAGAGAGGAGGGCAAGAGAGAGAGAGAGAGAGAGAGAGAAAGGGGAGCAGGAGGACAGGAGGGCGAGCAAGAGAGGAGCAAGAGAGGAGGGCGAGCGAGAGAGGAGCAAGACAGGGAAGGGCAAGCGAGTGAGAGAGGAGGGATTTTGAGGCTGTTGATGGCTCTTTTGTGAGCCCTCATCAATAGTGGTTGTGCAACGGCTTAATAGCCGTGGCATAGCTGACCACGTGACCACGCAACATGGCCTTCATGCCCACATTACGTGGCCATGCTAGCCATGCGGTTGGCTTGCGTGGCTAGCCACATAGTCTGTGTAGCCTTTCCCACTAACGCAGCAAAAGCCATGTGGATTGGCCAAGTGTAATGCCCGAGCGCGGGCATTACACTTGGCCATGCCACGTGGACTAAACAGTCCATGTGGCAATGCCACATGGACTGCTCGCGCTCGGGCATTACACATGGCTGAGCCACATGCACTAAATAGCCCACGTGGTGTGGCCACATGGTTTGTCACGTAGATGCATGCGTCTACGTGGTGATGCCACATGTAATGCCCGAGTGCGGGCATTACATGTGGTAGTGCCATGTGTAATGCCCGACCTCGGGCATTACACGTGGTGGCGATGTCACGTGGACTTAACAGTCCATGTGTACTTGTTGCTAGTCCACATGGCGAGCTATTGGCTCGCCATGTGGACTAGACAGACCACGTGGCACACTACCGTGTGCCAGGTGTGGCCTGTAAAAAGCACGTGGTGCCATCTAATCGGTGCCACCTGTGCAAGCATGGCACCCACGTGGATTGGGCCACTGTGTAGTCCACGTAGGTGCCACATGTAGTGCATCGTGCACGTGGCGTCACCCACGTGGATTGGGCCACTGTTGAGATATCGAGCTCTAGTGAGGCGGTGGACACTGATGACCCGCCTGGGGGATAGGCCCCGCACTTACACCACTGGCATGGTTGGTGAGATCTTGGGTGATATGCGGCCAGTGAGATGACAGGCTGTGTGACAGCCATTCTAGAGACTGGCATAGTTATAGCGCCAGCTCATTTAGTCGGGTTCACACTATAGAGAACCCGTGTATGTATTGGTTGAGTACCTTTCATATTATTGTGTACTCTTAATCTTGTATATGGTGTGTTGAGTGTTGAGTAGAGAAGAAGAAGATTTTCAGCCTCTCACCTTGTGTGTTCTCTATTAGGGTTTTGTGAGTGTGTATGTGTGCTTGCAAGAGCTCAAGCTCTCTTCCCCCCTGCATCTTTTCATGGTATCAGAGCCTGGTTCGTGCTAAGGGCTGAGCTGCAAGCAAGAGAACCACAGGAAGCGGTACGAGGGTAAGAGCTGCAACTACTCTTCCCTATTGTGTTGGTGACTACACCCTTGTCGGGAGCTCTACGGGAGGCACCGGTAAACGATCTCCGATTGAGGAGCTTTCTTCACGGGAGTGAAGCTATAGGGCAACTATACAGTCCTACGGATTGTCCTACGGACTGAAATTTTTGGGCCGAAAACGCGTTTCGGGCGCGTCTGGACCTCCGTTTTTCAGAAAGCAGGCGATTTCGAGCACTGCGGGTAAGTCATCGATTCTCTGCAGAACTCTGTTTTAAGAACTGCAGGAAGACAGATTGACTGTGCAGACACTGTGGGTGCTGCAAAGAGGTCTACAGTTGCCATTGGGTGTATGTATGCACATTGAAGTCACTAGTTGTGACATTTGAGTACTACAGTACCGCTGTGCAGAAAATACTGCAGGTTGTGCAGAAAAACCAGAGTGCAGTTTCTGGTAAAATTGTGTGTTTGGCAAGATGTCTAATGATGGCATAACACAGATTGTGGCTGAGAAGCTGGATAAGAATAACTTCCATGCTTGGAGGTTCAGGTTAACGAATTTCCTGATGGGAAAAGGCTATTGGGACTACATAGAAGGTGAGCATGAAGAGGCACCGGAGATACCGGATATAAATCCGACTGCTGCAGATGTAAAAGAGTTTAAAGACTGGAACCAAGGAGCCAGGAAGGTTATGTATTGGCTTTCCATTAGTATACAGGACACCATGATTGGGCACATTCAGGATGCCAAGTCCCCCAAGGAGGCGTGGGACACCTTGGTAAAGCTTTATGAAACAAATACCAAGGCACGTAAGATACAGTTGAAGAATGAACTTCATACTGTGGAGAAAAAGAGCATGTCTGTGAATGACTATGCGTTGAAGATAAAGGGTATTGTGGAATCCCTTGCATCTATTGGTGTGTCAGTAGATGATGATGACAAGGTGGAAGTCTGTCTACGTGGTCTCGGGCCACAATACAAGGTGTTTAAGACGTCTATTCAGACTCGGGAAAACATTCCCAACTTTACAGATTTGGTGTCTATGCTGATTATCGAAGAGAAGAACTTGGGTGAAGACCAACAGTCTTCACAAAGCAAAAACAGTTCAGAGCAACAGGCCTTCTACACGAGTTCAGGAAGAGGACGAGGTAGAGGAGGCCGTGGACGCGGTCAAGGAGGTGGCCGAACAGGTAATCAGAATTATGGCCAGCAGCAGCAGCAACAACAACAACAGTCCCAGAATCAACAACAACAACAACACGCAGGTGGAAGAGGCAGATTCAGAGGCAGGGGGAGTCAAAGAGGCCGTGGAAATTGGCAAAGACAATATAATGATGCACGTGAATGCTATTATTGTGGTGGTAAGCCTGGACATGTGCAGTCAGAATGTTATAAGAAGCAGGCTGACATGCAAAATGGGAAAGTGCAGCAAAACAACTATGCATCCTCAAGCAGAAATAATGAGGATAATGAGAGGTTGTTTGTTATGCAGCATGTCGTGAATGCTATGTCTGAAAATGTTGATGCAGCACAAAAAGATAATGTATGGTATGTGGATTCAGGCGCTTCGAACCACATGACGAGTCATGGGGAGTGGTTCAAGGAGATGAAAAACCCGGAAAGACCAGGTTTTGTGGAAACAGGGGATGACACTGCTCATCCAATCGCCCACGTTGGAGATGTGCCATTATCTATGCAGGATGGCAAAGTGAAGTACCTTGCAGATGTACTTCATGTACCAAACATAACAAAGAATCTGGTTTCAGTTGGCTAGATGATTGAGCAGGGTTTGCAGGTTAGGTTTAACCCTGATGGGTGTTATGTCGAAGACTTTAAAGACAAGTGCAGGTTGGTTGCAAAAGGCAACAGAGTGGGCAGAATGTTTACGTTGGATGTAGACATGCCTGAAATGAGTGCTGCGATGTTTGCAAATGGTTCAGGAGTTGTTGCAGACACAGACATATGGCATAAAAGAATTGGACATGTAAATGTGCAGAGATTGAAGTCTATGCAAACGAAAGGAATTGTGACAGGGCTGCCAAAATTTAAAGTGGAAGGTATGCAGAAAATATGTGAAGCATGCCAATTTGGGAAGCAAACAAAGCATGTGTTTCCACGTAACAGATATGTGAGCAGAAATGCACTAGATGTTGTGCATTCAGATGTATGGGGTCCTACGAAGACCGTGTCTATGGGAGGCTGCAGGTACTATGTCACTTTCATTGATGACCACACAAGAAAAGTGTGGGTATATTTCATGAAGGAGAAGAGTGAGGTGTTCACTCACTTTCAGAATTTCAGAGTTTTGGTTGAAAAGCAAACAGGAAAATATGTAAAGTGCCTAAGGTCAGATGGAGGGGGAGAGTACTTCTCCAATGAGTTCTCTGAATTCTTGAAGAAGAATGGTATTCGGAGACAGTTCACATGTAGATACACTCCGCAGCAAAATGGAGTTGCTGAGCGGAAAAACAGGCACATTGCTGAGATTGCGCGAGCATTGATGGAAGAGAAGAATATGCCGCATTGCTATTGGGCTGAGGCTGTTTCTACAGCAGTATACATCATGAACAGGACTCCAACTGCAGCCATACATGATGTAACTCCAGAGGAGAGGTTTACTGGCAGAAAACCAGATTTGTCTCATCTGAAAGTTTTTGGATGCATTGCATATGTGCATGTGCCAGATGAGCTGAGAACTAAGCTTGATCCGAAAGCTGAAAAATGTGTGTTTATTGGATATTCCCTTGAGCAAAAGGGATACAGGTGTTATAACCCTGCTACACGTGAGTTGAGGGTAAGCAAGGATGTTGTTTTTGATGAGATGAGCAGCTGGTATGCTGCTGAAAAAGAAGCTGTTGTTGGGGCTGATGTGAGTGGAAGTGTGGTTGCACAGAATGCAGGTCAGCAATCACAGTCTTTGAGTGGACCAGGAGAGTCCTCATCTAGTGGGTCTGTTTTGATAGACCATGGAGTGGCAGGCTACGTCATAATACTAGCCCTGCAAATGTGATTACTACATCACGTAAAGGAAAAGAGAAAGTGGTTGAGCCCCTTGGTATGCCTGACATTTCTGCAGGGCATTCTCATGTTGATGGAGAGTCTAGTGGCTCGGATATGAGCCTTGATGAGGAGCTTGGGATCCCAGCTATGAGAACACCTGGTGTAAAGAAGGCTATGGAAGCCATGAATGAAAAGCTGCGAAGATCAGGGAGAGTGAAGAACCCTGTGCAGAGATTTACATATGATGGTTATGTGGCACATCACTATGCATATATGGCAAAGGTTGTGCAGGTTGTTGAGCCCACATGCATTGATGAGGCTGTTGGAAATGTGAATTGGGAGAAAGCTATGGATGAGGAGATGAATGCACTATATGGAAATGAAACTTGGGATTTAGTGCAATTGCCAGAAGGCAAGAAAGCCATTGGATGCAAGTGGGTGTACAAAGTTAAACATAACAGTGATGGGAGCATAAACAGGTACAAGGCTAGATTGGTAGCCAAAGGATATGCGCAGACATATGGGATTGATTATGAGGAAACTTTCAGCCCAGTTGCCAAGATGGCAACGGTGAGAGTTGTGATAGCAGTGGCTGCGTCAAAGAAATGGTCTTTACATCAGATGGATGTAAAGAATGCATTCTTGCATGGGGATTTGCAAGAAGAGGTGTATATGTTGCAGCCACCTGGTTATGAGGATGTGGGTCACCCCGAGCATGTTTGCAGGTTGAAGAAAACCTTGTATGGCTTAAAGCAAGCACCAAGAGCATGGTCTGACAAGATTTCTGAATATCTTGTCACTATTGGCTTTCATGTAGCCAATGCAGATTTCTCATTGTATGTGAGACATGGTGATAGAGGAGTTGTGCTTGTTGTCATCTATGTAGATGACTTGATCATTACGGGGGACCATGATGCAGAGATATTTGATGTAAAGATCTTGCTTAGACAGAAGTTCGAGATGAAGGATCTGGGGGAGCTCAGATATTTCTTGGGGATTGAGGTGATTAGGTCACCACATGGTATTGGATTACTGCAGAGACAGTATGGCTTGGACATGTTGTCCAAGTATGGTATGACAGGCTGTAAGCCTATTTCTGTGCCATTGGATCAGAATGGCAAGTTGAGTGCAGACTCAGGAGAGATCTTGGAGGATCCTACTATGTATAGGAGCATAGTAGGAAGTTTGATCTACATGACAATCACCAGACCAGATTTGAGCTATGCTGTTGGGTTGGTGAGTCAGTTTATGCAGGTTCCACGAAAACCGCATTTGGATGCAGTCAGACGCATACTGAGGTATGTGAGGTCTACTTTGCATTGTGGACTATTCTATGAGACTGGGACAGAGATATGTGTACATGGGTACACAGATGCTGATTGGGCTGGTAGTATCTCAGATAGGAGATCTACTAGTGGCTTCATGTTTTCTTTGGGGAGTGCTGCTGTGACTTGGAGCAGCAAAAAGCAGCCTACGGTTGCTCTATCGAGTACAGAGGCCGAGTACAGAGGAGCTGCTATGGCAGCATGTGAGGTAGCTTGGTTGAGAAAGCTACTTGGAGATTTGGGTCTATCAGTGGATAGACAAGTTGTCATTTTCTGTGACAACATTAGCAGTATACAGTTGGCCAGGAACCCAGTCTTTCATGCTCGTACGAAGCACATAGAGGTCCACTACCACTTCGTCAGAGAGAAGGTCTTGGCAGGAGACCTTGACCTTGTTTATGTCAGCACAGAGGATCAGGTAGCTGACATCTTCACCAAAGCATTGGGTACAGAGAAGCTCCGCAGATTCAGGGCTTCGCTTGGTGTACATGAGATGGAGTTGAGCTCGAGGGGGAGTGTTGAGATATCGAGCTCTAGTGAGGCGGTGGACACTGATGACCCGCCTGGGGGATAGGCCCCGCACTTACACCACTGGCATGGTTGGTGAGATCTTGGGTGATATGCGGCCAGTGAGATGACAGGCTGTGTGACAGCCATTCTAGAGACTGGCATAGTTATAGCGCCAGCTCATTTAGTCGGGTTCACACTATAGAGAACCCGTGTATGTATTGGTTGAGTACCTTTCATATTATTGTGTACTCTTAATCTTGTATATGGTGTGTTGAGTGTTGAGTAGAGAAGAAGAAGATTTTCAGCCTCTCACCTTGTGTGTTCTCTATTAGGGTTTTGTGAGTGTGTATGTGTGCTTGCAAGAGCTCAAGCTCTCTTCCCCCCTGCATCTTTTCAGCCAC
Organism: Cibotium barometz; assembly: GCF_041138505.1. NCBI lineage: Eukaryota > Viridiplantae > Streptophyta > Polypodiopsida > Cyatheales > Cibotiaceae > Cibotium > Cibotium barometz. Next base: position 28,490,018 of record NC_141062.1, on the reverse strand, counting down.
TGTGCAGTCCACGTAGATTCCACGTGTAGTGCGTTGTGCACGTGGTGCCTTGTGCACAACGCACTACACGTGGTTGCCACATGTAATGCTTGCACTCAAGCAATACACGTGGCAGCCATGTGTGAGGCCCATGATCGTGGGCATCACACGTGGCAGCCACGCATGAAGTGGCCATGACACATATGGCTATTTAGAGCACGAGCCATGCGTGGCGTGGCCACGCCACGCATGGCTATTTAATGCCTCCTGTGCCCACTTTGATGCCCTCCTCTTGCACCCCCACCACATCCTCTCACGTTGGAATCAAGTGCCCCCTCCAACTCCTCTCTTGCCTTCCTCTCGGGCCCCTCCTCCCTCCTCTCGCGCCCTCCTCTCACGCCCACTCCACATCCGCTCACGCCGTCCTTAAGCACCCCCTCCACCCTAATCCTCTATCAAGCCCTTCCTCCTCAAGTGCCCCCTCCTCAAGCGCCTCCTCATCCCACACCTTCCTCAAGTGCCTCCTAAGCTCCTCCCACAAGGGCCCACTTCTATGCTTATTTATGCCGCGGCATGAGAACCACGCCATTGTTAGAGGAGCTTATTGGATGACATACAGAGCACTTCACTCAGGGACCGCTTCGTCAGTCCTCGCCCATTGTACCGGAAGCGCACCATTTTAACCATACCAAGGCTGGGACCTCGGCAGGCTCTGTGGCGCGAGCAACATCCTTCGATGACTCCCTGCCACCACAGCTATTGCAAAAAATGAGTCTCTCCTTAGTCAATCACAAATCAAATGGTTCCTCCAGCATTCTCGTGTAAAACAGTCCTTTAAAAAACAGAGGTTCTATGCAGAATTCCCGATTTGAGTTTGATTCCACAAGACCCTTTTTTTTCCCACAATCCAGATTTTCTTAATGAGAATCATTGATCTCACATCAGGGTAATCTACCCATCATTTAACTGAATTTCCAACTTGATTCTTGGTGATTTCGGTTAAAGGAAAACTACTCTAATTCTTTGTGTCAAGATTTGGAATTGGTCTCGAGGTTTTTGCTTGATTCAGATTCAAGAGATGGGCAAGTAGTTTACTGGCCACCATTCTCACAGTCGTGGTCTAACCAAAATTATTCGGTTTACTTCTAACTTTGATTCCTAAGGATTTTCTTCAGCTGAACTTCTAACCGTAAGGAAAATTCTAACTTTAAGAATTTCATTCCTTCCTAACCACAATTCCTAACCACAATAGATTAAGAAATAGCTCTATACGAGAATATCGGGATTTTATAAAAATACTCTTCTTCCACTAATCCAATTTTGGATATATAACAATTTGTTGATTTATCCACATAAAAATATCTAAGAATATTCTTCCCACCAATTTAATCATTAATATACCCTAATTTTCTAGGTGGAATTATGGTGAAAATTTCTCTTTTGTCATCAAAATTAATTAAAACCTTTTTCTACTTAAAATACCATGAAAATTCCTCTTTTCTAATTAAATACAAATATCCATTTTTTTAATATGTTAAAAATTCCTCTTTTTGCATTTAAATGATTGAATTTCAAATGTCATGGGAATTCCTCTTTTATCATTTAAAAATTCTTATACATAAAATAAATTTATCAAAAATTCCTCTTTTTAAATTAAATAAAAATATCCATTATTTTGAATATGCCAAAAATTACTCTTTTTGCATTTAAAAATTCTTATGCATGAATAAATTTATCACATTTTCTTTTTTTCTTAATTAAATAATTATGCATAAATACAAAAAAGTATTTTTTCATAAATATGGTCAAAATCATTCTTTTTGCTTTAAATTTCTAAACCTACAATATGGTAGGAGTTCCTCTTTTAGTATTATGTATAAAAATAAGATATCTATTTTTTTAAAAACATTTACTATAGCTTCAATGCTATTACTGATAATTTTTAAATTTCCTAAAAGAATAAAAGCTTGTAATGAAAGTATGATAGAAGTTTTACTTTTAAGCTTAAATTTAAACTATGAGTTTAAATCATAATTTTAACCATAATTATAAACATAATTATGATTATCTCATTGTTAGGATAATCCATTTCTCATTTAGAATGAGTTAAAGTATTTTTTTCAATACTCAAAAATAATTTAAAAGAATTAACCATTATTTTAATAGCACAAAATCATGAAAATATCATTTTCTTAATCTCTAGCTCATCAAGCCTAGAGTATTTACTTAAAGAAAGCATTACAAATAAGCATAAAGATTAACTTTCTCTTAATTAAACATCAAGACTCTTAGGGAAAGCTTGATTTTAATTAAAACAATCATTTAGAAAGCTTCTCAAGCTTGAGAGCGGTTGAGAAGAAGAAGTCATTTGAAGAAATTAAAAAAAACCATAAAATCTATCTTACCTCTAAGATTGGCTTGATTCTTTCCTTTGTAGTGAAGCCCCCAACCAATTAATTGGTTAGCAAGAGGAGAAGAGAACTCCAAGAGTTGTTGAAGAGAGAGAGACTCCCCAAAAGTAGAGAATAATAGAAAATATGATTATTTTAATACAATACTGGCATGGTATAGCTCAAGGATGAGAATACAAAGGAACGAGGGTCTATTTATAGGTGAGGGAGGCCTCTAACCAAGTCCAACTGGGTTCTAGAGCTTTCAGTTTGACTCAATTTGGATAAGATTTGGACCAGTCTGGCTCCCTTTTTGATCCAGTTTGGTCTAAGAGAGAGGAGAGAGAGAAATATCCCATTTTTGGATTAAAAAACTCAAGTAATCATGAAGAAAAGAGTGCCTCCTTGATGTGGCATTCTCTCCTTATTATTGAGGTGTCAAAAATACATCATTTCCTCTAAATATCTCATTTTTTACTAATATCTCTTAATTTTTAACTAATAAACCTTGTACTGAGTCAACTCTTCATCTTATGTGAGCATTTACTTATTTCTAGGTATTTTCTTTTATTCTTTGAATTTATCTCATCCCAACACTTGGATTAATCCTATTGGCCCCATAGGAACCTTATTGGACCATAATCCAAAAAAATTTGAAAATCTGAACCCGTAGGCTAAGGTCTTTAATACATATTTTTAATTGATTCCTAATGCACATTAGAGAATTTATTCTAAATTCTTGTTTCAGGGAATTATATTTTAGACATTAGGAGAATTTTTATATCCAAAAATATCTCAATATTGAATTACCTCTCTCTAGATTTTTTCTTCTCTCTAGGCAAAAACAAGGAAAATTAATATTTTCTTGCATTCTAAAATAGGGAATGATTATAGGGGATTGAGGTAAAAGCTTATTCATTATTTAGGCTAAGGAGGAATCTTACACAAAACACAGTTTTTTATGGATTTATTTATTGTGTAGGCTAAAGCAAAGGGTTATGCAAAGTCGAAAGACTAATCGACCACAAGGTGAAGGGATAGAAACAATGTTGGAACTGAAGAAAAAAAGTCATTTTGCATTTCTCCACGGTAGTCATTTCCCCTTACAAGCTTAAAATTCGGATGAGAGATGTTTTATATTTAAGATATTAACAACACGACTAGGCTCAGGGGTGGACATTGTGGATCGAATGGATGCTGATGGTGATGGTGATTTGCGACACTCTTGGACTTTCTTTGATCACGTTCATAGAATTGAGGGATCGCATACGATGGCCACACCTGTATATGACCCCTTGTGAGTAGTTTCATTTTTAGCAACCTTCACTGATCAATAGTTTCCTTGCAAACTTCTCTCATATTTTAATTTTGTTTTTAGTATCCAAATAGTTCCCTTGCCCACTTCTCTCATATTTTAATTTTAATTTTAGTATCCAAGAGTTGTTAACAATTGCCACATGTGAGTTTAAGGAAGAAGATGCAGAGGTACATGTCTTATTCTGGGAGAATCTAAATTTAGTTATGATTGAGAAATGAGGAAAGCCATAAAATTTTTGAGAAAGGAGCCAATTAAAATGCTATTCGTAGGGTTTACAACAATGGCAAAAAGATGGTTGGAAAAGAATGATCATGCCTTTTTCATTAGAGAGATAGACTTGATGTTCATACCAATAAATATATTTTCTCGTAGTATAGAGAGGTGCACATTGCAATGTGTGAAAATTGGAGGACATGCAAGACAAAAGATGATGCTCTTGTACAGTTCATAAAAATTCATGTTTGGTGGGCAACGGGTTAAGTGCTAGATAAGCTCATTGCAAAACTTGATAGCTAGCTCAGTTGGTGGCATTTTAGAGTAGGACATTGGGAACACTTTCTTGTACGGGTGCATAAAACCTTTTTGTTGTTTGTAAGATATATATTTTCTTCTTAAAATGAGATCGTGTCAAGAACTAAGAATCCTCTGTGTGTGTAGGGTGGGGATTCCACAATCAATGCATTGGTGCCCACTAGGACTAATCTATCGGAATCAAAACATGGGAGTTGGCTAGTAGGTGAGTGCTATAAGCACAAAATTAGCCTCTATGATGCTTCTGTCATATTTAGATATGATAAATACAATCTTGCAATGCGCTCAACAACTAGCTTTCATGGAGGAAAAATATATTAGTAGTGGACCTGATCTTCAAATGCTAATAGACAGAAATTTGTCAAGGCAAAAGGCCAACCCATATCCTGGAGCCACTTCACAAATAGTTGGTGATGTAGTAATGGGAACTCCAATGTTTACAAACATGATAAAAGTCAAGGGGGAGAAGAAGACTATTCGAGCAAAGAGACCTCTTCAGCAACCAAAGGAGAAGAGGAGAATGCTACTAATTGTAGTCATAGACCAAGATAAAATTCAAGGGGGAGAAGAAGACTATTCAAGTAAAGAGACATCTTCACCAAGGAGAAGAGGAAAATGCTGCTAATTGTAGTCATAGACAAGAAAGTATCTCTGTGAGAGATAGTAGAACAAGTGGACTCTATAAAGGCAAAGGATGCAACGATAGACTTGGAGTATGATACAGACAAACAACTAATAGAAATGGAAAAGGAGATTCATGATACAACGTGGGCTATTAGAAGAGTTCCAAATAAAAGCAGGCTAAAGTGTCATCATTGGGCAAAGGGTTGTAAATGTGGTGCAATTGCAAGGTGGGGATGTCGCTCCTTGTTTTTCAAGTGATTGTTAGTTGTCACATTGGACAAAAGATAAGATGTGCTATTTCTATAATATTGATGTGAGACATACATGGAAGATTCAAACACTAGTATTACATCCACCTCTTAGTGTTCCTGATGTATGGCCCATTGCAAAGGGCACTTCCTTAAAAATTGGGGAAGCACAAAGGCTTATTCGTGCAGGTTTTGATATTGGTATTTCACTTGAGGATCTCCCAACATCCACAACTTCACATGGTGATTGTGACTTTCTTGGGAAAAAAAGCCATTAGTTTCCCTATAGAAGAGGTATATCTAAAGCTACGAAGCATTGGAAATGAAAGCAGAGATTGTTGGCAGAGTCGTATACAAGGCTGGTGTTAAAGAAATGTTCTATGTGAAAACAAAGGATGCTGATGAGTAGGGGATGCCACTATTTGAAGTTATAATACATAAGCAACCCTCCTGTTCATGTGGTGCATTTATGGAAAGGGTAAACAACAAGAAGACATATCTTTCTTACAAGCATATATATTTTATGTTTTTGATGGTGCTTGGGCAAGATGTGAATAATAGTATGCACATCCATCAAGAAAAAATAGCTGTTTTAAAGGACATGCTCACAAAAGCTATAGGAGCTACCCTTCCACTTCACATTAGGCCAGAGTTCCTTTGTACTCCTTTTTGGTAGACCAGGAATACCTAGTATAGCACTATTTTGTGATGGTAGAAATACCAGCATAGGCATCTCCATGTGGTAGAAATTTCAACTTTTTGAAGTTATCATGAAATGCCATGTGTCTTAGATTCTCCTAAAAACTAGCACTTTAATGTTACTTGTTCTTGCCTCAGTATTACCACTAGTATATTTTTTATGTTGTATTATTTGAAAATTTCTTGTCAATTCATAACCAACTTGTTATTTGACATTAGTAAATATAGGTAGTTTAGTATTCCTTTATGGTTAATTACTACATTTGTACATATCCATACATCTTTTGGCTCATCTTTCTCACTCACTCACTGGTAAGTTGTCAATAACCTAATCTGCTCGCTAACTCATGGTCGGTCCATAGACACACCCCTTTGTTGCCTATCTCACTATCTTCTTGTCTCCCCTCTACATGCTTCTGCAAGGAGGCCATGGCATCATTGATCCCTCTATCTAGAGTCAATGCTTACTAGGCAAGTTTATTATTTATGGACTTCTTTTGAGTGGTGAAACTTGAAGCACTTTCTCTTACCCTGAACCTCAGCTCTCGGACCCCCCAAAGGCCCACGTGCGGAGTCTTGTTGGGATATGAAGCAGGGACATACTTCACCTTAACATTAACTCTTCCATCCCCTTAGAGTAGCTTACCTCGGTTATGGACTCCCCCTCCCCCCTTGCAATGGTTGGGAGTGTGTGCATCATTATGACATATCTTTGGTAGTATACACATTACTTATGGTTGGATTTAGCACTACTCAGGAAGAAACCCAAATTGGTTTAGATAGACATTGTGACACAAAGTTAGGGTTTTGACTTCGATCACTTCTTAGAATCAAAACACACTTGTATGAAACCTCACCTCCCTTTCTCTCCCTAGGTTAAGATAAAGATAAACACATCAAAGGTGAGATCATAATTCATGAAAGGAAAGAGAAAAGGCTCAGGAGAAGCAAGAATTTTTGCCAGTCTTGCAGCTCCAAACAAGAGGGCAATTCTTTGTTGGAAGAAAATCTTCCGACTCAGGATTATGTGAACGGAAACATACGGGGAATGTTGGTAATGTTCATCCGTTCGAATTGGGTGATTTGGACGGAACATATAGTAAAAGAATATAGCAATCACTTATAAGAGGATAAGATACATACAGTTTTAAATCCATATAGATTTTATAAAAAAGGATTACATATGTACGTAGATCTTGAAGAGAGCTTCACGCCTATATAAAAACTTTTAAAAACGGGCAACCGAACTAAAAGTTATGAGCATTTTACTACAAGACTATAAAACTCCCAAAATTCGCCTAAAAGTTAGCAACTTTGGGAGAAATTCTGATCATCAATGAAGTAAAGGATTAAGAAATTAGTTACATGAGTGGAAGAGCATATAAAGAGCTTCCCAGTCATATGATCAATTTTAGAAACCAATACCCGAGTGATGAGTATTTACCGGTTGAAATTTGGGTATTAGACCACAAAAACTGCACTTCCCTCTCTTTGCATGAAACCTCAATTTTCACATAGCCTCTTGCCTTTCATCTCCTTCATGATTCAAGCTAGAGGGTAAGGGTTAACATTGCTCAGCGGACAATCGTAAAGATTTACCTATGGTCCCCAAAGTCTTTCCACATGCTCATTTTACCACTGAAACCATTGGTACCTCCAAAGGAGGGCGGCAATAAGGCAAGGGCTACCTTGAGAAGTCACAGGCCCACCAAGATAATAACTCCTTATCCCACTTATCATGAATCATCAAAGAGGTCCAAAATTGGGTTAAGCATGAGGAGCTACTGCTAAATGAGGCATTCACATGTAAAGAGAGTGTTTGAATAAGGGTTTGAAGATAAGAGAATGGCAATGACACAAAATGCTCAATTGAGGAGGCTTCATTCATTGATTTGAAAGGGAGAGGAGGGCTCCTTTTATAGGTGGATAATCACCCTCTCTTCCATTGTTACAAATTACAATATAAAAATCTTCAACCCTTCAGTAACATAAGGATAGATGTCACCATCAATTGCCCTCTTAGGCTAAGTCTTCTATTGATTATTAAATTGAAGACTTTTTGACTTTGAAAGTGTGATGAGATAATAGCCAAGTCTAAGTGGCATGTAGGTGGGGATCCCACTTACACAAGGCAAAATTCTCCTCTTCCATCATGTAGGCATTCTAGAAGTGGGGATCCCACTTACACAAGGCGAAATTCTCATCTTCCATCATGTAGGCATTCTAGAAGAATCTTTCCCAATTATGCACCTACACACACTCCTCCACATGCCTTCCACACTCCCCAACTTGTAGCCTTATGGTGAATACTATATTAATAATACAATTAAAATTCATGTGAGCATGAAGGCGCACTTTTATTTTCATATCACTAGCTTATCTACCATACCAAAGTATTTATCAAGCATACTTGTGGCATTTACAATGTGTGCACCCTAAATCAAGTACAACCATTATATTTGAAGATAGAATGCTGTTATCAGGGTAGCCGCCAAGCCGCCGCATCACCACGCCGTTATTCCATTGTGGGCGCCACAATCTTCTTGGACAAGCTTCCACCTTATTAACATTGAGAAACCATCAAAATATGTACAAAATTGAAAATGAAAGATATCAATTTTTCATGTCACATCTTCCCCCCTCCTCAGCAGATTCTCCATGCTTGTCTTGGGGGTGCTGGCCATGGTGCTCTTTGAGAGTAAAATATCTTTAACCGGTACTCATTGGCACGTCCGGGAACCTCCTAGGCCACTTGCATCCTCTAGAAGATAGGTGTTATTTTTGAACTTTTGTTTTATCCTGAAGGGGCCTTCCCAGCATCGAAGAAGCTTCTTATCTAGCCATTTCTCCACACGGCCATCATACCTCATGACTAAGCGTCCTTGCTTGAGTTCTGGCTTCTTCTTCTTCTTCGTGAGAGTGTCATGCCTTGCCTTGCGCCGTTGTTGTGCAGCCTCCAAATTTTAAAGTGCCTGAAGTCGTCTCTCATCCAAGGTCTCTAGTTGTACTAGGCATTGGTGGGCATGTGTTTCTTCTTCATTGTTCAAGCGTGCAAAAGATGTGCAAAGGCTTGTGATTTCCAATTCTATTGGCAAAATAGCCTCCATTCCATAAACTAACTGAAAAAGTGTGAAACCAAGAGAGAGTTTGTGAGTTGTCCTATAGGCCCATAGGACCTCTGGCAAATGCACATCCCACTTTCTCTTCATAGTATCCACTAGCTTAGACAAAGATCCACAAAGCATTCCATTAGTTTTTTCTACTAAACCATTACATTGGGGATAATAGGGAGTTGACATAGCATGGTTTATTCTTAATTTTTTACACCAAAGCTTCAATCAAGTCATTTCTGAAAGACCTCCCCCCATCCGTAAGGATTTCTAATGGACACCCAAATCGGGCACATATGTATTCCTCCCTGAGAAAGGATGCCACAGCCACCACTGCTTTATTATTGACCATGGCCTTTGCTTCTGCCCACCTTGTTGCATAATCTGTGTGGCCACCAATATATAATACTTCCCATGTGAGGAACGAGGAAGTGGGCCCACAAAATTTAATCCCCACCTTTCAAATGGACCATATGCTGGGATAGGGTTTAAGGGTCTGGGAACCAATTGCTTATGCCCATATGCCTGGCATACTTCACAGCTTCTGCACCACTCATAGACATCTTTGTTGAGTCGAGGCCAATAATAACCTGTGTTAAGGATCCTATCCGAGTTGTGCTGTGGCTGAGGCAAAGTGACATGAACATTCATGACATAATTCCATAATCCTTTTAGATTCTTCCAGGCTCACTACCCTCCTAAGAATCTTATCCTTACCTTGCTTGTAAAGAACATCCCCTAGAATTGTGAAAGGATGAGCTTTCCTTTTGTAAGCCTTTACTTCTGTTGAGGATTCAATCTAGGAGGGAAGTATCCTGTAGCTAAATAGTGTCGAACATCTTGGAGCTCAGGCCAACCTGTATCCATTAATGCAAGAATAGCTACTTTGAAAAAGAAGCCAAAGTTTTAGTAGCCAATTCATCAGCCTTTTGATTATCCTTCCTGTTAACATGCACAAATTTACAAAACTCAAAAGCTTCTTTTAACTCCATTGCCCTTTTATACAATTCTTGGAGATTAGGACTCCTTGCCTTATATTCTCCTTTCATTTGTCAGATGACCAATTGTGAATCCCCTTTAACCTCTACCTCTTTAATTCCATCTTTTATGCAATCTTTTAATCCCCAAATTAATGCATTGTACTCAGCCACATTATTTGATATAGCCTTTGGAAATTCCCTACCCTTGGCCCATACCTCTTTTCTTTCTGGATCAAATAAAACTATCCCCCCAGCCCCACATTGCCCCTAGAAGCTCCATCAAAATGCATAGTGAAAGCAGTTGGTGGTGGTGCCTCCAAATCTTCATATACTTCTTCCTTTGTTCCTGTTCCTTCTTCCTCTTCTTCTTTCATGGCTGGGGCCATGAGCTTGTCCGTCAAGTCTTCTTGCTCCATGTGAGCAACATGTTTCAATGTTTTGCTGACAGTTCCTTTAGGTTTTTGATGTTTATCTTGTATCGTTATGCAATGCAAACCCAAATTCATGCGGGAGGTCTTACCTCTTGCCTTATTCTGGACAAGGGGAGTGTCTGATCCCATATTTACACTGATGCAATGTGCCCAATACATTATGCGTATAGCATTCATTCTTATACACATTCCCAAATGCAACTCTGGCTGTGAATAATCTTGAATTTGAGTTAGATTTACAGGCATTAACCAAGGATTAAATGTAAAATGATGATTATCATAAATTTATTAGCACAATTTTACCAGAAATTACATTAAATCAACAGTAAACAATTTGTACGGAATGGTTGGAGTACCAAACCAACTCCAAATTGTAATATGAAGTTATAGGGATCTGTATCAGATACCTAATGGTTAATTTGAACCCTCAATTGTATCAAAATACATTGATTAGCATTGATTAATCATTGATTAGCAAATTAATCCACTATTTTGTGTGCAAAAAACAGAGTATGCGGGGAGTCTAGATCTGGTGCCTTAGACTTCAAATGAGCTCAAATGCTTTCAAAGCCATCAATAGCAATGAGTCTAGTAGAGGATTAAGCCAATAAACATAAGATTTGACCAAATATTGAATGCTTAATCTCTGTTTTACCAAAGTCACCTTCTACAGATTTGATGAAGAGCTTGGATCTCACGTAGACTTGATCAAATTGAATTCTGTCTTCACAACCTTGTAGAGCATGCTTGAAAACACCTTGGGCTAAGAGGAATTAGAGCCATTGTAACTGAGCTGGAAGAAATCTCAAATCTCCTTCTGAAAAACGGCACCTGCAAAACGTGCTGCCGCGCCGGCGATTTGCGCTGATTCGCTTCAATTGCTTTGAGGTGCTTGTAGCCCCTTGAGTCTAGTTTGAGTACCTAAAAGGGCTTGGGCTAATTTTAAGTGTGCAAGGAGAATGAACTCCTCCATTGGCTGGGGGTAGAGAGATGAGTTGAAAAAAGAGAGAAAATTATAATCTTCTACTAATCCTAATTAGCAAAATAATTAGCAAGATAATGAGCTCACAAAATGATGGATTCTAGGCATGGCTCTAATACCATGTTGAAATTAGAGCAAAGTGATGAGCTATGGTGGATCAAATACTAGAATCAACATCATTAACAAAGTGATTAGCAAATAATTAAGATGTAATTAATAAATAATTAAGATGTAATTAGTAAATAATTAAGAAGTAATTAGTGATTAATTAGCAAATAGCTTAATGTAGGCATGGATAATAAAAAACCAACAAATTCTTATTACGCAAATGCCTCAATTTATATAGTTTACATCCAAGGATCTAATCCCACTGATTTCTCCTTGATTCACTCCACCTCTCCCAAAATATCTCCACCTCTTTTGCTTGATTCTCTTAAGAGGAATTAGGCTGATTTAATTTGATGAAGTGAATATCTGTAAATTGCTCAGAAAAAACAGCGCTGACTGAAATCGTAATTTCTCCCAGATGCGTCGGCGGTTTGCTGCATAGATTCAACTGGCTGGAGCATTAGTGAGTTACCTACCTTGAAATTAGTGGGATTAGATGCTTGGATGTAAACTCTATAAATTGAGGCATTTGCCTAATAAGAATTTGCTGGTTTTTTATTATCCATGCCTACATTAAGCTATTTGCTAATTACTCACTAATTACATCTTAATTATTTGCTAATCACTTTGTTTATGATGTTGATTCTAGTATTTGATCCACCATAGCTCATCACTTTGCTCTAATTTCAATAGAAGTATGAAAGGGTACGAACACCGTTCGCTTACCTAGTGTCTACACCCCGGAGAACAAGCGAGGCCCATAGTAGTAAAGATGTTGGTTTTTGCATTTCTATATTTAGAAGGTGTACGTGACTGAACTTGGTTTTATTTTTAGTTTGAACCAACAACCCCAATGTAGAGGAAGTGATGTTAACATGTGTTTCTGTGTTCACTCTCGCCAAACTAATTATGTCATAGTGCTCTCTCTAACTTGCTTCTCGCCCCTCTCTCTCTTCATGGAGGGGGCTTGGAATTTCTATAATTGGAAAAAACTTGGTTTTATTCTCAGTTCAAACAACCAATAACCTAAATTGTAGGATGTATCAAATAATTATATCATATTGCTTTGTCCAACTTACTTCAGCCTTCTTTGTCAAAATGAATGATTACTCTAAAATATCTCATTTTTTTAGTAATATTTCATAATTTTTAACTAATAAATCTTGTACTCAGTCAACTCTTCATCTTATGTGGGAATTTACTCATTTTTTGGGTATTTTCTTTTATTCATTGGATTTATCTCATCCCAACACTTGGATTAATCTTATTGGTCCATATAGGAACCTTAATTGGACCATAATCTAAAATTTTCAAAAAATCTTGACCCTTAGGCTAAGGTCTTTTAAATCATTTTTAATTAATTCCAATTGCACCTTGGAAAATTTATTTTGATTTTTTGTTTTAGGGAAACATATTTTGATATTTGTAGAATTTATATATCCAAAAATATCTCAATATTGAATTACCACTCTCTAGAAATTTTTATCTCACTAGGCAAAAACAAGGAAAAATAATATTTTCTTGTATTCAGAAACAGGGAATGATTATAGGGGATTGAAGTAGAGACTTATTCATTATTCAGGCTGAGGAGGAATCTTACAAGTAATTTGCTACCTTGGATCATATACATGACAAGCCATGGTCACCCAATCTGATGTTCGTCGGGTGTGGTCGAATTCTATCCACGCAGGTCGCAGGTCGCAAAGCCGTCCGTGATTCGATTCACCGTATCCAATCCTGAAGGCGGGTCCAATGGTGGACATTTTTAAAATATAGCACTTCTCACCTAAAGACCCTTGTCTTGGGAACCTGCTTCTGTGGAAGAAGTTGTAAGTGCACTCTCGCTTCAGCTTCAGAAGTGCATCCAAGCCAAAACTCTCCTTTGAAGGGCCTTGCCAAGCTGCAATGACTAACGTCCGAAACCTAAAAAATAAATTGTTCAAATATTACAATGCATCTTATCTAGATTTTAATAACTATTTAACACCTACCAAATTTTACCAGCTATCTTCCACTAGTGGTCCCATCTCCTCTGCAATGTTGATGAACTCTTATTCCCCAATGAAATGTGAGGAACCACCTTCGTAGCACTAGTGCTGCCATGACAATTTCTTTTGCCACACACATTTGAACCTTCCTTTCCCCAGCATTGCGATCCACCCCTAGCACCTTGGACACCATTTTCTTGGTCCTATCAGTTAGTGCCTTTGATGTGCCTGCACGTACATTATGTTGATGGGTGCTGATGTGTATCATTAATCTGCTCATTGTCTCATCAAAGGGCATCATGTAATAGATGTAGCAATGCACATTGCTGGAACTGAGCAGTAATGGCAAAGGAGCTTCCCAGATGCATTGCTACACTCCTCTCCAATTGGTTGGTGCCTTTAACATGCTTCCAATAAAATGTGATGTATTTGACACCCTATGGTTCTTTAAATGCGGGAAAAGTTCATTAACACACTTCAAACTACCGAGAAAATTGTTTTGTCAACATACTCCAAGGAAGGCAATTTTAAAGGTTTGCGGCTTTGACCACCAGTGGGGATCATACTTATGCTTCATGGAGTCCATTCCTAGGCATGTTCCCATGGTGAATGGGAAATCAAATGCAATATCACCATTGTATTATCTAGGAATCTCCACGGACTTGATAATGTATTTGACATTTAGCAAAATCTTTGTTAATGTGTTTCCCTTCTTCATGCTGAAAAGGTATTCTAAAATGCTCTTACCTTGTCCTCTTGCAACACTGGATGAGCCTAATGCATCGGTATCCTTGTTATCTTGAAAGGGACTGCATAAATCTATCACATTATTCACAGTTGGAAGATCTCGGCGAGCTGTCTAAGATGGCTATTAGTTTTGGGTTTGACTTCAATGAAGAATCAACTATTACCGAGAGTAGTTGGCTGATAGAGAGTCCTCAAGTATGTAGAACTCCTCCTCCTCATGAGATTAGAGGTTGCCTCGAGAGGGATGTGTAACTCTTGGGTCCCAATACTTACTAGGGCTTGCAATCCACAAAATGAATGGGGAGCTACTTGCTTATGTAAAAACTTTTCACTCACCACAACCTGTCCATTGTTGAAACTCAATTCTTTCTTAGAAGATGGGAAAGTGATTGTGCAACTCATTATAAAGAGAAGAAAAAATTAAGTACACAAGAATAAAAAAGAATGGTACAATAGGTAGGGAGTACACAAGTACTAAATGGTGACTAAGACCCTTAAAAAAGTTGGCCATTTTTAATTAGACCGTTATAATTTAATTATATTTTTTATTATTTTAAAAAATCAAAAATCTAAAAAATAAATATATATTAAAAAATTTATTTTTTCCAAAATTAGAATTCAGTCATCTCTCTCCTATTTCTCTCCGTAATCTCCTTCATCATGGTTTATAAGATGAACATCAAAAAATATAACCATCTAAAAAACTCGACAAATTAAAGAGGTTAGCACTATGAAGTAGTGTCAACATTATTACTACATCAAAGAAGTTGGCATTATCAAGTAGTCCCAACATTATTTCTACATCAAAGAAGTTGCATTATGAAGTAATGCCCACATTATTACAAACCTCAATACTTAGGAAACACACTCATAAGTTTCTACGATGGGCAACCATTTATTGGGCCGTATTCCTAATTAATTGCTCGTTCTCATCGTTAAATGACTTTGTATGTCATCCAATAAGCAATTGCACTTGATATTCTGAGCTCAAACATATCTATCATTGCCAATATGTTCTCCTTTCCTTTGATTATTTACTTCAATTCCAATAATAAACTCCCCGAAATCTCTCTAGCTTGGTACAAGTCAAGATTAATTGAGTCATTCTTGTACATCTCATCAAGCGCCATGTATCCTTGCAAGATGATATATTCCATGGTAAGCTCCTCTAACAATGGCGTGGTTCTCATGACGCATAAATAAACATAGAAGTGGGCCCTTGGAGGAGCTGAGGAGGCACTTGAGGAAGGTGTGGGATGAGGAGGCGCTTGAGGAGGGGGCACTTGAGGAGGAAGGGCTTGATAGAGGATCAGGGTGGAGGGGGTGCTTAAGGACGGTGCGAGCGGATGTGGAGTGGGCGTGAGAGGAGGGCGCGAGAGGAGGGAGGAGGGGCCCGAGAGGAAGGCAAGAGAGGAGTTGGAGGGGGCACTTGATTCCAACGTGAGAGGATGTGGTGGGGGCACAAGAGGAGGGCGTCAAAGTGGGCGCAAGAGGCATCAAATAGCCATGCGTGGCATGGCCACGCCACACATGGCTTGTGCTCTAAATAGCCATATGTGTCATGGCCACTCCACGCGTGGCTGCCACATGTGATGCCCACGATCATGGGCCTCACACGTGGCTGCCACATGTATTGCTCGAGTGCAAGCAATACATGTGGCAGCCACGTGTATTGCTCGAGTGCAAGCATTACATGTGGCAGCCATGTGTAGTGCATCGTGCACATGGCACCACGTGCACAACACACTACACGTGGAACCTACGTGGAGGACTGCACAGTGGCCCAATCCACGTGGGCGATGCCATGTGCACGATGCACTACACGTGGCACCTACGTGGACTACATAGTGGCCCAATCCACGTGGGTGCCATGCTTGCATAGGTGGCACCGATTAGATGGCACGACGTGTGTTTTTTGCAGGCCACGTGGCACATGATAGTGTGCCACATGGTCTGTCTAGTCCACATGGCGAGCCAATAGCTGGCCACGTGGACTAGCAACAAGTACACATGGACTGTTAAGTCCACATGGCATCGCCACCACGTGTAATGCCCGAGGTCAGGCATTACACATGGCACTACCACATGTAATGCCCGCGCTCGGGCATTACACATGGCATCGCCACGTAGACGCATGCATCTATGTGACAAACCATGTGGCCACACCACGTGGGCTATTTAGTGCATGTGGCTCAGCCACGTGTAATGCCCGAGCGTGAGCATTACATGTGGCATTGCCACATGGACTGTTTAGTCCATGTGGCATGGCCAAGTGTAATGCCCGCACTCGGGCATTACACTTGGCCAATCCATGTGGCTTTTGCCGCGTTAGTGGGAAAGGCTACACAGACTATGCAGCTAGCCACGCAAGCCAGCCGCATGGCCAGCATGGCCACATAATGTGGGCACGGAGGCCACGTTGCGTGGTCACGTGGTCGGCTGTGCCACGGCTATTAAGCCATTGCACAGCCACTATTGGGGGTTCACAAAAGAGCCCTCAACAGCCTCAAAATCCCTCCTCTCTCACTCGCTCGTCCTTCCCTCTCTTGCTCCTCTCTGGCTCGCGCTCCTCTCTTGCTCGCCCTCCTGTCCTGCACCCCTTTCTCTCTCTCTCTCTCTCTCTCTCTCTCTCTCTCTCTCTCTCTCTCTCTTGCCCTCCTCTCTCATTCAACCACTCAATAGCCATCCTCCCTCTCTTGCCCTCCTCTCTCGCTCAACCACTCAATAGCCATCCTCCCTCTCTCTCTCTCTCTCTCAACCTCTCAACAGTCATTGTCGTTGTCGTCTCTCTCTCTCTCTCTCTCTCTCTCTCTCTCTCTCTCTCTCTCAACCCCTCCCACAAAGAGTCGAGCTCTCTCTCTCTCCCACCACAAAGAGTCATCCTTTCTCCCTCAACAAGCATCCCTCAACAAGCGTGCCTCAGCGGTCTCAATGGTTGGAACACCCTCAAGCGATAATGGTCCTCACTTGATCCTCAAGCGATAATGGTCCTCACTTGACCCTCAACGCACCAAAGGAAGAGTTCTCAATCATCAAACTTCTCCAGGTAAACTTCATATATGGATAGCAAAACAATTCCAATAGCATCACTTGTAATTGGAATCAAAAATTAATGAAGTTTAAATACTAATTTAAGATAATTACATCACATGTTAAATCACAAAAGACTAATTTAAGTAATATGGATGCGTATTCAAGAAAAAATGCCTCCACAGACTCGTTTGCAATCGAAAGGGTTCTCTAGATCGCAACATGAGATCATTCTCTCGCAAGATGTGGACATATCACAAGTGGCCACATCAAGCAAGGTGACAAACACCTTACAATTGTAGTTGACTATGGAAGTTGGTTCTTCAAATGGCTGTCGACAATCGTGTGGCCAGGAGTTTGTGAAAGAGAGTTTTGGTCAAGTGGTTGATTGACACATCTCTATATGAATTGGGTGGAGGACCACTTGGTCGACAACCAAAACCGCCTTCCTAGAGTGCCGCTTTGTCGCCTCCTTGTGCAAACCCAGCAATCTGCAACAACGAACGACGAGGATTCTATCAAGGGGTTGATCAGAAGCATCGAGGAGAGCAAGTACCAATCGACAATGGCATCATTCATTGTCTCAGAGGGATTCCTAGGCAAAGCCCCCATTCCATTTGACCGTCGAAGTGCAGCTGGCCACGATCTATCATTATCAGGTGAATTTGACATGGTATTAGAGGAGACCTTTGGATGGAAATAGATGGTTGGCAAGATGTTCTTTGTTTGGGATCGCAACCATTGACTCAAAGCTTGGAAGGAATGGGTGAATACGAATCGAGTCAAAAAAGAGAGGATTCTTAAGGTGAATTGCAGAGTGGTCCGGTTCCTTGAGGAAGAGGAGGCGGAGTTCTTGTTGGTGCTACGCATGATCAACAAGTAAGTACATTGTACAATGTGTAAATGAAATGAAGAAACATTGTGTATGTCATCTTTTGGCTTGTTTATAATGCATGCAAATTTTTCAAGGTCACCACTATTCATGTGCTGAACACAATGGCACATGATATATTTATGATGCAGCGTGTGGGTCTTGCCGATCCACAATCATTGTTGTCAACGTTTCGTGATGCTGATTGTGCATGGGCCTAGAAAATGCTTACTCATTGGGGACCCAAAAGATCCAAGTGGTTAAATCTTCCCATGGCACTCTTGTCACAATTAGTTTTCAAGGTGTGTGCGCATTGCAATATGTTTTGATTTCAAAATATATTTCTTAATGTTTTCATTTCCAAGTATGTTTCTTAAATAAATATAAATGCATTGCAGTCAGACTTGAATGCCACGTTCCAGGCCAAGATCAATGTCTTGCCTGAGTGAGGGAAGAGAGAAGACATGATGGATGCATAATTGTTTGACAAGAACTATAGGGATGCCCTAAAGGAGACGGAGACACTCTTCACTAAAAAGGGGACATGAGCTGGCACAAATTGCCAACCCGACTGTGGTAAAGAGTTCTTTAAAAAAGTGATCTCATACCAAGGGTGGGTTGAAAAGGCTAGAAAATTCACTATGTCGAAGCTAGCCGAGATTGCTCGAGCACATGTTTCAAATGAAGAGTAAGATCTTCAGCTCTCTTGTTGCATTACATTTTTTTTAGTTATTAGAAACCTAATGCTTGTTTACAATGTAGGAAATGTAGGCTGCTTGACATATTGGCTATTGGCAAGTTTGCTATGAGGGTTGCACAGATTCTGCCATCCGACAGAGCCTTCTTCATGTGAATCCATCGTCATGTGTATTGGTTCCAATTGATTGAGTACACGCTCCAATTGTACGCGAAGCTCGAGAGGCAGGCTCACCTGCAGTAGAGCTGGCATGCACAAAAGAGCCTGAGAATACTCTGGAGTAGGTATCATGGATGCCCTGAAATCTTATAGGAAATCTCATTTTGAGAAGGCATTCGTCAGGTGGAAAGGACAAATGCATGCTACCTTGGATCCTGACCAGCAACCACACTACCATGCACAGCACAACGCCTCTTGTACAGGTATAAAGTACCACAACTCTTTTTTTTTTGCCTTGCATGGTGGAGAAGTTGTCCTCCTTCTTGTATTGGTTTCTTAGACCTCTTTAATGGTTGTGTATTAGGTGGTGGGTGAAGTAGTGTATGTGATCGGGTCTACATTCCCGAGTACCCTTCACACGGATGGGTGATGTCTGAGGTGGAGGAGACAGGATTGTACCCCCCGAAGAGTGGATTGACAAGCTTCGGGGGGGCAAGGACACATGGATACTTTGTCCATGGTGGTTAGACTACCCAGAGGGGGAGTTTCCTCCAAAGGAGGCAGAGCAGTTTCAGAGTACGTTTCCTTGTGCATAGTGTTTAATTTGTATGAGGTATGAAGCCTGTTTTTCTAATGTTGGTTGAATGCAATGGCCAGAAAGGGCAAGAAGCCTGCCCTCGAGCAAGTATTGACCCCTAAGAAGAAAAAGGGTAAGAAATCCACACCTCTATTGTCCCAAAAAAGGTCACGCGGCTAGACTTGGAAGGGGATGACTCAGATGAGAAATCTGAGGTAGTCATTCCAAGGATGATGAGCATGAACATGAGCGGCAGTCCCATGCACAGCAAGGCAAAGAGCAGGTGGCCCCTTCGCATGGCGAGACCCAAGAGCAGGGGTCGGAGAGTTAAAAAAATGATGAGGCGGACCTCTAGGGATCTAGTAAGTACACTTAATGTGTTAAAGCATTCATTAGATCATTTATTTATCAACGCTCATAACATGTATTTGGTGTTGTGTAAATGTAGACTACCGTCCCATTGTGGTGAACCCCCTGCACTTAGTTTTGAGCTTGAACATTGATCACCTCCGTCTCGCGCTTATGGGAAAGCAAAAACACAGGTACGATCTCTCAGGCGTGCGAGTGACTCTCTCCATTCATCATCATTATAGCGTTTGGACTCCCCTTACATACTTTGTTGTTCCACGAATCTTGCAGTATTGCAGTGATTCATGGGATCTCTAAAATGAGGTGGGGAAGCATGGACGCCTTCGATAGCCTTGGAGACATGCGCTTGGTGCGGGTTGATTTTCCTACAGATACATGTCTCCACACAAGGGCGCTTTAGAGGTTCCTTGGTGGAATGTTTTTCGGCAGATACTTGTGGAGGCGGTTTTTTGCTTGCTGCAGAGTTCCTACATGCCGATGGCACTATGGTGTGCACTGTATGTGTGGGGCACCTAGGGATTGTTGTGTGTGGGAGGCAGGAACTTGAAACTTCACATTGCAAAGGACTTTATTCTTGTGTGTCCCGCGATATCTCTATGTCATGTCGTCAGAAGATGGCCAAGAAGTGGTGAGTGCAGGATTCTTTGGTTTTTGTGAAAGTCAAGCTCAATGATTTCCCTCTCTAAAGTACTTACTAGTGTGTGCAAGTAGGTCTCTGCTTTGGTCATCTCTATCTTCATGCACCCCAGTGAGAGTAGGTCCGCTCGTCCAAAGTATGACAGGAGGCGAGGTAGCTGCAAATTGTGGAGGTTTTGAGGTTGGTAATGATATCTTCTTGGAGCCGAAAGCACAGGAGGAAACCTCCCCATACCAATTGAATGCAAATGGGGATCCCATTTGATATACTGTTGAGCATAGCAATCCTTTCGCAAGGTAATCATGTGCACGATTCAAGTAGTGAAATCATTATATAATCAATGTCTTAGACATTGTCATCCATTTGTACATATGGTAATTGTGGGCTTCTACTATGGCAGGTGGTTACTCAGGATGTTCACTGATCGGCGGGGAAGCAGTCTTTGATTTCTTTGCTAGTACTGGGTCCATGGCTAGAGCATGTAGGACACTTCAACAACATTGCATTAGCATGGAGAGCGACGAGGTGTCCCTTAGTTCTTGTCTGTGAGACCACTTGCCATTGTGCACGATGATTTGGATAACCAATTCTTTAGGGGTGAGGTCAGTGAGATTGTTCTCGACGAGAATAGCAGATGGACGTGGGGGCGCCATATTCTCCAGTCCTCCTGGTATCCATGAGCCCAACATAGTCTAGTGCTTCGTCAAGGCCACCTAGTGTTCCAATGGAGCCCCAATATCGACATGTCTTGCCATATACATCCCCCGTAGCTTCATTTGTAATTCCCTCATGGGCACCACAGCCTAATTTTGCAAGGCCACTTTTTCCAGCTGCACTTGCACTTGCACCATTTGGTAGAGGTCCCTACCCCATATCACCTCCCTTCTTCCACCAGGGAGTCCGGCATCCGTACTAATGTATTTCAGTAGCTTGTAATGTTTGAAATATATTGGTTTTAGACATTATTGTGGTTCACTCATATTATGACAATGGCTTTGTTTTTTGCTTCTTTCATGATGGCATAGATTTTTGAGAGAGATGATGCAATTGGAGTGAGATCTCAACAACATGAGAGAGAGAGAGAGACAGAGAGACAGAGAGAGTGAAAGAGAGAAAGACTGTATGCTCGAGATATTAAAATAATAACAATTATGATTAAAGTAGTTTTTCTTATGCTTAAAATAATAATTCTAGTGCTCGAAAAAGTAAATTTTTATTCCTTTTGATGTTATAAAAATAGTAGAGATTCCCATGTTCTTCTAGACACATCCCGCACAACTCTCCCCTTATATCTTCATATTGCAATAGAGTCCTTGTGAACTCTATGGTTATGGCTTCATCTAGTAATCCCTCTAATACTACTATGTTTGCAACCATCTTAAGTAAAGCTCTTCAATCTTTCATGCAACTCAAAGAAAAGGAACCTAGATAGGATGTCATTTTGGAGGCATGGACAACAACGTCTGAAGTAAATGAGATCTACAAGAAGCTAAAACATGCCAAGCGGTAGACCTTGTAGACAAGAATATGCTAGAGGTGAAAGCAGCTTCAACCATTGGGATATGGAGAGCTTTCGGCATCATTGAAGAGGAAAAGGAGGATCACACGATGGATGAAATGACTCAAGCTTTGAGATGTAGATAGCTTATATGATTGATAAACTACCCCTAAAGAGTAATTAGGCCAATTGCAAGTATGAATGGAGAATGGATCAAAAGACCAGCTAGCGTAGAAGCATTGTTTTCTGGTTGTAGACATCGAATTGCATCGATTCCTCCTGGCTATAGATTAGCCTAGGTTGAGCAAAAATCTCGTAAAATGGCTTGGCTAATGGTTGAGAGAACAAGCAATGCTAAGCACTTGAATTTTGGGCCACAAAGGGGAAGAATGGATAAGATAATGATTAGTGCCTAATTAGTTGATTTATAAAGTGATGTGGGGATAGGGAAGGCTATGATACCAAGTTGAAAATCATGGGTATCATATGCATGATTATGGTGATTATTCCTAATCCTACATCAATGTGACGATTAAGGTAATCTACAGTGGATGATGCCTAAGCTTAAGCATGATGATTAACTACTAAACTAATTAGTTGATTTAGAAAAAGATTTCTGCACTAGGGGTCCTAATAGGAGCTAGAAGCCCAAACTCCTCATCAATGCTCTACTCTGATTCACTAAACTATCCATCAAGATATGAGTTCCCTACTTAAATGTCAGTCGGACCAAGGGACATCAAACTTCTCTTTACTTTTATGTGATGCACTTGTGGGTTCAACCTCATGCACATCTTCAAAACATGTGGGTTTAACCTCATGCAAAACCTTTGCCATATACACATAAGGTGAGATACTTAACCATCATACATCAAATAAATAAGGTTTTTAACCCTACCCAACCTACGTGGTCTTGAATCTATCCTTGGTGTCCTTGTGGGGCTACCTAAGCCTTCCTTGCACTACTAGAGGTCCTGATAGTCTGGAATCCCAAACTCCTCATCAAGGCTCTACTCTGATCCACTAAACTCTCCAATCAATATATGAATTCTTTACTGAAATGCCAAGCATACCAAGGGACTTATTAACCTTCTCTTTACCTTTATGTGATGCACTTGCTAAACTTATAGGATTGATTTTCTGATGTAGTGTGGTTTATTAACAGACCCACTGCTAGAGGACTCTCTCAATCCACTCAATGACTGTGATTGTTAACATATATTATGTGTAACCACTTGCTCCTGTGCATTAGCCCCAATTGAGTCTTTTACATCATCATACCAACTGCTTATCTCATCGAAGACAACATCCCTGCTCACCCGCATCTCACGTGTGACAGGGTTGTAACATATGTACCCCTTTTGTTCAAGGAAGTAACCAATGAACACACATTTTTCAACCTTTGGATCTAACTTACTATGTAGCTAATGAAGAATGTGTACATATATAATATATCCAAACACTTTCAAGTGTGACAAATGTGGTTTTCTACTAGTATACTTTTCCATTCTCTCCCTCTCCTATGCTCAAAGCTTCATCCCTTTCTTCTTTACTCTCGAGCTTCCATGGAAATTTTCATCCATGCTTTGAGGTGAGCTTTCCTCTTCCTTCCCCTCTTTGCTTTCTCTTTCTCCTCTCTCTTTGCCTTTCCCTAACCCTAGCTTCTGTATAGAAGTGCCAATATAGAGCTTTGATGGAGAGCTCCCCATCAAAGATCTCTTTTAGGCTTTCTATTTAGAAGAAAGGGTCAGGGTTTCATAAACCACAAGCTTTCTATTAAGTTTGTATTAGGATTAGGGTTAAAGAGACTTACCTTGTTTTTCTCCTCTTCCCCTTCTCCTCTTTCACTTCTCCTCTTACTTTCTCATATATTAAAATATAGTATACTTTTTAACTTTTTGTTTTATTTTGTTGATGTTTTGTAGGCTTATTCAAGTCAACAACCCTACCTTCTTGAGGTAAGAGCTCACTCCTTTCTATTATGCTTTTAGGGATTTTTAGGATTTTATGCTTTTAGGGTTTTGTATTTTTGGGGTTTTATGCTTTTAGGGTTAGCTCTAAGCATGTATAGAACTCTCAATAATCTCAATGCATGCAATAAGCATGTATAGAGCTCTCAATGAATGCATAGAGCTCTCAATGCATTGAGAGCTCTCAACGCTCTCAATGCATGCAATAAGCATGCATAGAACTCTCAATAATCTCTATGCATGCAATAAGCATGCATAGAGCTCTCAATGAATGCATAGAGCTCTCAATGCATTGAGAGCTCTCAACGCTCTCAATGTATGCATAGAGCTTTTAGAGTTTTGTATTTTTTTTGGATTTAATGCTTTTAGGGTTAGCTCTAAGTATGCATAGAGCTCTCAATGCTCTCAATGCATGCATAGAGCTCTCAATACATGCATAAATCACACATAGGGCTCTTAATGCATGCATAGAGATCTTAATGGTCTCAATGCATGCATAGAGCTCTTAATGCTCTCAATGCACTAATCACTTTGTTTAATCTTATATTTTTTAATACATAGAGCTCTCAATGCTCTCAATGCATGCAATAAGCATGCATATAGCTCTCAATGCATAGAGCTCTCAATCTATGCATAGAGCTTTTAGATTTTTGTATTTTTTTTTTGGATTTGATGCTTTTAGGGTTAGCTCTAAGCATGCATAGAGCTCTCAATGTTCTCAATGCATGCATAGAGCTCTCAATACGCACAGGGCTCTCAATGCAAGCATAGAGATCTTAATGCTCTCAATGCATGCATAGAGCTCTTAATGCTCTCAATGCACTAATCACTTTGTTTAATCTTATATTTTGTAATCACTTTGTTTGATCACGTTGTTTAATATTATGTTTAATCTACTAATCACATTGTTTAATCTTATGTTTTGTAATTACTTTGTTTAATATTATGTTTAATGTAATCACTTTGTTTAATATTATATTTTGTAAGTCTTACACTAATCCTCTCTTTCGGCTTCACAAAAAAGAGGTAAACCCTCTTTTTCTTTTAATAGTTTGTGCAAGATCTATGTTTATTGCACCCTTGGGTGCCTGGTTTAGGTTTAATTTAGGCTTGTATAAATCTCTATGTATAGGCTTACAAGCTTATGCATAGGCTTGCAAGCTTTATACATAGGCTTGTAAAGCTTATGCATAGGCTTGCGTAAAGCTCTATGCATAGAACCTATGCATAGGCTTGCAAGCTTTATGCATAGGCTCTATGTATAGGCTTGCATAAAGCCTATGCATAGGCTCTATGTATAGGCTTGCATAAAGCTCTATGCATAAGCTAGCAAGATTTATGCATAGGCTTGCATAAAGCCTATGCATAGGTTTGCTTTATGTATAGCCTATGCATAAAGCCTATTCATAGAGCTTGCATAAAGCTCATGCAAGCTTTATGTATAGGCTTGCTTACAAGATTTATGTATAGCCTACGCATAAAGCCTATTCATATAGATCTTGCATGAAGCTTTATGTATAGGCTTGCTTACAAGATTTATGTATAGCCTACGCATAAAGCCTATTCATATAGATCTTGCATGAAGCTCTATGCATAGGCTTGCATAAATCTCTATGCATAAAGCCTATGCTACATAGGCTTGCAAGATTTATGCATAGGCTTGCATAGAGTATGCGTAAAGCCTATCCATAGATCTATGCATAGGCTTGCAAGATCTATGCATAGGCTCTATGCATAGGCTTTATGCAAAGCTTTATGTGTAGGCTCTATACATAGGCTCTATCCATAAGCTTTATGTATAAAGCTTATGTATAAAGCCTTTATGCATAGCTATGTATGAATGTTTTATGCTTTGAGCAATTGACTCATGCATTTATTTGGTTTGGTTTATATGTAGTATAGGTAATGTCAATCGACCCATAGAACTTAGATGTCATAAACCTGTTCAATATCATCAACCAACAATATGGGCAGCAAGCATGGACTCAGTTTTTACAAGCACAGGTAGGTTTTGACATCCCTTTTCACATACATAGAGTTTATTATTTATGCATTTTATAAGTCAATTCATTTAATCTTATATGTAGGCCAATATACCATCGGGCCAATGGACTCTATATAGGTAATCTACTCATATGGCCAGTCGTCTCCATGGGGATAGTCCACTCCATTGATAGGCATAGGTCTGAGTGGTGCAAGCCCACATGCTATGGTTGTAAATGAGCCTACATCACCAACATTTACTAGACCCACCCCCCGCTCCCTCACATCCATCTTCACCACACGACATCATAGGGGATTCTAGGGGGTCTAGTAGACATAGTAGGGAGGGGGAGCAGGGTGCTTTTGCTTTGGCAAAAGTAGCACTAGGTCTCTCAAGTCATCTTGCTAGCGGCCAGGGGGTGTCATCATCCACTCATTTTGAGCCACCCCCGAGGAGAGCCATCTCAAAATTTGATCCACAAACCCTACCATATAATGTAGATGTCGATGGGGCCCTCCTAGATGCTAGAGGGAAGCAATTCATCAACCAGATGCATGTACTTGCTAACTTGGAGTTCACAAACTCCTTTAAGAAGTGGAAATCCTAGGATGAGATATCAAAACAATATGTTATTGATGTGCTCAAGACTTAGTTTACTATTCCACATCTGGGTCTTTCCTTCTCTCAGAGCACTGGATGAAGAAGAGGATAAAGCTTTTGCTCCCTAATAATAGGAGAGAAAACATTAAGAGAATGGCCAAGAACAACATGGAGAAGTGAAGCGTTTGCTCGAGAGGAGTGGAGACACCCATGAAGCTTTGTGAGAGGAAGCATCCAAGTTCTTTTCCAACAACAAGCAGTGGTGGCAAGTGCTTCACGACCACAGAAGCAAGGAGCATTGCACTTTGGCTCGGGAGGAAAATCATCCTTTCTTGCTCACACTTTGTAAGCATCTATTTTACTATTTTCCTTATTCAAACTAATTTATTTTTAAAGTATATTGTTTCCTTTAACTAATTGTATCTTTTTTAGATTATTTTTTGTAGAGGGAGGTTGTTGGGCGTGACCCAACAAAAGAAGAGTACAATTATGGGTATAGAGTCCCCCATCTGCAATTGTGGGCTTGGATGCATACCAGAGGTGTACATTTGAACGAGTCAATTTTGGGGACTCAAGCACGAGATAAATAACACACAAGCTTTTTATTATCTATATGTAATTGTCTTTTATTGTTTTATACTTATCTTACTCTTGTTTGCATGTATGTAGGAGGAAGAGGAAGATCCGGACTATGAATGTGAAGTGGGTGAAGCAAGTGAAGATGAAGAGAAAGACAAAGACGAGCCGGAGGAATTTGATAAAGATTCTGATTAGCCATACCTTCCTTGATTTTTATTGTATATAACCAAAGGCCTTACCAATCAAGCAATATAATACATACTTTGTTCACTTACATTCTTCCCAGTTTTAATTTCTTTATCAAGTTTCTGTCTATAAAAAAAAACAAAAAGAGCTGGGGCGCAGACTGGGGAGTCCTATGATGACTCACCAATCTTCCCCCGATTTTTTTTCCACACAATGCAATCATTGCTTAGCAGAAGCAAAAATAGCAACGAAATATCACTGCTGAGCAACAAAATTTTGCTATTATTTTCGGTGCTGAGCAGCGATCTTGACATCTCCGTACCCTTATAGTTATAAAAGCGTTGCTATTTTTGCTGCTAGACCCTCATTTTGATATAGTGAATCCATTTTTCAAGCTCTCGTTTGCTGCAGTCCTAATAGTAGAGTATGCCATGCAATCAGGGGCTCTGGCCCCATGGGTCTTCTTCAGGGATTATAGTTGGAAATCCTTGTAGTATCCTAAATTTTTGGTGGGGTCTAGGTAATGGTAAGGCTTATGTTGCTTGCTTTTTTGTGGGCTTGTTTTGGAGAGGGTAGTTCAAAAAGTTGTAGTTGCATTAGTTCTTTCCCTTCCTTCGGTTTCTTTATGTGTTCTTCAAGCTTTTATGTTTTCTGTGCAAAGACTTGTCAAATTGCTTGTCCATAGCCATGGATCCCTTTAGGTTGTTGTTCCTTTTCTTACTGGGCCTAGGAGTCTTTTTTCTTCATCCTACTTGGGGTTTGTATCTGTCTCTAAATTTGGCTTTTGGTCCCATGACCCTTGGCCATCTTTGTCTTTGTCCTTTTCAAGCACTATGTCATCCTTCTTCTCCTCATCTTACCCCTCTTTCTTCCCCTTCTTGTTGGAGCCATGAATCTATTTGATTCCCTTTGTGATTTTCTAAATGTTCTAGATCCTCAAGGAGGTCTTCTAGATCTCCTAGTTCTTCATGTGGGATGGTCTAGTGGTATGCAAGAAGAAAGCATTTTCTTCTATCTGTATTTTTTACTATTTTTAGACCATGATATAGAGCAGTAAAAAGTTTATGCGCTCATAGGTCAAGTAGGCCATCTTTGCTAAATTATGCTAATAGGCCTTGGCAGTCAACTGCTTTCTCATTCTCTCTACCTTGTATATAGCCATATCCATCGACACTCTAGCTATGTGTTGTTCAACTGTAAGCTCAATTTGGGTGAGCTGAGATAAGGTCATCATAAGTCAAGTAGGCCATCTTTGCTAAATTATGCTAATAGGCCTTGGCAGTCAACTGCTTTCTCATTCTCTCTACCTTGCATATAGCCATATCCATCGACACTCTAGCTATGTGTTGTTCAACTATAAGCTCAATTTGGGTGAGCTGAGATAAGGTCATCATAAGATGCCCAAGGTAGAGATAATTGTAGAGCGGTTCTCTCTACTGGGCAATATAGTGCTCATAGAGTACTACCGATCAACAAATGTGTTAAGAAACACAATGTCAATCCGAGGACTCGACCCGATTAGTGCATGAAGGCTTATCCCATGAGGGAGAGCTCACATACACAAACCACCACTTGACAATTCAACCATTCAACACCTCAATCAATCTCTCAATCCCTTAAATCCACTACACTAATCAAGAGAACAAGCAATGCATGGCAATCTCTTAATCCCATTCAAACATTGATTAAATCTTAGCTTTCCCTAATGCCTGCAAACCCATAAGCGTGCATCTACTAACCCACAAGCTTAAGTAAGCATAGAATGTAACATTCACAAACCCACAATCTCATAGAGAGAGTCTATCCATGAATAACTCATTGCCAATGAAGTGGGCAAGAGCTTGCATCAATGGAGACTACACACACACACACTACAAGCATGCAGCATACACAAGAGAAAGAAAGAAGCATTCAACTAATCATAGATTAATCTACTTCAATGATGCTAAAACAGATTAAGAGAAAGAAGTGGAGCTATACTCATTGGAGCTTGATGCTCATTAGAGTACAATAGAGAGAGAGTTAGAGAGTTGCCATAGCTTGAGAGCTCAAGAGCTTCACTCAATAGCTTATGAGAATGGCCAAAAACGTCCACTTTCTTTAGCTAACATCTCTTTTGTAGAGACTAACCCTAACCCTAGGCCTCTTTCACACATGGGCAGACAACCCCATAAGTGAGCCTTGCTTAATACACTTAGGACTCTCATTTAGAACCCACATTGGCCTAAAATGATTTACATTGCACTTTGGCACAAAAATATGAAAAAAATATGTGCGTCTTTATGTTCCCATGGCTACAATCCCGCTCTCTTGCATTAATTGCTTCCGGCCTCCTTCCATAATCCGTGTTCCCGTGAGTGTTCCCGTGGAACATTCCCCCCTTCCTAAATCGCACACGTCCTCGGGCGCGGTAGAAGCAAAAGTTGTAAAAAACAATGGAAGACAAGTAAAGCCTTTTATTGAAAAAAAAACAGCAATGACAATCTCACACGTGAGCATGCAAGTGAAAGGCCGATTAGAGTTTTAAAGAGTGCTAAAAGAAGTGAGTAAAGACTAATCAAAGTGAGACTAAGTGGTAGATAGTGCTATGCAAAGGCAAGTGTGCTTGTACACCGCAGGTTATGACCGCAGTCTCAATGTCCTACAAGTGTTTAAGTTATTCCTAAGTGGCAACCCTACTCCTAAATATGAGCAATGGTGATTGGACCTTTCTTTCTTTCTTTCTTTTTTTTCTCTTTTTGTGTGTGTGTGTGTGTGTGTGTGTATAAAAGATGATAAAGAGGAAGGTTCCATCCCAATGAGACCCAAGCAATGGACAAGAGACCTCCGCTAAGAGAATCTAAAGGCCGCTAAGTATCTCAAGGGTGACAGACCCTTTTCTTTCTTTTTGACATAAGGAGTACCCCATGAAGATGAGGGCATCGGTCTCGAGGGCCCATAATGTACCCCAGAGTCCCACCAGCATCTATCAAGGCGATAGAGTCCTTGAAGGTCTTCATCTTAATCTTTAGATGTCAGTGTTCACCCCATGGAAACCAAGGCATCGGCCCCAAGGTGCTAAGACAACCCAAGGTCCTACCAAGCATTCCACATGGCCGTAGACACGTCATGTCTCAATTCACTTGTATATATTTTTTAGGGCATGATTTT
This sequence comes from Cibotium barometz, assembly GCF_041138505.1. Lineage (NCBI taxonomy): Eukaryota > Viridiplantae > Streptophyta > Polypodiopsida > Cyatheales > Cibotiaceae > Cibotium > Cibotium barometz. The sequence goes on along the minus strand of NC_141062.1, from coordinate 28,459,576 downwards.
CATAAATTTTTTATTAATCCTAGCTCCTAGCCCATACCTAAGAGGTAGCTACCACTAGGGATAACTAATAATTCGAGAGCATAAGAACTTGGATACTCCGTTGGCATATATCCTACACCGTCTTCAAATAGAAATACCTTCTACTAAGTCCTCTAAGAATCTAGAAATCACTCACCACATGGTAACAACTCATTTAAAACTTAAACTAGCCAACTGTGTGTGAACATGCAAACAATATATGCAAAAGTGAAAAGCACATAAAGAACAAAAGATTATGATTTGAATACACCTGTTGTAGTGCTCGTTGATGTTGTGCGTTTGCATTGATGCATTGCTGATGTTGTGCAGATTGCTTCTCTTTGCTCTTTGTAGGCATTGCATGTCTCCCCCCTTTCTAATTTGTGTGCACGGTAGGTGGACTATTGGGGCGTGTTTGTATGCTCTTGTTTAGCTGAGATCTCTGCAAAATGTCTTATTAACAAACAAGAAAAGAAAAGAAAAGAATAAAATTTGTTATTGGTGCCAATCACCGAATATAGTCGAGGGGAAAAACCTAGTGGGAGAAAAGTGCCCTGGCTTGTTGATCTTATTGTGGAGTTGATGAGCTTACCCTTGCACTGGTGGTGGATCCGTGTCCACTTCTGCTAGAAAGATGGTATCAATCACTGCAGGATGAAAGGACAACCCTGTACAAAAGCCGGCCTCTGGAGAAGGTGGTAGAGGAAGGAGTGCTTTCTCGCTAAAATATGGCATTGGTTCTATGGGAAGGTTAAGCAGACAATTCCGATTTTGGAATTTCTCTATATAGGTACTCATAGTGATCCAAAATTGACATGTTGAGGCTAGGGGAAGGAGGGCTTGCAAGATAGGTGGTTGCAAGTCATTTATGCATGTATCCCTCCATTGTTGTGCTTGAACCTCCTCAGGTAATCTACGTTGATTTGGTCCTCGGTCTGGTACTCTCACATCAAGAAGATTATGGCGTTGGGGTGTAATTCCCACAATTTGTTTCATTAAGCCCGTGCCATATCGTCGAAAGTAAGAGTGGCATAGCCAACAAATGTGTGAAGCTTCTCCTAATATGAGTTGTGCACACTCTTGACAATGTGGAAATGGGTGATGCTGTTGATAGAATAAAGTGACAAAGTGATGCCCACAACAAATTTCACCTAAGGGAGCATAAAAGTACCTAGAATAAGTTTAAAAAGGAGGAGTGCTATAACCCCCGCGATGTTCAGGTTGAGTACTATCAGGGTCAATGCATGGTGGACATGTATCTCGCCAAGTATCCATCAGGAGGTATCTGGGCGTAGAACAATGAAATTTAGAAACTTCAAACTTTATACACTCATATCCATCATTACAATCCCTATCAAAAACAATGTAGATAAGATTATCTCAAAAAGAACACAATTCTGTAAAGGCATAAGGAACCACATTAGTAAAAGTGAGACTATTCAAACACTGATCTACCAAAGAGCTTCAATTGTAGTGTTAATGCCTTACCTTTGGTTTTGGGTATGTCCTTCTTAAGAGATGGGAAGGTTAGCAATTGTCGAGGAATTTGAGCAAGATAAGAGGATTTAGGCAGTGAAGTGCTAGAATCCATGCTCAAAGGAGACTCATGTAAAGTTGGATTTATCCTAGGTACACAAGTTGATGGTGGAATTGTGTAACAAGGAGAAATTGGGACAACTGGTGATTCAATACATGTTTGGAGAAGGTCAACACAAGTAGATTTGTAGGTGCTATTACAACCACCTATCCTATCTTGAAGAGGTTGTGTTGATTTCCTTTGCACCCGCAACTAGGCTAGATGGTACAAGTTTGTACGCATCTTTGGGTAGCCAAATTGACAATTCCTTCTTGCCTGGCCTTCTTTGAGCAGTGACTAGAGTAGTTGAAACATGCCAGCCATGGTCCTCATTTGAGGACTCATCGATTATCCACATCATTTGAGGACTCATCGATTATCCACATCATTTGTCTTGGAGCTTGAAGAGCATATGTTAAAAGTGGGTTGTGTAAGGTAGAACTATCACCCTAGAACTACCACCCTTTTGACATGATAAAACTCGTGGAGCAGTAGATCCCAAGATGCAATCAGAATCAATTTGTAATTTGTATTGTCTATTCTTCCAATCTAATGAACAATTGGTAGCACTTAACCACCACGATCGACCAAGAACAGCTTCTACCACCACTGCCTTGGACTTACTAGCCACATAAAAGGGAACTGACATCTGGTGATCCTGAATGGACATCATAATGACACATTTTCCCTCTATAGGGTTATCTTCACCTGAGAAGCTTCGTAAGTCAATAGGAATGTGCACAAGTGTTGGTTGTCCCAAGGCTACCCATGTGTCAAATGAGAGAACATTATAATCTACACCAGAGTCAATTAAGGCAGAGACAAAGTAGGTAGTCTCACGAAGATGAAGACACACGTGAATATTGAAAGGATCGACATATTGTTCAATCATCAGTATTAGCCAGCTGTAAGGTCAACACAGAAGCCTTGCGATGCTCCTTGTCTCTTGCAATTCTAGCTTTAGCTTCTTCTTGAGCCTGACGTTTAAATAGGTCATGTGCTTCTTTCCATGTGTGGGCAGCATGTGTGGGTAGCATGCATTTGTTGAAGCATGACTTTAGTTAATGGTTCATTGTATTGCTTGAGACGACTTCCATTAATGAAGTTAGGCATTTGCTCACCTTCTAGTGTCTCTAAACGCACTGCACCACTTGGAGTAAGCTCATTAATCACAAACGGTCCTAGGCCACGTTTCTTGAGCTTTCTCTTATGCTTCTTAAGTGTGTACAAGAGCACAAGGTCCCCTTTTTTGAATCGGCCAGTTGTTACATTTCGATCATACCATTGCTTTTGTCTCCTCTTCTTGGCATACATCCCCATTACCGCCAATAAGCGGGTCTCATCAAGATTTTCCAATTCATCAATGCGTTGAGAAAGCTCATGACTAGTCCAATCCAATTGTTTAGCAACTCGTAGAGTAGGTACAAGAAATTCAATGGGAAGAATTGCATCTAGCCCAAAAGCAAGCTCAAATGGGGTTGTGCCCACATATATTTTATAGGCTGTTCTATATACCCAAAGAACTGAGTGCAACTTTTGCTCCCAATCAGTCCTATGTTCCTCAACAATCTTTGTGAGTGATGTGCAGAGAATCTTGTTAGTACTCTCAGCTTGACCATTGGTCTAGCGATGATATGGTGCAGAACGCTTGTGAATTACCAAAAATTCTTGAAGTAAAAACTCTATGACCTCATTCACAAAGTGCACACCTTGATCACTAACGATTTCAATAGGTAAGCCATAGCGTGTAAACACGTACTCATACAAGAACTTGGCTGTGGTTCTGGCATCATTTTGAACTGTAGCCTTTGCTTCTACCCATTTGGTCAAATAGTCAGTTGAGACTATAATATATTCGGCATGCGTGTGACGAGCTAGAGGTTTAATGGGACCGACAAAATCAATACCCCATTTGGCAAATGCGCGTGTGCTTAACATCGGCCGCAATGGCATATTGTCCTTTGTGATGGGAGGTTTGGTCCTTTGACAATCATCACAACGTTTCACAAATTCTTCGGCATCCATTTGTAAGGTTGGCCACCAAAGCCCAGACCATTTAATCAACTTAGCTGTGGTATTGCCCGTCCACCCCCAACACCTGCATGTGCATGAGTCAAGATTTTCAAGTAGTCAACTTCACATACACACATGCGCAAGTTGCCATCCTTGCCCCTCTTGTAGAGTTGGCCCTCTATCAGCATATAGTTGGCCGCTTCAACTTCAATAGCACGCTTTCGATATTTAGGAATTGTTCGATCAGTATGACCATGCTGAAGATAGTCCACAATATACTTACTCCAACTTGGTGTAGTTGAAATTTGGAATAATGTGACATTATGAATTGGTTGTTGAATATGACATAAAGCACAGTTACGAACAAATTTTTCAGCATCCGCATGCATGGTAGGCCACCATTGCCCATCCTGAGTTATACGTCGCACAAAGTAGTAGCTGATGCATGGATTCCACCAATACCCTCATGTGCCCATTCCAAGATCTCCTCATATTGGTCAGGGTTAGGTATAAGCCGCAACACTCCATCATTACCATGATGATATAATCTCCCTAAGATTAACTTGAATGGTCGCCATAGGTCCACATTAGGACTTGCTAGTTGTATCTTCCCACTTGTCAAAATTTCTAAGATGGGCTCAGACCATTTAGGAGCTGTCTCTACAAGGAAAAGTGTTGAATCTAACATATCATCATCCACATCCATAGGAGCTTCTCCAGAGGTGATTCGAGACAAATGATCTGCCCTTAGATGAGTTGTTCCTTTTCGGACTGCCACTTCAAAATCAAACTCATGAAGGATGACAAACCACCTCACAATCCTTCCAGTTGCACAAGGCTTATTCACCAAATATAGCAGTGCTTGATGGTCCACAAAAAATATAAATTTGTTTGCCAAAAGGTAATGGCGAAACTTTTTCACTGCATATATCATGGACAAACCTTCTCTTTCTGTTGTGGTATAATTCTTCTCAGCATTGTTCAACTGTCGACTAGCATATGAGATTGAGAAATCCTTATTATGTTCTCCCGATTGAGCCAAAATACATCCAATTGCAAAGTTTGAAGCATCAATATGGACATGAAAGATTTGGTTCCAATCTGGTGCCCATAAGATGGGTGCAGACACTAATGCTTGCTTCAACTTTTCAAAGGATTCCTCACACTCGTCAACCCAATTAAACTTTACAAGAAGAGCATATAATGGTCTAGCTAGGACAGCGTACATGTAGATGAATCGACGATAATAGCCACAATGTCCCATGAATATTTGTACCCCTTTAGGGTTGATAGGCCGAGGTAATGAGACAATGACATCAATTTTATCCATATCAGTTGAAATCCCATTGCGAGAAACAATATGGCCCAAAATTTTCCCTTGTCTTACCATGAATTTGCACTTGTCAGGATTCAAGCATATACGATAAACTTGACACTTTTGAAACACAAGTCTGAGGTGTTCTATATGATCATCACGCTCTTGTGAGTGAACACATACATCATCCATGAAGATCTCAAGAAATAGCCTAAGGTACTCCTTGAATACATGACTCATTAACCACTGAAAGGTTGCAGGTGCATTTGTTAGACCAAATGGCATAACACGATAGGCAAAGATGCCATCGTCAGTAGTAGCAAAGACTGTCTTGTGTTGATCCTTTGGATCAATTGACACTTGATTGTAACCGAAGAATCCATCCAAGAAACTATATGCCTTTTTCCCTGCAACTCGTTCCAAAACATGATCCGTGATTGGAAGTGGGTAATGATCACGTACAGTAGCTGCATTTACCTTCTTGATTTAGGAATGATGCTAATGCCTAAGCATGGGAATAAGTACTATTACTTTTGTTTCTAGCAATGGTGATACTAGAAGTTGTCTGATGTCTTTTATGTGCTAATCAAGAGTTTGCTCTCAATTATGGTCCTAGTTGATTGGGGATTAAAGGTTCTATTTGATAGCTTATTATGATTTGAAGCCTCTCTTTGATATAAGGATGGTGTGTAGTCATCATCATAGATGCCACAACAATGTCATAGTAGGGAGATTATTTTGATGCAACTTGTATGACATGTCATCTTTTACAACTTGTGTAATCTGTTGGCTTTTACAACCTAGGCTGATATGCCGAGACAAGTAAGCTATGGCATGAAAGACTTGGGAACCTATGTTTTGTAGCTTCAAAAGAGATGCAAAAGACTATGATTATGGCACCTACCATAATCTTCTGAGTTGTCAGATGTATGTGAAGCTTGTATGTGAGGAAAGTACCATCGGCATGCATTTCCACAAGTAAATTAAAATTGTGTAAAGGCTTCTCTGCTCTAGAGCGTGTCCATGTAAATCTTTGTGGTAAAATGCCAACCATAATCCACTGCAGTGAGTGGTTCTTCCTACTTTTTGTTATGTAATAGGAGAATATGGGTGTATTTTCTTTGAGATAAGATTTTGGAAAACTCAAAATATGGCATAGCTTACACATAATGAGACATAAAAGAGATTGAAGAAGTTTTAAATCGATCAAGGAGGAGAATTCACATCACGTGAATTCAATGCCTACTACAAGGAGCATGGGATCAAGAGAGATTTGATAATTGCTCATACTTCATAATAGAATGATGCTACATAGCATAAGCATCACATAGTTATGGAGACACTATGGAGTATTCTTAAAGGAAAAGGAATTTAAAATTTTCCATACTTCATAATAGAATGATGCTGCATATAGCATAAGAATCACATAGTTATACATGCATCCCTTTTGAGAATAATTCTTGAAGCTTTAGTGTTGGCGCATAGTTGCAATTTAGCTTTGGATTAGTAGGCAAGCATAATGGAAGGGCCTACCAGTGATGTGTATGCCATCACATGTGGTGTTTCATCTCCAATGACATCTCTATAGCTAGAGCAAGTTGTGGGTGAGACATGCACTGCAAGAGGCATTGCGAGCACATGAGAGTGCATGTGTCAGAGATCTAAACCAACCTCTCACACCCACACTGCTTCAACCCCTTGGCCTCTAGGCTACACCAATGCCAACAAGAAGCTATCAATGGGTAAGAAGATACTCTCATTTGGCCCCTTTTATTATTTTGGTAAGCATCGATCAATGCCACATCAACGACTACACCTTCTCGACAAACTAGTAAGCGCAAGTGAATACTCCACCCTCCTTTTCTGGAATATTATAGCTCCCCACCACCATGAAGGGTAGAGATGATATAGCTAGGATTGTTTACAAATACATCTTTTGTGAAAAGGAGGGTGAATACTTCACCCTCCTTTTCTAGCATATTACAACTCCCCACCACAAAGGGTAGAGCTAGTAGAGATGGGATTGTTTATAGGTACATCTTTTGTGATCTTAATTGCATAAAAAACCATAAACCCAAAAGAAAATCCTACTACCACCAAACCCAAATGAGATTCCACTTATAACTAGATTCTTACAAGTTTCTGGTGTGTGCATTCCACCCCTTCACTCACATCCCTTCTCCACCACCACACTTCAACACAGAACGAGACCATCCTTCCTGCCTTGTGGTCCATCTAGCACCCATCCATGTGCTCATGCTTTTCAATCATTGCTGACATCCACAATCTCCACTTCACTGTATCAAGGCACTCTAACACGGAATCTTATTCTTTCATGCAACATCCATGCCCCATGCCAACACTTTGCATGGATGCCTTAGATCTTGTTGTCTTGAATTCCCCATTAAGTCTCTTTCTTGCTCAATAGAGCCTTTTTCCCATACATGCAACACAATTTTGGCATCTACATACTCAAGGGGGCTACTAACTTTCCATCCATGCCTGACATGCTCAGACTTTGTGTGAAGATGCCATCAGATAAGCCTCCATATTTCCCAATCACGTGGGAAACCTAATTGTGGTCCTTAGAGCCATTCGTAGATCCATGCACCCAAATAGTGATCTTCACACTCTCAGTGGGTGACTTAATCCATCTTTCTTTGCATGTAATAGAAATATAGGCATTGTTCTTTCACAAACCTATATTGAGCCTCATCACCACAATAACCATCCATGTATAGTTTGTGATGGGGGGACCATGGTGAGTCCAAGCCTAGCCCATGGTACAATCCAATAGTATGACCCATTGCCTAGACCTTCCTACAATTAGCAAGACACTTCCTTGCCTCATCTTTGACTATCCCACCCATTTCCTAGACCTTCCTACAATTAGCAAGAATCTTCCTTGCCTCATCTTTGACTATCCCACCCATTTAATCCATGCTTCATCTAGCTCAAGTGCACTGACACCAAGTCCATCAAGCCAAAGAGGTCACCCAACTCCATTGTAGCTGCTATTGATCTTGACTCCCCCAAGAAAGGGGATGTCAAGTAAATGTCACAGAAAGTAACAAAGAGAGTAAAAAAAGCAATTGTGCTGGGAGAAGTTTTTGTTTAAGAAGTGCACCCACATAGGCACACCTTCCACCCATTGCCCATGCAGGGAAGGCATCAATTTTTTTTCATTTCTTACATATCATGGCACACACAAACACATGCACTTGCAACTAACCTTATCAACGTTAACCCTCCATGTACATCTTTAGATGGGGGGTAGCATCATGCAAGCCTAGCCCATGGTACAACCCATCACATGGAGAACCCTTGACCTTATAGGTACCTCCCTTGATCTTCAATGCCTATATCCTAGGCTTCAATCCAATTCACTAGCAAAATCTCGCCTTGGCTGATGTGTTTGTGAAGCAAAGCCCCTTTTGGGCATACTAATATGTCAAGCCAAGATATCTTGGACCTCCATTTGACCATTCTAATCATTACAAGGATTAATCATGGGTGAATGAAGATGTGAAATGATTAGGGTTAAACACATAAGGTTAGGCAAGAGCTCAACATTATAGCAATGTAGAGAGTGGGATAAGACTTGTAAATATGTATTAGATGGAAGTCTATAAATATGCTTGGTATAAAATGATTAAGAAAGTTATTAAGAGTTAATCGCTAATCCAAAAGTAGCATAACAAAGAGCACCCATTGACTAAAATGAAGTGGAGCCTTGGAGTGCAACTGAAATTTCCCTTTACATTATCCTATGGTTGTCCTAGAAGTGCGGACATGCCCAAAACATTGTGCTAGACAAGGATTTCAACCATAAAACTATATGCCCAATGTCACCAAGGTCATATTCAAGATATTTTATGTGTATTTTAGCATCCTTGCTTAACAAAATATCCATGTCTTCTATGACGTCAATGCTAGCTCTAGTTATTGTTTACAATGTTGGTTATGAGGTGACCATCCAAGTGCCCATAGGTCTTACTTATGATGAGCATCCAAGTGCCTATAGGTCTTACTCATGATGGATTAGAATGCCAGTTATGATGATGACGAATACTAGAATTCTAGTTATGACTATAATTCACTTAGGATAGAGTGGTGACCTTGTTTACAATGCTAATTATAATGGCACATGCTAGACTTCTAGTTATAATTACAATTCACTTAGGATAGAGGAGTGATCAATAGGTAGGGCTAAGATCTAGCTAGTCTAGAAGCATAATCGTCTTGAAAAAAATTGACCTCTCTACTGCTGAGGTCTCTGATTCTTTCTCCTATGCTTCTTCTCCACTTGAGTTATCTTCACCTATAAGAATGAAGTGCCTTTTATGCTTTGTTTCTTAAGAAACAATACTTTTCTTGATGACCTAGTTTTCCATAGAAGTTACAAGACTTCTTAAAACAATCCTTTTTTGATATGAACCTTTCAAGGGAGTTTCAAACCTAACTTCTCAAAGCCTCCTTTGTTGAAAAATCCCCTTTTATGTTTCCTTGTCTTTGCTTGACTTTGCTTGACTTTGTTGAGCTCAGGGTAAAAAAAGAAGACACCAGTCAAATAGTGTAAGTATAGATGGGTTGGCGAATGTTTTTATATATATACCTAAAACTTTAGAAACTTGGGCAAATCTTTGAAAGATTTTATCTTATATGGTAGTATGTAGTGTACTTTTGTGAATTTTTCTCTACAATCCACTAAGAGCTAGAAAATTTTGGGTGATTTTGCTAAAACATTCTAATGAAATAGCTCTACAATATCAAAGAGCCCTCTAAAATAGCCCTTGGGCTAAATATAGCCCCTCTAATGTTTTCCTTGGTTGAGCTCTTCTAGTAATAAAGATGCTTTAACATCCATGAGTATAGGTGCTCGCAAGGTGGTAAAAGAAAAAACAATGTTGCTATACTCATCCTAAGGGATACTCTTCAAAAGAACTTCTATAATGACATCCTCCTCAATGTATTTCTTGATACCTCTACAAGCTAAGTTAGGATACTATTCATGTAGTTGAGATGAGCTGGAAGAGACTCATCTCAATTCATCTTAAGTTCAAAAATCTTTATGAGTAGGCCAATCTTTGAGTTTATATTGAGTTCCAAACATGTATCAAGAGTATTCCAAGCATTTAGGGAAGTATCTTTTCCATCTATGTGATGGGATATATGTGTCACTAAGGCCTAAGGCAATGATTACCACAATGCCTTTTATCCTTGCTTACCCAAATGCCCTTATCTTCCCTTGTGGTAGGCATTATCTCTTTTCCATTTGTGACTTCCTCATCATTAGTATAAACTTGATTTTAGTTTGCCATGTGTGGAAACCATTTCCCTCAACCCTCTTAGTCTTGATGGATATGTTATAGATGATGTGGGTAGGTCTTACCACTTGGAAAATCAGTCTAAGTGTAATGTCTTACCACTTGGAAAATTAGTATAAGTGTAGTGTCTAAAACCCTTACAAAGATAATTAACATATGCTAAAAAGCCTCATCTTGCCATACAAGTGCTATTGTTTTGTAAAAAAAATTGAAAATCCTAAACTCTTTCCATGACATAATAGTATGGTTGATTTTTGCCTTGGACTTCTTTACCTTCTTGATTATCCTTCTTGACTTGATGTGCTTGGAATTTGATGACTCAAAATTAGTAGGTATCTTTAAAACCTTTTTATTGGCTCAATAATCAAGGCTTAAGGTAACCTTAATCAACACATAACAAATTTAAATCATTGTTTTGGTGGTTAAAAATTTGAGCCCACTTCAAGCACACACAATTGAAGGCCCTCCTCAAACATTCATCCAAAGTGCTTCAAGAGATAGTTATAGCAAGGTATCTAGATGAGTTTGAAGGCTTTAATCATATCATTAACCAAAATAAACAATCCTTAATCAATGTTTTTATTAAGTATATCTATGGAGTATCTAGTTTGAAAGTTCACTCTACCTGCTACTATCGGAATCTAATTAGAAAATTGAACCCGCCATCGTGTTTTGCCATCATCTAGAACCCTTGGGTGTCAACAATGAAATTAGGCTAATTTCACTCCATAGATGCGCTAGGTTATTGAAAAATGTAGAGGGTCACTTCTACTCTTGTGTTTTTACACTAGTGCTATTTGGGCTGATGGTAGCTTGTGGTGTGAGACTGTGTTCACCATTGATAGGGGGTGAAGAAGGATTAAACCCACAAAGGTTGAGATTAGGGATTTTTTTCTTTAACACTGATCAAATCTTTGAAACATGATGAGAGATGATTAGCCATGTGTTTAGCATTGAAGAGCAAGGGTTTTATACCATGTTAGAATCCATGGTGGCTTAAGCAAGTTGCTAATCACAAGGATTAATCATTGGAAAATAAAGATGTGAATTTAATCACATAAGATTAAGCAAGAGCTTAGCATAATAGCAATGTAGAGGGTGGAGGAAGAATTGTAAATATGCATTAGATGTTAGCCTACAACAATAGGCTTGGTACAAAATTATTAAGAAAGTGATTAAGAGTTAATCACATCCACCTAATCTTAAAGTAGCATAAAAAAGAGCATGCCTAAAATAGAGTGCAACATAAATCTCCCTTCACATCAACCTATGGCTGTCTTACAAGTGTGGACATGCCCAAAACTTATGCTAGATAAGGCTTTAAACCATAGAACCATATGCCCAATGTCCCCATCAAGATCACATATAAGATATTTTGGTGTGTATTTTAACATGCGGATTGCTTCTCCTAGATACGTCATGTTGAAGGGTCCACTCCACTTCCATAACCAATAGAGGCTCGACATGAAGCACCTCTACATTACCTATCATGTTCCATACCGCCTTGACAAACTGGCTGCCATGTAGGTCACCTACCGTTGTCCACCAACACTTTGCCTTATATTTGGTTTTATATTGGTTTTGAACTAACCACCTAAGCTTAGTCACCAACTCCAAGGAGTATATTAGACCATCCACACCATCTGCGTCTGACCAATAGCTTCACCACTAACTTGGGTGATGCAAGGATGCGGTCTAACCATTAGGAAGGGGTAACCACTCTGTAGGTTAACATGGTTTTCCCCGCTTGACATACTATAAGGAAGGTGCTTTGCCATCTTACCTACGTGAATGGGCACTTAAATTTTATAAGGCAATGCTAGAACATAGGCCTTAATCTTAATGTCAAATAGGGAAAGTCTATAGAATTAGTGTACATAGTTACTTAGGACTAGTGATAGAGGTCAAAACATTTCTAAGTTTGGTCAACATGCATAAACCCTTATATGTAAGGCTATTCATAGGCTCTCATGCATAAGTCTATTTATAAACTATATGCATAGATAAGACTATGCATAAGAGAGCATAAGACTATGCATAAGAGAGCATAAGACTACGCATAAGACTATACATAGTTACTTAGGACTAGTAATAGAGGTCAAAACATTTCAAATTTTGGTTAGCATCATGCATAAACTCTTATATGTAAGGCTCTTCATAGGCTCTTATGCATAAGGCTATTTATAAACTATATGCATAGAGAATATGCATAGCCTTATATGCATAGAATTATGCTTTCTTATGCATAGTCTTATCTATGCATATAGCATATGCTACAAAGACTTATGATCACTTATGCACACTCTTACCTAGACTTTATGCATAGAGTCCATGTATAAGACTATGTATAGAGCCTAAAACAAGTATAAATTTTCCTATAGTAGCACTCGAGGGTTCTTCATAAGAAAATATAATGCGTTTGTGGCTTACCAATGGAGAGATTTCTTGCTTGTGGATAGCTTTCTTTCTTCTATTGCTTACTTTCTTCTAAGCTTCAAAGAAAATGATAATGGGATTTTGGTCACCGGAATTTGCACTAAATTGATGTTAGGATCATGATAACACAATAAATCATTGCCACTAGGGACCTTGGATTGGTTGAATCTCATCATATAGAATATTTGGATCATTTACTTTATAAGGTCATTGGCTTAGGATAAGTATTTATTTGAATCTCATCATATAGAATAATTGGATCATTTACTATAAGGTCATTGTCTTAGGATAAGTATTTATTTGGATTATGTCATATTTAGAGGTGTGTACGTTAATATAGGGTCATATTTAAAGAGTTTTCTTTTTGGATTTTCAAAAGCCAAGGTTTTGTATAAATAAGGCTTGTCCCCCTCTGATAATTGAAGAAAGAGTCTTTGGGGTTTCCAATTTTGATCAAGCGAGACTCTCTTCTTCCTCTCTTTCTCTCTATCTCTTCCACCAGTCATGCTTTCAAGGACATGTTGAGGTGATTTGTCTTGAATAAAAGATCCCTCACATTTTTTTAAAACCGATCTACAAGAGTATCTTCCACAATGCTTTCATGTCGATGATGATAGATCTTCCACTCATATACATTGATGCGACTTGAATGAAGAGTAACATCCAAAACTTTGAGAATCTTAAAACCATTCAAAAAAGTCTTGTATATTATAAATGGTCCTTCCTAATAAATAATAAACTTCTTCCTTATGGTTATTGTCATACCTCAAGAGCAAATCACCTTGCTCAATAAACCTCTTTCTTCTTGAATTTATCATCAAGCAACCTCTTTGAATGTGTAACTCACTTCTCAAGCCGTTCCAAAGCATAGTCTCAATCATCCTCTAGCACATGTAGTTGACCAAGTTGTTATGTCAATGCTTGATCATGATCTCCCCATCCATGAGCAAGAGTTATTTGCAAGATAGGAACCTTAGCTCAATAGGAAAATAGAATCCATAATATAGACAAGGGGGACATGAGTAAAATCCAAGGCTACCTTAGTGTGTTATGTTTGATGAGCCCACAAAGCATAAAGAAGAGCTTTGTCCCAACAATGATGAGGCTTAACCTTAACAATATTAGAAATAATTCCACACAAGATCCCATTGGTCTTTTCAAAAACCAACCCATTGCATTGTGGATAGTAGGAGACAAGCGTCAATGTTTGGTAGAAAGTTTTGTCATCAACTCTCCTAAAATCTCACCTCAAAAACATGGTTCATTGTTAGTAAGAATCTCCAAATGTATACCAAAATGATAGCACACATTCTCCACAAGACACTTTACCAATCATCTTGGTAGTGGTTCACAGGTAGCCTCAGATGTGGAAAGATTACGAAGCTTTACACATCAACCAAGAGCTTAACCCAATCTTAAATCTACTTGGTTTAGCAATGAATCATAAATCCTAATAAACAATAATGTAAACCAAGAATTGATCACTCTTAAGTAATAGCTTATGAGACCAAGCATAGATGGCTTGTCTCTAGCACAAGATGCTACATGAGAGTGAAACAAAACTTGCACAAAGAATAGACATATGATAAGAGTGTTGATACCACAAAGGTTCACTACTATTTCTCTCCACAAAGGAGTCCACCACATAGGATACACACACCTCAAAACCTTCCCAAAATTTTGGGCAGGGCACAAAAAAGTAACTAGAAACCTTGGTCTACAAAAGAAACTCTTGGGCCAAGTCCACAACTCCCTTCACGAGCCATGTAGAGAAGACATTCCACTCATGAATCTTTCTCTTAATGCCCTCTATAGTATTTTTTGTGGTGCAAAAGAGAGAGAAAAAAGTAAATATTTTATCCACAAATAAATAGAAATCACATAAGAGAATATTATGCTTTCTTGTGCAGTCACATGACTTACCCTCTGTCACATTGGCCCGAGATATCTAGAAACTAGTAGCAAATTGACAAAGAAAAGCTGAGCAACCCCCGTAGATCATGCACCATGATAGGTATACATGTCATTCTTGTGAGATTCCATGAATTCTTGAATAATACACATACTAATTTACTATAAATCATCACAAAAAATAACCATTTAAAATAGAACACAACGCTCAAATACATGTATGCAAACCTTTTGCGAGCAAAGTCATCAATGGCCCCCACATCCATGAGAAATGCATCAATTGTAGTGATATATTGAAAACCTAAATTGGGTCATAAGTAAATAAGTATAATATTGACTACATGCAAGTCCTTATGTTTCAAAAATATATTCAAGTGAAGATATTAGAACTATACCTCTTTGCTATGTAGATGGTCGCCTCTCATGGCACTATATCCATGGATGACTCTGCTACAAAGGAAAACAACTTGCTCCTCCCTGGGTTTTTCGCACTCATTAATGGCATTGGTGGGTCACTATCATGTGCCTCTCCCTTGGACGACATCCCTCCTCTCTTTAGAGGAGAGAGTTGTGAATGTGGGATTTTCATCTCCTCTTTGACTTTTCTTCTCCTTCCCCTTCCTTGCACTCCCCCTCTCCTTTGCATTGCTCTTATTTGGCATTGGGGATTTTCCCTCCCATCCGTAGGACAAAATTCCTCAAGAAAACCTTACAAATGGATGTAAATGACACAAAACATATAATTTTACACAGTCATAATGATATACATATCCAAAAGACATACTTGCTAAATAATACTCACTTGCATGTAAGTCATTTTTATTTTTTAGGAATCACTCCTATGAGATACTCTATCCACCATGGACACTCCAAACACTCCCATATCGAGTGATTCCCCTCTCTTGTATAGTGGGAGATAACATTGTGTTCTCATCCCCAAGATCCATCCACTCTCTCGTGAGATAGGAGGCATAACCAAATTGGTTTATTAGCCATGCATTCACAAAGCCATCTACAAAAGTTTAGATATGCCATATTTGTTTGTTAGTCATACATTCACAAAGATATCTATCAATATTCAATTTCAAAGAAATTAAAAGAATGGCATGTACCTATAAACTAGCCACCTGCTTGAGTGCACTAGCCCGGGCATCAGCATCCGTAACACTTTTAATTTCACCTAGAAGGTGACAATATGCCTGTAACACATGATGTCTTCATTTGCACTTTATAAAGTCTTCAAAATCTTTGGGTAGTGTGGGCGCATCTACCTCTAGCACACGGATGATAAGACATGCCTCACCATTCATGTGAGCCCTTTATGCCTCTCTCCTCATGTATCTCCTAAACTTTTTGTAATCGAAAAAATGTGCTGCATTTGGGTCTTTTGCCTTGGATAGACTCATGGCAACAATATTTCCCTCTTCCTATCAAACACTTGTGACACAAACAATAGTCAAGGATAAGTACACACAAAACAAAATGTCGTTATGCACATAATCAAATGAATTTTAGAAATTTCCAAAGCATTGAAGGGCCATACATGTAAAAGGCACCACAACGAATCCATCTAGGAGTATTGCAATGCAATCCATGCCACTTATGGCTAAATGCTTGCATGTGGCATAATGTATGGGCCGCAAGGCCAAGCCATCACATGGATTATTGCATTACACTTTGTGACACTTCTAGTGGCTATGAACTTGCATGCGGGACTATTATAGCATACAATGTATAAGCCCTTATCAAACTATATAATGTATACAAGAACCATACACACCATTCTATTTGAACTAAACATTCAATGCACCCTGTGTTCATTCTTAAGACCACAACACAATCTCAAAAACACAAAAATAACCTAAAGGTGCTAGTACCTCTCAGTTTGGACCTTGGATGTACAAAGGCAATAGAGCTTGTCAACGAGTCATGCATACCATTGACTTGTCCTCCCACTTAAGGTCGTAGAGGGCCTTGAAGAAATCCTCTCCATGTGTTGGATTTGCGATACCCAAGTATTTATGTTAAGACGCTCTTCCTCCTTCTTGGTGGATTCTTCTAATTTCATCCCAAATCTCTTCCATTAAGTCTTAATGATTTAAGATGCTCTTCCTCTTTGAGAAGGAAGGCATTAAATTCAACTTGTGGATGCATACAAGCACACTAAGCATTCCAAGCCACACTTTGCAAAGCAATATGAAAACCAAGGGTGAGAAACAATTACCTTCCAAACCAATTTCACTACTATAAGGATGCATGGAGAATTGTACCAAGGTTGAATGTCATGCTATTGGTGTGTCTCCATATGTATCTCAATCTCTGCCCACCTCCTCTATTTGGAAGTTAATCTATCAAGGATACTCTCCTGGTCCCATGATGCCAAATTTTGAAACATGTATATTTCATGCCCTAAATTTGGCTTCATGTGTGCTCATGTGATACTAATAGAACACACAATAAGTACAAATAAGATCCCTTTTACAAATGCATGCATAAAACATTAAACAAAAATAGGGACTTACGCATTGGTGGTGTTCAGGGCCAATAAGAGCTCTCCCTCCTCCTTCTTCTCCACATTGAGGAACATGCAAACATGATGTGGATACACTCACAAACAGGTTCAAACCCAAGCACTCTGTTTTCTTCATATTTGCAAAAATAAACCAATCTTAATAGACTTGAGACTCTGGGATCAAACAAGAAAGAAAAACATAAAAACAAAGGGAACCTATATAGGTAGCTCCTTGCACCAGCTCTCCAAGTCTTCATCTTTGTGTCCACAGCTTCAAATCTTTTTGTTGGATTCTATAGCCATCTTCTGTAGATTTCTCTCTCTCTTTCACTCACTCTCTCTCTCTCTGTTTCTTCAAACACAAATTGTAGTTAAGCATGTCCTGGGTAGCACCAAGTTCTAACATAGATTTAGTCAGAGATATTGGGCTTGCCTCTAGTGTAACCCCCAGCCTGCTGAGTCACACTCACTCTCTTTACTATGGCCCATTGCACACCTTCTCACACTCTACTCTAGGCTCTGCATTCTTCTTCCCCTTCCCTCTGGGTCCATGCCGATCCCCATCAAACCTCTTTTTATTAAATAAAAAGAAGACTTTTTCTACCTTCCTTCCTGAAAAGAATCTGCCACCTGATGCCTTCGATCTCCCCATTCTCTTTCTCCTTTTTTGTCGCACATTTGTTCTTTTGGATATCCTCATATCTTTATCACGAATAGCTTCCCTTTTTAGTAGGTGTATGGACTACCCACATGCCTCGGTTGTTTAGATTGACTTCAAACTACGTCGACTATCTTGGCCAACAAAAGCTCATGATGTCTAACACAATTGTTCTAGCTCCTAGACACATCCTAAAGGAAAAAAGGTTTCCAAAAAAACTACATCATAACCACAATTACTTATGCATCTACTTGTCTCCCTACCATTGTTCAATTTTCCTTTTTCTCCTTTAAGTTTGTCCATATCCATGTCTCTTGTTCTCCCTGTGCTAAATCATGCTACAAGATAAAATCAAGCGAAGGGTGCATGATATTAATAGGAAACACACAATCATCATGATAGACCAGATGATAGGGATTGAATCATGTAGCATTCTTTTCAGACACCATGTATGCCCATAAATCCCTATCCAAATACATATCCCAATCCCTTGGATGTTCTTTCACCACGAGCTTGAATAACAACTTCTGCAATACACCATTAAAACTCTCCACAAGCTCATTGCACTGGGGGATGATAATGAGTAGTAAACCTGTGCTTTATGCTTTTTAGCATCTTAGCAAGATCCTTCATCACATCAGCCCTAAACTCTCTTCCTTTGAAAGATCCCTGCCCCCTCCGGGCAACGAATTTGGGGGTGCTAGCAGTGAAAGTAGCACTTCTTGCGCGGGGCAGAGCCTCACACTCGGGGCCTCGCCCATGGATGTTCAGACAAGAGACTAATCCCTCGGTTCTTCCAAAACCGAACCCGGAAAAAACTTCCCCTGCCCGGAAAGCACGGGTGATTCCTCCAGGATATTATTACTCCAACGTAGTCAAGGTTATCACTAAACCAAACTGATCCGACTGAACCTGTAAGTCACATGATAAGATCAACGAAAAGACTTGCACTTGGATCATAGAGACAAACACTTTTTTCCTCATCGAGAGGCACAGCCGTTGATTCTTTTCCATAGAACAAAGACTGTCCGGGATTTACTTCATCTATCGTACCATAACAGATTTGCATCTCATTTTAGGGATCCATCAGTCCAGTCTAACCCCATCTAGTCCCATGGGTAATCCAACCGCCCACTGTAGTGATGGGATCCATTTAGGAATTTGATTAGGTTTTGTCCCGAGTACCAGGGAAAAGGGTTCCCAGGCCCCCTAGCCGGCGCTTCACGCAAACGCCAAGATAGTCACACCACTTACATACCCAATATGAAATTGCCTATTTCACAGATTCACCTAACTTTAAAACAATCTTTTAATGAAATCATATTAGCACTGATCATAATCTTCCAAAATATCCAGTTGATTTCTAGTTTTCGATCATTCCTATGGCATCATTGGCAACCAA
This sequence comes from Cibotium barometz, assembly GCF_041138505.1. Classification (NCBI taxonomy): domain Eukaryota; kingdom Viridiplantae; phylum Streptophyta; class Polypodiopsida; order Cyatheales; family Cibotiaceae; genus Cibotium; species Cibotium barometz. The sequence goes on along the minus strand of NC_141062.1, from coordinate 28,440,408 downwards.
AACGCTCACCACCTGTCCACTCAGAGGCCTTTTCAATAGTTCCTAGCTCATATTACCCAGAAATATATTCACTTATAAAAATCTAGATGGACTCTCCGTTGTTGAAGATCGGCAAGATTAACTAACAGATCCATATAAAAGAGCCATGGACTCATCCATCGAGGACCAGCAAGGTCAATCAACCAGATCCATGCCCGAATTCAGAAAACAACTCTTACTCCTTGTTCCAATATAATCCTTGATGAATGCATGGGTATCTTCGGCGACCCAAGCCCGAGCACCATATGGTTAGCACCCTCTAGGATCCTTTGTAGGTCACCTAGCACTTCACTCTCATAGGCTACTTCCTTGGTCCCTCATCCACAGTACACTGGAAGCTCACCATTTAAATCGAACCAAGGCTGGTCAACCATGCTACGCGAGACGTTCTCCATTGGCTCTCCGTTAGCTGTTGCAACTTAGGTCTCCAACACGACCTCATTCATCACAAGACAGTCAAAATGCTTCCCCAGCATTCTTGACATAAAACGGTCATTTACAAACAGGTCATAAATAAAGTTTCTATAATACGAACTCTCGTCTTTCCACATTGTTCCACATCAATCCACATTACTTAATCCAAGTCCAATCATATGTATTCCCATCGTCCTTCATCCATTCTCATCCAATCACATCATTTTCCATCTCATCTTATCTTTCCACATTTATGCTCATCACATCTAATCCACTCGCATCTACCCATATCCTCATCTCATCACATCACATTCATTCACATCTTGTCCATTCATATCTACCCTGATCCACAACACATCACATCCATTTCACCTCACATTCCATTCATTTTCACATCTATCCCGATTCACATCCCATCACATCTCATCCATTCACATTGCATCTCATTCATTCACATCTATCCCGATTCACATCAATTCATATCTACCCCGATCCACATCACATCACATCAATTTCACCTTACATCCCGTTCATTCACATTTTTCACATCCCATATCATTCATTCACATCTCGATTCACATGACATCACATCTCATCCATTCACATCCCATATCATTCATTCACATCTCGATTCACATGACATCACATCTCATCCATTTCACATCACATATCATTCACATTCATTTTCATCACACCACATCCTATCACATCCCATTCACATCTTATCACATCCAATCACATCCTATCGCATCCCATTTACATCTTATCACATCTATTCACATCCTATCACATATCTTATCACATCTATTCACATCCTATCGCATCCCATTTACATCTTATCACATCTATTCACATCCTATCGCATCCCATTTACATCTTATCACATCTACTCACATCCTATTACATCCCATTTACATCTTATCACATCTATTCACATCCTATCGCTTTCTTACAAAACCTATAATAAGAAGAACATGCTCTTCCTCATGAAGAAACTCTCTAGCTTGATGCAAAGGCTCCTAGACCTTTATAGCATGCATATCTTTGGTAAATACTTGCTATGTCAATTCATGGGCTCTCTTGTTGTCATTCCTCTTGAGATTTGAGGCAACATGTGAGCTAGAGAGAAGAGTTGAGAAATATCCCACCTTGATGTACAAGCCCAAGAGTGTACCTTCTCATATAAAAGGGGGTGATTTCAAGTAATGAAATATGAAGCAATCTCTTAAGCCTCTTTATGAGTACAAGTCTCAATCTTGTAACCTAATTGTGCTTGATTCTAAGCTTAATTAGTTGAGTAGTTAATCATCATGCTTAAGCTTAGGCATCATCCACCTTAGATTAGCTTAATCATCACATTGACGTAGGATTAAGACTAATCACCATAATCATGCACATGGTACCCATGATTTTCAACTTGGTATCAGAGCCTTCCCTATCCCCATCAAGCTAAAGATGTTCTTCCTTGTTTTTTGAGTACTAAGTCAAATGGTGTACGTAGCCTCTCCATCAAAGCCAAAGAACAGGCCCCAACTTCACCACACATCGAAAATAGTGTCTTAGTTGAATCAACAATCAAAGAAGATAAGCCTTCTGTGTGAACAGAACCGGCAGCCTACGATAAAATGGAAATGAGAAGGAGTAGAAAAAACTGCCACAAAAGAAAAATCAGATATCAAGTGAAGCCCCCCCAACAGGTTACACAAGTGTACCAGCCTCAATATAGATAGCTACAAAAGCCTTCACACCATCCCCATAATACTTCTAAACTTCATCCTCACAATAAAGCAATATAATGCCTATCGAGCTTACAATTAACGTCATTCTCTTAAACAAGCTTGGGTATTCAAAGTAACATCATTTCCCCCTCTTCTCATTTTTCACCAACTTATCAACATACCTTCTGCTCTATTATAGTGATATAAGTTCAAGCATCTTCTGAGGTGGACAAGTTCTCCATGCCTTCCGCAATGATGCCAACAGTTCCGACTACACATGGTTGCTTTGCTCACAAAAACAATTGCCTTGCCTCCTTCATGTGCCTTCCATTCTCTTTCTATTTCCATGTTGGATGCTTCTTCTTAGCGTTCCAGAGACTCCCCCAGCAAAACAACTAGTTCTTTAGCGAGTTTTGCACTCATGGTCATCTTCAATGTGTTGTCGATATTAAGGTTAATATCACAACCCTTCTATTACCATTGTATAATATCTTGGTATATAGTCTGAAACTACTACATCACCTTTACTAATAAACCAAAGGTGATGCTTTAATGCCACCACACCTTGGTTATCTCACCAACCCTTAAAGGAAACCCATAAGCAAATTCATCATCATCACTTGAGCTATGATGTTCCACCACACACCATACATAATGCTATATATACAAAATGTATATATAGCATTATGGGTTTCCTTTAAGGGTTAGTTATCTCACCAACCCTTAAAGGAAACCCATAAGCAAATTCATCATCATCACTTGAGCTATGATGTTCCACCACACACCATACATAATGCTATATATACAAAATGTAAAAATGCAATTCAAAGCACAATCCCCTCTACTCTGACAAATAACCATGTTGTGATACCCACCCTAAATGCAAACCAACCATCAATGCTTGACACACAAACTCCAGGGTTTATACAAATATACATGTTTTTCTGGTTCATTTTCCTAGCCTCGCAGCGTGTTCACATTATGGACTACTTGTACATAGTACTTATGTTGGTTTTCACTAATCTTTTGTAGCCTTCTTTTGAGAGCAAGAAGAAGAAGATTTGCTTTTTTTTTAGCAAGAAGAAGAAGAAGAAGATTTCAGCCTTCCATCTTTGTGTGTGTCTTATCCATTGTTGTGTGAGTATGTGTGTGCTTGCAAGAGCTCAAGCTCTCTCCTCCCCTAATCTTTTCAAAGCATGACATGAAAAATATAGAAAGGTTCTGTATTGGTTGTTTATCAGTGTCACAGATTCTATGATTATGCATATATAGCATTGAGAGGCCACCATGAGACCTCCATGAAGACTCCTAGAAGAGAATAGGACAACTCTCCACCCAACCACCAGATATAGGGACCCTAGCCGACTAACTATAGCCCTAACCATCCACACTCGTCCGGAGTCCCATGAACGGCTTGACTCCCCAAGTCTTGTGGATGGCCAAGGCTATAGCTAGCCAGCAAGGGTCCCTATATCCGGCTGACTATAGCCCTGGCCATCCATACTAGTCTGGACTCCCCTAAACCACCCGACTCCCCCTATCCTACCCTTGTCCTGTGACAAGGATGCATAAATGCCTAAGGAGGCTTGGGACACCTTGGTAAAGAAGTACAGCATAAGTGTTCTCGTGTGTTGGATAAAGCTGTGCTTGAGCTGTGGTGATTTTATTTGAAATTTTCAATCTAACCAAAATCCTAGGGATCTTTTCAGTAAGATATGTTGGAAGTTCCAGCTCCTGCAAGGTCACTTCCTCTTGTAATAGCAATTGCACATTGCTTGCAGGAGTGTTCAAGGTAACTGTTTGCATGGATTTATCTATTGAATACAACGATTCACTTATCCAAGTTCCACCAAGGATGACATCATACTCAAGGAAATCTAGGGTAACATGGAATGTAAATTCTATATCGATTGTTTGAGTAGTGTATTTGAATTAACCTGGAACTTCAATGTTTTATTCATTGGCTCCTCTTGCAAGACTATTGTCTATAGGGATTAGTTTAGGTTGTCCCAATGACACCCAAGTGTCTATTTTCACGATGTTATGACTAGCTCAAGGACTAATCATCAATGCGTGTTTGTGCTGAACATCATTGCCTATAGTAGTAGGGAAATCCAACCATACCATGATAGAATCTTCTAAAGGAACCATGGATGTTTCAATTTTTGTTTCAGCTCCAGATCTTGTTTTTGTTTCATATTCCCATTCACTTTCATCCCTTATTTGGCTCTTAGCTTTTTCAAGAGTGCCTAATGTGTACACTGGCACACTTGGCTCTCTGACAATTCTTATTGAGGTATGTTTGGAAACTTGCAAATCCTCACAATCCTGCTTTATGGAGTTCTTTATGTCTTGGTATAACTCATGTTGAGCCCTTAAAGGTGCAAGTGTTGATGTCAACCACCTTATGCGGGGTATCGAGGTGTTTCATCTACATTCCAAACTATCACTAGTGACTTTTATTGGCCTAAAATGAAATATGATGTAACTAAATTTGTTTCTGAATGTGATGTTTGTCAAAAAGTGAAAAGTTATAAGGGTAAGAAACTTGGTTTACTTATGCCTCTTCCTATTCCTAACGCTCCTTGGTGGGAACAAATTTCTATGGATTTTATCACTGGTTTTCCCTTGACTCTACGATCTATAATGATATGATTTGGACCATTATCATATTTCTATGGTTTTTATCACTGGTTTTCCCTTGACTCTACGATCTATAATGATATGATAGGTTTGGCAAACAAGCATATTTTATTCCTTGTAAAAAGACTCTTACTGTACATCAAGCTGCACAGTTTTTTGTTAAACACATTTTCATACATCATGGTTTACCACAAGTGATTGTTTTTGATAGAGATTCTAAGTTTTACAGTGATTTCTAGACTACATTGTTTGATAATCTAGGTACTAAATTGGATTTTTTCACTGCATTTCATCCTGAATCTAATGATCAAACAGAAGTGACAAATAGCACAATATTGGATTTACTTCCTACAACTGTTTCATCACAACCTAATTAATGGGATAAGTATATCCATATTTTGCAATTTGCATAAAACAACACACCGCATTCATCCACTGGAAAAGCACCTTTTGCAATTGTGTATGGCAAAGTTTTACCTACTCCTATCACTCGTTTGTCACACACTATTGAAGCTGCATATCAATTCACCATTGATTTCACTTCCATTCATGATCATGTTCGTAAGGCTATTTCTAACGCACAAGAGAAATACACTAAATAGGCTAATAAGAAAAGTAAGCACATGGTTTTTCAAGAAGGTCAATATGATTTTCTTCGTATTGAAAAGAGACTAACCCTATTGTTAAGTTAGCTCCTCGTTTTTATGGTTCTTTTCAAATTACTCATAAGATTAATGACTTAGCATATAGGCTTTCACTTCCTTCTCATTAGAGAATTCATAATTCTTTTCATATCAGTCTTTTAAGACCTTATAGGGACCAATCCCTACACATCCTATATATGAGGAAGCACCTGGTCTTGTTGACCAAGTAGAAGAACTTCAACCTGAGACTATTATTAACCATGAGACCACTACTTCTCACACAGGTACTGTATATAATAGATCTCTTTTGACCTTCAAATATCATCCTTGTTGCGAAAATGCTAAATGGATGCTTGAGCGATTTTTTTGTGCCTATCCCGACCTCATCCAATCTCACTTTATAACACGGGTCAGTTAATATGATGAACCTGAGGACAGTTGCTATCCCTGGCAGGAGGGATGTCACGGTTTGTCTGTCCATCCTTCTGTGGTTAATTGGGGATGCCTAATTACCACTATGTTCGTAGCATGACACTTGGGCGATTTCGAATATTCCATGTGTAGAACATATGAAATTAGGGATGGCTGGAACTAAGTGTTAGATTTATTACTTATGTGCTTTCGTAGACTTTTAGCATGTGTTGCTAACTTGTAGTGTGTTTGAATGGACAACCTTGTGTAGGTTGGTCAGATTGACAGGATTTGTTGTCGTAAGCCGGAATGGCTGGGACGACGTGATGGCAGCGATATGGTGTGAGCTATTACCAAGATGGTTCTCACTTTGGTATTTTTGCTGTAGTATCTACTACGAGATTTTGTATTGTTGTTGGCCCCGCCCCATTTTGATGTATTCGGGCGTGGACCTATTGAGCCGCCCACTTTTGTTATATTGGCGTGGACTTATTTATTTGCACGTGAATCAGCCCTTGGGGTTCTTTTTGTAATTCTCCTTTAGTGGTTAGATAGGAACACTTTATATAAGCTTGTGTTAAAAGCAACCCCCATTTTTGTAAAGAGCAAGCCCATGCATAAGCGTGCATCTATTTTTGGCTTATGGGCTATTTTTGTTAATAAAGCATAAATACTCAAGAGGTGAAAGAAGACCGACACTTCTTGAGGAGGGATAGATTGCACCCAATAGTTATCTTTTGTGTTCTTTTATGGTTGTTTATTAATTTTTTGGTTATGGTAATATGATTGAAGTGATGAACTGGATGGTGTGTCTCCCCATGATCTGAGTAGTTTCACACCCTCTGTTGGAAATTCAAATGAGTAGGTCTTCTACTCGAATACAGGTAAAGGTAGAGGGAGATCATCATCTCGAGGCCGAGGTGGAGGCCAATTCGAAAACATAAATCATGGATTCAAATGTACAAACGGGTGGAAGAGGACACTCTAGAGGTAGTGGGAGATAGAGGGGCCGAGGTGGTTGGCGAAGAATTCAAAGTGCAAATAGCATAGAGTGTTATTACTATGGCAAACTAGGGCACCTGGCAAAGGACTGATATAAAAAAAATGATATTAAAAGTGAAAAGTTACAAGTTAACTATACATCATCAAGTAAACATGGTGGTGATAACATAAGTGAGTAGCTATTTGTGATACAGGAGACGTGTCAAGATCTAGAGATGTATGGTATATGGATTTTGGCACCTCTAACCACACGACTAGTAATGGTGAGTGGTTTAGAGACATGCAAAAAATGGAACAACTAGGTTATGTAGAAACAGGTGATGATACATCCCATTGCACATGTTACTAAAGTGCCATTATATTGATGGTAAAATGTACTTGTGGTAGATTTACTTCGTGTTCCAAATACTGCAAAGAACCTCATTTCTATTGGTAAAGTACCATCATCTCTGTAGGATGGCAAAATGAAGTACTTGGCACATATGTACTTCATGCTCTAAATATTACAAAGAACCTGGTTTCTATTAGTGGACAAATGGTTGAGAAGGATCTATAAGTGAGGTTTAATCCTCAAAGATGTTTTATGGAGGAAGACTTCAAAAATCAGTCTTCTTGTTGATTCTTCGCGACGCTTTTACCTTCTTGCTTCTCACGTTGCCTCTTCATCTCCTCTTCCAATTCCCAATCGCCCCATCCACCATCTCCCGGCTCTTCCAATTGATCCCAGTCTCCCACCATCCTATCAACTCTTGCATGGACGAGACACGTGTTAGCCACCACTCAATGTACCACTCTTGCATGCACCGACACGTGTGAATTAACTCCCTAGGACAGCAGCGCGTTTTCTTTTTGACAACCAATTATAGCGTAAGAACTGACCCCAAAAGGGATACTTGGAAAGTTGGAAGTTGGGGGGGCCGGGGGTAGGTTTTGCATGGGACTTGGGAGTGTTAGTGAAAGCGTGCAAAAGGATGGGCGGCATTAGCAGAGAGCTAGGGCTGCGGGAACGGGAAAAGCTTGTTGGGAAGGTCAAAATCAATGACAAATGCATAGCTGATATGTAAGTTTGTAACTAGTTCACTGTTGGACCGGCTCTCAAGGATTCATGAGAACTAGGGGCAGGGGACCATCATCCATCGTGGTGGCTGTTTAGACAGCCGCTGAGTCAGAATCGGCGTCCAATGGCAAGCGAGTTGTCAAACCTGCGGTCCAATCAGTTTCCAAAGAAGTGTTGAGCGGCCCGCGGGCCGATGGCAGGCCTTAAATTTGAAGCCTAATGTAAGGCTTCATGGAAAAAAAAATGAAGCTTTGGAGTCCACAAATGGGCTTCAAATTGCAACCTTATACAAAATTTTGGGATTCATAATCTCTCTCTCTCTCTCTCTCTCACACACACACACACACACACAATAGATGCATACATGTTCTCTTACACTAAACATGTTCTCTTCTTAATGACTTCACAAACTATACATTACATGCTTATGCTATAGGAAAAATAAACAAAGAGCATTTCATGAATGATTTAATCTTAGGAACATAGAAAATGGAACCATTCATAATTTATGATGAATATGAAAGCTCAAAAAATACAAGAGGAAAGATCTATCCTCTTCTTAATGAATTCACAAAATTAGAAATTAAGTTCTACTTAGTTGCATCAAACTTGGCATGTTCTTCTAGCTTTCACAAGCTCCCATATTTTATACACTTCCTCCCACTCAATGCAAGTGGAATCTGGCGGTCCAAGTAATGACACTCTCATGAGTGCTTCCAATGTTTCAACTTTCAAGCATTGACGTCTATTGCTCTTGATAAGGTTTTGCTTGGAAAAGCCCCTTTCACAAGCCACTGATGAAATGGGAAGCACTAAAATTGCTTGCCATAATCGCACCATGTTAGGAAAGGCATCACATTGTGATGTACATGAAAACACTTGCCATGCATCCTTGAAAGGCATTCCACCACATCCAATATACATCCTGCTCACAAACTTTGAAAGCTCCTTTTTGCATCCCTCGGCATTTACTACATTGTCTCCAAGTTTTGTTAACAATCTTGACAACCAAAGAGAAGTTATCTCCCCTCTAGTCTTTTCATTATGAGGATAATACACAGGACTAAATAATTTAGTCGCATTAAAAAAATACATGTCTGGAAACCTATCATTAATGCAATCAATCAACTTTTGCACAAATTCTTTTGCCATGACAATACATGCATCCTTAGTGCCATCTGCCACATCCAATGCATAACCATCCTTATCTTTCCCAGGCATACAATGATACAAGAGCATATGCACATATTCTTTTCCTTCCTCATTTGTGTGACATAACACACCATTTCGAGTTCTTTCCATGAACCCTTTTACATGCTTTGTGTCTTTGCCAAAATCTGTACCCAAAAACTTTGTTTGGAGAGAGGATATTGTCTCCTCAATGTAGGTGGTAAAAGAAGAGATGTCTATTGTTTCTTTCTGAAACTCTCTATTAAGAGCATCCAAATCCAACAATACATCAGCAAGCATATGAATCCAAAATAAAACTTTGTAGACTCGCAACTTATCATACCAAGCCTTGGCACCTTCCTTCCAAAAGCTCAAGATAGCAGGAATCAACTTTGTCAATCGTTTCATCACTGCACCTCTAGCAAGCCATCGTACCTCATGAATTTGCAAAACCTCTAGCACATGAATGTTCATTTCATGAAGAAGATTTTGAAACTTCTTATGCCTCACACTAGAGGCACTAATCCAAGAGTAGATTTTATTTGCAATTTTATCAATATATGACAAGCATGGAAAGCATTTACAAGCATCAAGAACCGCCAATGCCTCTCTATGTGCAACACAATGCACGCTGAGAATATGTGGTACAATTCCTGCAAGCTTAGCAACAAGACCATCACGGCATCCAAGCATTGAGCTATCACCATCTGTAGATATGCCTACTAAGCGTTGCAAATCAAGTCCAGCATGAGAAAGTGCCTTTATGATTACATCAAATTTTGTTTGTGCACATCCATCCTCAACCAAAAGAAGTCTCATGAACTCAACTTTACATTTTCCCATCCCTTCATTTCCCAAAAATGCAACATAGATAATCAAATGTTTCTCTAGTCCCCTATCTGTAGTCTCATCAACAGTGAGAGCATAAAAGGGGCTAGACAAGAGCTCACGCAAATGAAAATCATGTAGATATTGAGAGATAGAGAAAATGAACTCTTTACCTGCCATAGTGTTGGTGTAAGTACCAAACAACTTTTTGGGTGGCATATTGTTCACTTCCAAATCATGGGCAAGTTCACATAATGCTTCAAACTTCATGATTGCCAAATCTTGTTTTGCAATAAAATATGCCAATTTCATGCATGTTATAACCCGATTTTTGGACTTACCTTTCATCACAGTAATATGCTTAGGCATCTTAACATTGTTTTCATTACACCATCTCGAGCGTGAAAAGCCATGCTCCTTAGAAAGGTGATGCTTATGGATAGCACCAAGCTGAATGATTTTGCAACCCTTTCCCCTACCCCAAGGTCCCTTTGCTCTATACTTTTCACACCATATGCATTTCATACGCTCTATGTCTCCATCTACAATGAGTTTCAAAAATTTGTAGGTACCTTCCCATTCTACTCTATACTTACGAATACATTGCTTCTTGGTTGAGGAGTCTCCCTTGTTCAACTCTATTGATGGAGGTGAGGTTTCATTCAATCCAAACATTTCCACATCATCATGCAGCTCATCCTCTCTATCCTCAATCTCTTCATTGCCCGCATTATCATCACTACAACTAGGTGTCCCAAATACTTCGTACTCCCATTCCCTCCCTGGGGTAGAAGAACATGCTTTAGCCTTAGCTTTAGGGGGTAGTTTAGGTTGAGCTTGAACTTTCGGTGGAGCACGAGGTAAGCCTAGAACTTGGAATAATGTAGGTTGATTCATTATTGTACTACAGTCTACACCAATATTAAGAAAGCTTATTTAGTATATGCTCTGTAATATGAAATTTAATTTGAAGTAAGCAAAGTTTAATAACTTATAATAAACATACATTTCAATATGCAATATATGGTTATAGATGACTTACATGCCCAATCAAATGTTCTCCCTTGATGTGTATGGTGACTCTTGAGAATCTGTCCCACCTCAGCCGGTCAGACGCAGACACAGTCCGACTCCCAGACTCCCATTCTTTTCCTTTGGTGTGTCGCGAAATCCTGCAGCGGGCCGGGCGTTGGAATCTGTTACAGTGTGGGCACTGGGCAGGAAACCGCCCGAGATGTGCACATATGGTTAAAGGCACAGGTTTCGCACGAGCCTGCAATGAGGGTGAAAAGGGGGAATCAAGTTTAAACAGAACTGGAGTCTGGCAAAGGCCAAACAGATTCCAAATGATTAAGGGTTCCTCTTTGTCACCGTACGTGGAAAAGATGCTGTGAATACAGGAGGAGGCCGCCAGTCGGCGCCAGAGCTTGACTCTGTACACTGTACAGTGTAGACTTGCTGCTGCTGCGTGCGGGTCCTGCAGGCTGCGGGAGCGTGGCACAGTGCACTCGCGGACCGCGGTGCCGGTGGTGATGATTGATGGGTTTCAATAGACGAGAACAAGAGAAAAAGCACTCCAAAACTGAGGTGGGCACTGGGCGAGCTCAGAGCTGCCGCACGCGGCACTGTGCGATGGAAGGAGCGCCGTGGAGAATTGAAATTAGAGATTCGATAAAGACTCCCGTCCACGTATTCATGATAAGATTCAATGGTTTATATTAAAATTTTATAAAATATATAAACTATAACACTATAATATATATACTATAATACTATATATACTATAATACTATATATATATATATATATATATATATATATGCACTGTATTATATATATATACTATATAGTATATATATTATAATTTATATACTATATTTTTTTGAAGCCTTGGTGATTTAGGAGGGCTTCAATTTGAAGCCTTGCATGAAAAATTGGGCTTCATGGTTGAAGCCTTCAGAATATTGTAGGGCTTCATTTGAAGCCCTGCACAGCCATTGAAGCCCAAAACGGGCTTCAAATTTAAGCCCTGGCCGATGGGCAGTGCCGCAGTGGACTGTGGGGCCGCTCTGTCTCTCTGTAACTGGTTTACCGGTCGATGGCGTGCGCAAGTCGTTATTCGTTACATGATTTGGCGGGCCAATGCCCAGCTGGCAACGACAGTGTGCAGGTGATGGTTTTCGACAAGCGTGAGAACAGCTCCTTGAGGCTTGACATATATGCTGACACAGTCCTCGTCCGCATTGCTAGGGGGTTACCGTGGGGCCACTGAGTTGCGCCGGCAAGGCAAGGCCTGAGATTTTGTCCACATCAGCCTCCGTGCTGGCCGTTGGAGAAGCAGTGGGCACCATTCGATGATGTCAATCAACCGCCCCTTGCAGCTTTTGTGGTGAGAACTCACGCTTCCCAGAGAGAGAGAGAGAGATGAATCATGTCTTTTGCCGGTAACTACCATGATTCCTGTTTTGAAATTTCGTGCGTGCGTGCGTGCGTGCATCATGCTTGGATCTTGGCTCTCAACCACGCCAAGGCCCTTTGTTTGATAATGACTCATGAGAACTTCACTCAACAAAAGGAGAATTTTATCAACGATCATGTGTCCCTCTCTTGACAAGTCTCAAAACGGTGAGCCACCTCTCCCTCCCTGCCCTCCCTCCCTTTGTTTATGTAAAAGCCCCCTTCCCTTTTTTCCCCAAGCACGGTGAGGACAAGGACTAGGCTAGTTGAAATTTCACCCGCACTACTCGATTTGATATTCAATTAATTAATTGCTTCTAAAGGAGGATATAATAATAATAAACAGGATGGTTGAGCCGAAAGAGGAGAGACTGCCGAAAATTATTTGACTTTTCATGGGAATGAAATTGTGTCCATATGTCCTACATAAACAACTTTCATTTCAAGGTTCAAATGTTCTCCAAGTCCGCACTCTCGACATTAACAAGTGGAAAGTTGGAAGTGTACATTTAACTATGCCAAAAATGCATTTAATAGCTATCACTTAAGTGTGCCAACATGGGTGCAGTTGAGCTTTCTCATTCAAAACTTGGCCTTGTAAGTTGTGGGAACATATGAGGTAAATAAATGAGCAAAAAAGAAGCTCTGTGAAAAAAAACATGTAAGATGATCCATATAGTGTCCCTTTATGATGCCAATACAACCATTTTATAGGTTTTTGGATGTACCAAAATCTTTCTTTTTGGATGTACCAAACTCTTTCTTTGTTGTTCATAAAAAAATGCACAAAATCATTGAACCAACTGGTACATTTTTCTAAAAACTTGTCAAAAATGAAGTGCAACAATGAACATAAAAATCAACATCGATTCTACAACTCATAAAAACATGTTTATAGAGCTAGAACTTGGCACTATGGCCAGCCCAATCCTTTACTCCCAAAACTCTACCAATGTTTTCTCTCCACCTCCCCTCAACTTGCACCCCACTAATGTCCTCGTTCTCTTTGCTACCACTCCCTATAAATAGGCATTACCCTTTTCCAGATGCCCCCATCACCTCCCCAACCTCCTCCTAGCACACACACACACACACACACACACACAGAAAAAAAACAAGAAGATCCCCCCCAAAAATTTAACATGCAATAATTAAGGTTTATCAAGAGGATCACCAAAGCCTTGAATAGAGACTTGCACCCCCCCTCCCACACACACACACACACACATATATACAGAGAGAGTTGTAAAGCTACAAGAGAGTGCCACGGTTCATTTGTAACTCAACAAAACACGTGCACTTGATAAGTTTGGTTTCTACTAAAGGAATATTTCATTCAAGTAGATGTGTCATGGAAAGAATAATCAAACCTTAGCATTTTTCCCCTCCCTCCCCCTAGTACCTCACCATCATCATCCCTCCTCTATCCCCCTCTCCTAAGTCCCACCAAGGTTGTCCCTCTCCTAGTACCTCACCATCATCATCCCTCCTCTATCCCCCTCTCCTAAGTCCCACCAAGGTTGTCCCTCCCCTCTCCTAAGCCCCACCAAGGTTGTCCCTCTCCTCTCTTGTCCCTTACCACTCCCACCAATGTTGCCTTGCTCCTTGTTGATACCATTCCTTGCAATATAAACCACTCTCTTTCACCCGTCACATTCCTCCACTTGCCCCAAAACGAAAGGAGAAACACATGCACATAAAAGAAGAGAAGAAGAAGAAAAGGAACACACACACACACACAAGAAGAAGACATAGGTTATAATTAGGGTGTCTCAAAAGCGAATGCCAAGCTAGGAGAGACCTCTAATCCATTTGTGTGTGTGTTAGAGAGAGAGAGAGAGAGAGAGAGGTCTATGGAAAGTTAAACAAGAGTGTTATAGTGCTTGTGGGAAAGAGTTCCAAAATTAAGATACCAAGACACATGTACTAGATAGTTTCTACCAAAGGGTGATCTTGAAGTAGATGCGCCAAAGGTAAAATTCATATATAATATTATTCACATTTTATATTTCAATTGTAGTGTATATTTTAGAAAATGCATTGCTTGATTTGCAGAGTGAGATTTTGATTTTTTTCTATTGTGGAATGCATAAAGCTTTCAATAGCTCATATTCATCAACTTCTCACTTATATTGCTCTTGGCATTATTGTCACTCCTCTCACGACACTTTGCTAAGCAACATCATGCTGGAGCCTATATTTATTTTCTATCTTCACTTATCCTTCATGAAAACATTATTTTTTAATCTTTAGTTATCATCCATGCATACCCAAAAGAGTTAAGAAGAGTCGTTACCTAATACCAGTGGTTAACTTGTGTGAGGGTTACAAGGTGTATGCATAATTGAATTAATGCAATCAAGGAAACTTGTTAACTGCACACATTAAGTATGCATAATACCAATGGTTAACTTGTGTGAGAGTTACAAGGTGTATGCATAATTGAATTAATGTAATCAAGGAAACTTGTTACGTGCACACATTAAGTAGGCATAATTGGTTAACTTGTGCACACATTAAGTAGGCATAATTGGTTAACTTGTGCACGTGCACATATTAAGTAGGCATAATTGGTTAACTGTGTGAGGGTGGTTACAAGGTGTATGGATAATTAGTTAACTTGTGCAAGGGTGGTTACAAGGGTTACAAAGGGTTATGCATAATTAGTTAACTTGTGTGACAATTACAAGGTGTATGCATAATTGAAATGTAATCAAGGAAACTTATTATTGCACACATTGAGTATTGTAAAGTTTAACAAAATTGAGCATATTTTGTAACTTTGGTTTTAATTTTTTATATTTCATATTTTTTTTCTTGCAACTAATATTGTTACTTTATTCATAATCCAAGTAGTGTTGTCATTTATTGACTTTCTAAAGATAATGTAGTATAAAAAGGACATGGAACATGGGCTTAATGTATTGTTATCGCCATCACAATCAATAGTGTGATTGTGTTCAGACCTATTTCAAAGTGCTAGTTTACTTTAATCTACCAACTCCCTTAACTTGAACTACTTGACTACGTTGTACTTTAAATTTACCCACTCTCTCAACTTATTGTGTTAGACCTTTTTACACGATGTCTTTTGAAACACTCAAACATGTGCTTATTTTCACACCTTAAGTATATCTAACCATCAAATATTTTCTCTAATTGAGCTCTATATCAAAGCTCCTTATTTTGATCCTTACCATATGCCATATCTTAAAGATTATGATAACTCGTGACTTCAACTCTTTGACTATCTTGCACTCTTTACCAACCTCCATAAGTTGACAAAGTGGGAGTAGAAAAGGCAATGCATGAGCATAACATCACATTGCCACATGTGCCAAATCCATAGTAGTACAATGTGTGTAAGTTTTATAGATGCTAGACCTAAGAAAGTGGGAGTAGAAAAGGCAACGCATGATAGTAACATTTATATTCCACATGTGCCAATCCACAATACTACAATGTGTATAAGTTTTGTAGAAGCTAGACCTAACATAGTGAGAAAAACCACATTTACAAATTGTGAATCCTTTTGCCAAAAAGTAGCAAAATGAACTTATGAGTCCTCTTATTAATATGGGATCAACATTTGATGTTAACACATGATGTTATAGTAAAAATGTAATGGAAAAAATTCACATGACTAGACTATTTTTCTATTAGCTATATCAATGCTTAGTTTTGCAAAACTTTCTACTAGAATTTAGATATATTTTTCTACAAAACATGCATTCTTTGTCATGCTAACAAGTTCTCATTTATACTTTTGGAATGTTGATACACAATTTTGATGTTTTCTATACACTTCATCCTAAAATCATACTATAGGAACTATTTTTAGCCCAATGGCTAGTTTATGAGGTTCTCCAAAAATTGCATGGCTATTTTACAAGTATTTGTTTTAACTAGTGTTTTTTGAATTAGCCCAAAACTATTGATCTTGACTGGTTACAAAGACAAAATCATAAAATACATTATATGGTAGAACCCATATATTTTTTATGCTAGCACCTATCTTATAGGCTAGCACTGGAATCTGATATGTTTTATGCTAGCATATAACATATAAATTCACCCAAGGTTTCTATACTTTCGTATACATTGGAAATATATATATTTGCCATCCTATATCTATTTATACTATGATTGTAGGCTCTTAATTTTTTAACCTGAGGTTCAAAAGATTATTTTGATTAATGCTAAGCAATCCAATTTTAAATGATTAGTGAGTAACCTTAAAAAAACACAACATGAATTATACACAAAAGCATTTAGAATAATATTCATTTGTGGATGCCATCAATTTCAAATAGTATAGTTGTACACATGTTATCTTTGAAGCATAATTACATGGGGTTTTTTTCTTTTTCTTTTTCTTTTTCTGTGAATAGACTTAGGCCCAAGATCCTCACATTCTTACCACTTTTCACTGCTCGGCTCCGCCTGTAGGCACATTCTATCCACCCATAGGTGATGCCGTGGTTTTAAACCCAAGACCTCCTTGTCCTACGTGATGCTGTAGTTTTAAACCCAAGACCTCCTTGTCCTAGGCAAACACCTTCACCGCTTGGGCTATCACCTCATTGTCTCAATTACATGGCTTTAGATTATAGAGAAATGGCTTTGTTGCATAATGCAACAAATAACTTTGATAATAACCTTTAATGTTTACATTCTTATCCTTTTATAGATTTATTAGGTTTGTTGTTGCTAGCTCTAGCACTGTGTCAAGCTCTTCGAGCTACCATACTTTCTAGATTTTACTTCCTATAGTTTTATAATGGCACCCTCATTTTTGGGACTTTATTACAAAATGTAACAAGAGTGTGAGGCTTCTTATTCTTATCTCCTGCTTTTTTCATGTCCAAAGATTTGTCCTTTTCTTTGTTAGTTTTCCATTGGTTTCATGTTCTCTTATGGCTTCTATTGCTTACATTCTTCTTGGTGTCAGTACTTAGCCAAATCACCATTTCAAAGTAGCTACCTTGCTTGTCTTTTCCTAGTGCCTTTTCGGTTTGTGGAAGTTCAATTTCCTTATGCTTGCCTTATAAGCTGAGTGCTCTTCATTGTCCTTACTTCAAACTTTTATTTGTTTTCCCTTCCCTCACAAGTTTCTCTAGGGCTTCTTGATCCACAAAATGTCCTATTTTACTAGTGATTATATATTGTATCTTTCTTGCTAGCAGACCTATCATCTTCTCTATTTATTGATTTACCTTGATCATTTGATGAGGTTATGCTTCATATTGTTCTATTTTCTTTTGTTGCACTTGTAACCTTAAGCTCATCCATTATTTCTTAATTTTTGTTCTTCAATCATTTCCTTCATTTGTGTTTTTTAAAGTTCTTCTTGCTTTCCTTCTTAGCTTGAGCTTTTGCTTCCTACACTATGCCATTGTTTTATGATCTTTCTTGTTTGTTTGCATGGCTTTATTTTTGGATTTCTAGGGAGTTTCCTTTTGCATTTTTGGTTGCTTCTACAAGCTTCTCTTTCCTTCTTAGCTTGAGCTTTTGCTTCCTACACTATGCCATTGTTTTATGATCTTTCTTGTTTGTTTGCATGGCTTTATTTTTGGATTTCTAGGGAGTTTCCTTCTGCATTTTTGGTTGCTTCTACAAGCTTCTCTTTGCATCAAAGTTGAATTGCATGCCTAGATAGGATTAGGGTAAGTAGAAATGGAGTAGCATCAACACCTTGACATAATAGAAATGCAAGAAAGAGACTAAGCGTAATGATAAAGCTAATGACAAAACTAGAGCATAATGACAAGATAAGAGGTTTAGCAAAAAACTCATATGATAATCCATTAGATAGATGGCCTTTATATAGGCTTGAGTACATCTACATTAGCTCACTAGTTGTTTATCCTAAGCTTGATTAAGCCATCCCCTAATCTTGCCTAGATTTGAGCACCATCTCCGTAGAAGTGAGCACCCACTTGGGCTATTTCCCACCTTTCTAGGCATCTTATTTTGGCCTTCATTTGGGCTAGACATTCCACATCTAACTTCATATTAGGTCTCCCTTTGAGCCTTTGAGCCTTTGAACCATATTCTATGACTTATGTAACTCATACATCAATGAGGGTCACATGACACTCCCCCTTGCCCCTAACATTTACCCCACATCACTTGCTATTTTCAACACTATCCCTAAAGTGATGAACTACTACCACCATACATACATTAGATTGTCATTTTCTAGATTGACCTATCATAGGTGCCTCATAGGCTACAATGTTGGCTTAGGGCTTGAAGTTTACCCAAGGGTAGGAATAGAATGAGTGGATTAAACACAAGGTGGGAGATGTGCCCTATTACATCAAGTAGAAAAGATGTTCCAATGCTTGGCCTCCTTCTTGGGAAGCCCCTTCATTTGGTTATTCTTTGATCATTATGTTTTCTTGAATTTTGGCTTGAGTCTTCTTTTTGTTCCAAATTATCTTTCTCTCTATGGCCTAGTTTGCCACAAAAGTTGCACTCCACTCTAGCTCTTGGTGCTTTGGTAAAGAATGATGTCTCCTTGTAATGTGATGAAGGTCCACCTGCTTTAACTTTGAGTCTTTTATCCTCTTTAATCAAGGCCACTTAAAGGGTTGGGTTGGCCATATTTTTCAAGGTAGCCACCAATGGGGGATAAATTCTTCCAAGTTCATGCTCTTGAGAAGGATTAATATAGCATCCTCCTTGTCTATTGAAGATCCAACACATGCAGTGACTCACTTTCTTTGATGTCTAATATGAAAAACTACATATTTAACTAATTTATAGTTCTTTTGTTTGGCACCAAAAAAACTTCTCTAGTTCATCCCATGCTCCTTTTTAATTTTCTTTGGATGCAATGATGGATGAAACTATCTCCTAGCCCTAATGCAATGATGGCTAGGCTCTCTCATCTCTTCCAAGCCAAAACCTTTTCTTTTCTCCTTCCAATCCGAGATACTTTTCCCTTCCATTCGCAATCCCCCAAATCCCATCTTTTATGAGGACAAATTTAAGCTACTTGCCATGTATGGAAACCATCATCATTAAATTTATCAACTATAAGTGGAGTTATCTTAATTTAAATAAATATGTGTATCCTCTACATACTATATATGATGAACCCGTGACTTAAACTCAACAAGATTTGATAAAAAATGTGTGATGTCCTTTTACCACTTGTGTTTAAATAAATATGTGTATCCTCTACATACTATATGATGAACCCGTGACTTAAACTCAACAAGATTTGATAAAAAATGTGTGATGTCCTTTTACTGGAAATCACCACCATCTATCGAAATGTTTTGGAGTCTTCAAAATGGTCAATGCTTACCTCCTTTGATGCCTTGTAGCTTCTTGAGCTGATGTAGTTGCTCTAACTTATGACTTCTTATAGTTTTCATTCTTGATGATTTTGGATCTTGTGAAAAAATAGGCTTAGTAGCTAGTGATGGTAATAATTTTGCTAACTAGGTTGTCCTATGGGGGTGGCTCTGATACCAAGCTGAATTTTATACCTAGAGAGGGTGTGTAGAAATGGATTAGCATCAACATCTTGACATAATAGAAATGCAAGAAAGAAATTGAGACTAATGATAATGCTAACGATAAAACTAGAGCATATGACAAGAAAAGAGGTTTAGCAAAAAGCTCATATGATAATCCATTATATACTAGGGCCTTTATATGAGTATGTATCAATTAGCCACTAATTGTGGCTCCTAAGCTTGATTAAACCATCTCCTAATCTTGCCTAGATTTGAGCACCATCTCCCTTGAAGTGAGAACCCACACATGGACTATTTCCCACCTTCTTCTAGGCACGTTCTTTTGGCTTTCATTTGGGCAAGACATTCCACATTTACCTTCATATTTGCGCTTCCTTTTAGATTTTGAACCATATTCTATGACTCATGTAACTCATACATCAATTGAGGGTCTTCCCCTTTTGTTGCTCCTAGCATTTACCCACTCATACATCAATTGAGGGTCTTCCCCTTTTGTTGCTCCTAGCATTTACCCACTCATACATCAATTGAGGGCCTTCCCCTTTTGTTGCTCCTAGCATTTACCCACTATCATTTGTATTAAGAGACTAAGGTTATGTAGTAGAAGGGGAAGAGAAGGGTGTGAGTGTGAAGGAACTTAAGGTCCACTAGCTCATCTATTTAAAGATGGAGCTAGGAGGCATTTTGTATTGATGAGCAAGGCCAAGTTATATTCATAAACAACTTAATAGGTAAGAGATTTTTCTTGTATTTTGTGTCTCTCACCTCCACACACTTGATCTAGCATGAGCACCACGTTTTCTCAACATGGTATCTAGAGCTTTGGTTGAGTAGGTCACATTTGTGGTGTAGAATAGGTCAAAATCCTCATCTTCTCTTGTGTGGAGCTCAACCCCCTGCTGGTGGAGGACCTCTAGCCATTCGTGCAGGCCTCATCTTGGGGAGATCTCAACTGAAGAAATGTGGAGGACATCCGGGCGTTCATGAACGTACCATCAATTCTTGGATCTCTCCCTTTTCCGACGTGGCATTCACTCTGGTTCAGCCCGGCGCAGTTTCTGTTGCGCAGCAGTGGCCGTACAAGAATTCGCCATGTACAGGCGATTAAAGGCAACATTGCCTTAGGGCTTTTGTAGCCCACACTCTGAGGACTCCACAGCTCAAGTTTCACTCCAAATGGTGGCGTGAATCGACCGTGGGAAAAGCAGAAAACCAGGCGGCTACAGTTTTTCCATGGAAGCTTTCCATTAAAGCTTCAAGTTATCTTTTGTTCTTGCTCTAATCCTCCCCTCTTTGCTCTAATCACCCAAGTGATAGTGTGAGAGCTTGATGCTGATCTTTCTCTTGATTTTGAAGCAGTGGCCAACCATATGAGGCATCATAAGTCTCATTCATCATGTCATCAAGCTTCCTCTTCATCTTCAAGCTCTCAAATCTCTTCAAAATGTGCTTATGAGCACTAATAGTGTTGATTAACACTAATGAAGTTTCTAATCTAGCAAAGAGTTACTCCAAAGTGTTTTTAAACACTAAGAGTGTTATTAAACACTAATGGTGAATCTAATCACCAAAATAAATGTCATTAGATGCTAAAAATGTGCTCTTAAGCACTAATTGTGTTTGTTAAATACTAATGGTGATCTTAATCACCCAACAAAGTGTTCTTTAACACTAATGAAGCTAATCCCCATCAAAATTAGTAATTGGCACAAACCCTAAGTGCTAAACCATAAAAATTACTATTTTAATCTCCTATTTATGCAACATCCTTGACTTGATTAGGGTTGTTGCACTCTCATAAGCCTTTCTCTTTCTAATTAAGCCTAAATATCATAAATTTTTGGTTTTTTCTTCTTCATAAATCAGCCCATTACTCTCTAATATTCTCCTTCAATACCCAATGTCAAAGGACAACACTTAAATCAAGAAGTTCTCGGGAGAGGGCTTCCACACTTGGCAAGTCCTTGTCAAGTACAAGATGATGTCCAAAGGCTTTTGGCCATTCATCTCCGGCACTAAGGTTATTGATCGAACAAAGGTTGAAGATATTGAGAGGGCACAAGCCATCATCATGCTTCATCTTGATGAGGCTCTCATTCACCATGTGGACCAGCTTCCCGACTGCAAAGGAGAAATGGGATGAGCCTGATAAGCTCTATGGAGCTCATGGTAAGAATTCCAAGATCTCACTTAAAATTGAATTTTTCAGCTTGGAACTCAAAGAGGGAGATGGCATTGGAGCCTTCATCTCTCACTTGAAGGGCCTTATGGCTCAACTTGCATCAGTGAATGCGAGAATGGATGAAGATGATACAGTGGCTGTTTTGTTAAAAGCAGTCAAGAAGGTGTACCCCACCTTAGTCACCACCCTGAAGAACATACCTAATCCCACCCTCGAAGGACTCATTCAATCTTGTCTTGATGAAGAAAAGAGGCCAAAGGGAGAAGTTGAATCTTCAAATGCAACCACTTCATCGACTATCGAACAAGCTTTGTCACATCAAGTGGTCAAAGTAAGATGTGCCCATTGCAAAAAGGTGGGTCATTTGGCAAATAGTTGTTGGATTAAATATCCCAACAAAATGAAATGTAACAAATGTAAACAAACGGGACATATCACTTCTAACTGTCCTAACAAAGAGTCAGAGGCAAACTTTGTTTCAGCCTCTAACTCCGCTGAGAAATTGTTTTAAATCTCAATGTAATCACACCTATATTCCACACCTTGTACGCCTAATGTTATAAAGGCATCCTATGTCCAATACCACCTATTCCATTCTTTCATAGTTGGTATTGAGGGGGGGTATTAAGAGACTTAGGTTATGTAAAAGGGGAAGAGAAGGGTGTGAGTGTGAAGGGACTTAAGGTCCACTAGCTCATCTATTTAAAGGTGGAGCTAGGAGGCATTTTGTATTGAGCAAGGCCAAGTTGTATTCATAAACAACTTAATAAGCAAGAGATTTTTCTTGTATTTTGTGAGTCTCTCACCTCCACACACTTGATCTAGCATGAGCACCACGTTTTCTCAACAATTTGGTATTTTCAAAAATCAATTCTTACTTCTTTCTTGGCATCTAGTGTTGCTTGCATCGATGCATTTGCTAATTCTCGGTCTTTATTGAATGCACATATTTCTAAATTTACGAATATATTATTTCTTAAAAGTTCACACTCTTTCCTTTGATTAATAACCTTTTTTGCAAAGCTACTTCTGCTATTACATCTACATCTTTCTTTAAAAAAACCACTTCATTGATGGACATTAAAGCTTTTGCAAAAACTTATTGCACCATGCTGGCAAAAATAGTATCATAATGGGTGATGCCATATTGAATACCGACGGGCTTGTGTTATTGGTGTGTGTATATTTGGGGCCATATGGGTGATTTTAAGTTACATACTGAGTTAGTGTTATTACTATTTATGGTTATGCCTTTTCATGTTGGCAAATTAGGATTGATTATGAGGAGTCTAGTTGATTTTTTAACTATTGATTTTGAGGCATCCAATTGATTTTTTAACTTACATGGTTGACATTTATGAGTAATAGGTAATGAGAACTATGATGGAGCTAACTAGGGATGTCATATGGATAGAGGCATATGAGCATGTATATTATTGTTTGTGTGCCAACCTTTTGTTATTTTATTCACTGCTCATTTTGTATTATTGGGGGATGATTCATATGGAAAAATGTGACTACAATTAGTTATGACACATGTGGGTATAATTATTTATGGTTGTAACCTTAGTTGTATGTTATATTTCTAACATTAACTCTACTTTTGCAAAGGTGAACTTTTTGTGGTTCCTTGCGCTATTTTTTCTATAAAATTCAAAATTTCCCACATGAGAGAAAGACGGAGCCACTCGCATTTGGGGGGGAGAGAAAGATTGCACCCACCAAGACTTTTGTTCTATTAATTTTCTTATGATTTCCATACTTTTCATACGCTTTGCAAAGTTTTTATTAATTTTTAAAAGGTCATTCAATTCTAATTTTATTTATTTACAAGAGGCTCTTTAATTCTAATTTTATTTATTACAAGAGGCTGTTTAATTCTAATTTTATTTATTACAAGAGGTTGTTTAATTCTAATTTGATAGAGAAGTACATGGTAGAGTTTTCTCCTTGTGCCAAGATCCTGACTGAGGTATCAATAATTTGGTCAATTTCAAGGGGAATATTATAAAGCTTTGTAAGGGAAAAGAACTAAGAAGCGCACAAGGAAGGCCCTTGGGAAAGGAGAAGGCTAGGGAGGAGGAAGGACCTTTGGAAAAAAGGATGCAAAAGCATTACCCAAGGCTTTAACAATACATGTGAGCAAAATAACATTTTTCCCTCAAGATAACAATTCTTGTAAACAAAACAGATAACGAGCTTCTATTTTCTTCACCTCTTCAAGAACTAATTGCATGAGGATGTTCATCATGGCAAGGGCTACTCTAAGAAAAATAGGAAGCCCACCTCCTAAGCAATAGGTGCCAAAAAGTATGAGCTTTGCAGGGAGCTTACAAAAGCCTAATCTATTTTTATGATTAACACATGGATTAAGTCCATGCCCTACTTATGCATATTATAATGGGTATTTTTTTGGTGTTCTAGCATTTCAAAAACTCTCCCTTTTTCAAGAGCCCTTGTCAAGAGGCAATTTTTGCGTGAGGTTTAAGGAGCCTACAAATAAAAAAAATATATTTATTTTTGGAATGCGTGCTGATTAGCTTGACTCACACCTTTAGATTGAAGACAATTTCCCTAAATCATTTGCAAAGTCTTTTGAAGATTGACTAGCCTTGGTACCACTCGGCCTGTTGGATTTGGAGCTAATCGGCTCCAGTCTTGTTTATCAAACATAGAGCAAATCTTAACTTTTGGTAAGTAAAGATGCAGTAGTAAATTTTCTTCCATCATTCAAGTGAAAGATAAGCCAAATTTTTGGTTTATTTTAGTTTCATCATTCCTCTACTTTTGTTAAAATTTCTCTATCATGTCTCATAACCTGCAACCACCCACTATTCCAAGACCAACTCAATGCACTTCATGCATAAATAACTAGTGAAAGGATTATTATTCAAGGTAGAATTTCTTTGAAAGAGAAGTGTTCTACTAACCATTTGGTGGAGAGTGTTACTTTATGGTGGAATGTCATAAAGAATAGTCGTCGTCATAAATCCCATACTTGGAAATCCTTTAAAAAGCTAATTAGGAAAAACATTTCTACCACCACAATATAAGGCTAGAGCTAGCCAACAGTGGGATAGTTTATATCAGTTAGAGAAAGAGTCTATGTCTCCTTATGTTGTTAGATTTTAGCACTCTTTTTCAATTTTGTTGGCCTTAGAGAAAGTTTATATATATATATATATATATATATATATATATATATAATTACTTTTAAAAAAACATTCCCCTCTCCCACTCCCCAAGTGGCAGAGAGAGAGAGAGAGAGAGAGAGAGAGAGAGAGAGAGAGAGAGAGAGAGAGAGAGAGATGATTGAGGTTGGGCAAGCTGGGTTGAGCTGGGCTAAGCTAGGATGAGGAGAGGAGGAGGAAAGAAAGTTAGAAGATTTATGGAGGTATGGGTATAGAGAGACAGTGGGATTATCAAGAAAAGCTCGCTCTCCAAACTCACACTCCTCACCAACCATTCCTTTCTAAATTCAAGCATTTCTTCCTCGAGGAGTTACCACCTTGACTTCCATACTCTAGACCCAAAGACCATAAGCTTAAGGTTCTCTCCCAAGTAATACGCCACCTTGGTTAAACCTAGTAGCTCACCTTATATTGCACTGGTACTTTTTGTTTTTTAAAAAATGGAACTTACCATATGTGCATTGACTATAGATCCCTAAACAAGATTGGGGTAAAGAACTGATACCACGTCCCTAGAGTTACAAGTTGAAACCAGAGCAAAGAATACCTATAGTACATATGATAGGAGTTGACTGATGTGATACATGCTCTTAGAATGTAGAGAGAATTAAACACTTGCTTTCTCAAACTTTGATTTCAGATAGACATATTAAATGAACATGGGAACAGATATCAATGAACTTCGTTACTAGATTTCCTGCTACTACTGTGAGTCATAATGATAGTGGACCACTTTAGTAAACAAGCCTACTTTATTCCATGCAAAAAGACATTGACTTCACAACAAGATGCACATTTATTCATCAAGTAGATCTTTGTGCATCATCATGGTTTACCTCATGTCATTGTGTCTAATCGCGATTCAAAGTTTTACAATCATTTTTGGACTACAACTTTTGAGAACTCATGCACTAAGTTGGACTTCACGCGACTACAATCCATCCAAAGTCAAACGGACAAACAGAAGAGACTAATAGTGTGATTCTTGACTTACTTAGAGCCTGTGTCATCCTAACCTGAACTTTGGGATAAATACATTCACCTTCTCCAATTTGCTTAAAATAATACACCTCACTCGGCTCCTAGTATTTGAGACTATCTATGGAAACAACTTGCCTATTCTTAACACACACCTTTCCCATAGAATAGAGACAATTGATGAATTTACTAAACTTTGAGAATATAATTTAGATGGACTCTAAGCAATAAAAGATCTTAAGCTACCTACACTAAACAAGAAAACAAGGAATGCAAAGATATGACTTTTAAACAAGGTGACTATGTTCTCTTATGGGTTGAAAAGAGACGACTCAAGAGTGTTGAGAAAAACCTAAAAACCAAGGTTCTATGGACCATTTAGGGTCTCACACCAAAAAGGTTAATGACCTTACATATCGATTATTCCTTCCATCACACTGGAACATTCACAATTCGTTTCACATTAGCTCATTGAGGCCATTTAGTGAACCATTTCCATCACATCATACTTATGAAGAAGAGCCATCTCCAATTATTGACCAGGAAGAAGTACTTGAACCTAATATAATCATTCATCAACACACTACTATGTGCACATGAAATGTTTAAACCAAGTATCTTTTGACTTTCAATAAACATCATATACAAGATGCTTGGTGGGTGCTTGAGTGATTCTTTCACACTTATCTAGTCCTCATCTGCTCATATGAGAAAACATGCAATTTTGAGGTCAATTGTAAACTCAAGCAAGAGGGATGTTAGCTAATCTATGATGGATTAGGGACATGAGAGAAACCTTTGTATTATGCTTCTAGTTGGTATCATGGGTGATGCCATATTAAATACCTATGGGCTAGTGTTATTAGGAGTCCAATTGATTGTTTAACTGACATGATTGACATTTATGAGTAATAGGTGATGAGCACTATGGTGGAGCCACCTATGACGCATGTCATATGGCTGGAGGCATATACATAGTGTATATATTATTGTTTATGTAGTATTCATATTGTAAATAGAAGCATTTCCTTAAATTATTATTTTTTTAAACCTCATCCATAGGCTATCGTGCTATGTTACATATATATACAGTGACACCATCCCCCCGCACCCTTTAAAAAAAACCTAGTAAATAACACAATACAAATTGTTAAACAGAAGCATTCATAACATCATCTAGTATTTTATTCCATGCAATCCAAAGAGTATTATTGTACACCCAAAGAGTATTATATGCCCATTATCTTTAGATAAGTCACAAAATCACGTCAAACTAAGACATTGATAAAGGCAACTATGGTGATAAGTGTAATTAATGTGATAATCTAGTTAACTAATGTGATAACCTCTAATGGTTATGTTCTTACCTTTTATAGGTGTTTGAGATTGTCAAGGGTCATTTACGTTATTGAGTTCTTTGGACTACAACACTTTCTATAGATTCTAGATTTCTAGATTTTCATAGTCCTACAATGTTAGCTATATTTTTGAAACAATATGTCGAGTTCTTTGGACTATAACACTTTTTAGATTTTCATAGTTTTACAATGTTGGCTATGTTTTGGAACTTTATGACAAACTATAACCAAAGTCTAAAGCTTCCTCTTCTCACCTCCCACTTTTTTCATGTCCACCTAGTTCTCCTTTTCATAAATGATTCTGAATTGGTTCTTCATTTGATAAGTGCAATTAGCATGTCCTCATTCAAATGGTCATCATAAGTATGTGATATACCAAAGTACATATTTGTAGAAAATAGAATTCGATTGTGTATGGGTTAGTAGAAGGCACCTAGAATAAGTGGGAAAAGATGTCTCATGGGTGCTCACTTCAAGGAAGATGGTGCTTAAATCTAGAAAAGATTAGGAGAGCTTAACCAAGATTATAGGCCATGATTAATGGCTGATGGTGCTTGAATCTAGAAAAGATTAGGAGAGCTTAACCAAGATTAGGAGAGCTTAAGCAAGATTATAGACCATGATTAATGGCTGATGGAGATATAATTAAGCTTATAAAAAGGCACTATATCTAATGGATTGAACATATGAGCTTTTGAGCTAAACACTGTTGAGATATCAAGCTCAACTAGTGCTACGACAGACATTGATGACCCGCCTGGGTGATAGTTTCTGCATCTACACCACTAGCATGGTTGGTGAGATTATGGGTGATATGCGGCTAGTGGGATGACAGGCTGTGTGACAGCCATTTTGGATTACTAGAGACTGGCATAGTTATAGCGCCAGCTCATTTAGTCGGGTTCACATTATGGACCGACCCTTGTATGTTGTAGTAGTTGAGTACTAACCTATACATTGTGTACTCTTATCTTTATGTTATGTTGGTTGATTAGAGAAGAAGAAGAAGATAGAAGAAAGTTTAGCTAACCATCTCTCTCTTGTGTCTTGCTCTCTCTTGTGTGTGTGTGCTTGCTTGCTAGGGTTTGAAGCTCTCCCTCTCCCCCACATTCTCTTTATGGTATCAGAGCCTGGTTCATGTGAGAGCTAAGGAGGCAAGCAAGAGGCAAGAATAAGCAAGGAATGAAGTGGTACTACATGGGTAAGAGCACCATCATCTCTTTCCCCTTCTTGGTTTAGGTACAACACCCCCTCAGTAGCTCTGGGAGCTACACATCTCTGATTGAGGAGCTGTCTTCGTGGGAGCGGAGCTAGATACTCTGTTGACAGGTTGAGATATGATGGATATACAACCCATCATTATGCTTACATGGTAAAAGCAATACAGGAGGTTGAGCCCACTTGCCTTTGAGATGGCAACATTGGATGCAAATGCAACATGTGAGTTAGTGCCTTTGCCTAAGGAAAATAAGGCAATTGGATGTAAGTGGATTTATAAAGTTAAGCACAATGCTGATGGTTCAGTGTGAGCAAACTTATGGCATAGACTATGAGGAGACATTTAGCCCGGTTGCAAGAATGGCAACCATGAGAGTTGTCATTGCTATGGCTACAGCGAAGGGTTGGTCTTTACATCAAATGGATGTAAAGAATGATTTCTTGCATGGTGATTTGCAAGAAGAAGTGTACATGATGCAACCACCAGGTTATGAGAGTGATGCACATCTAGACTTTGTGTGCAGGTTACGCAAAGCCTTGTATGGCTTGAAGCATGCACCCATAGCATGGTCAAACAAGATCAGGGAGTATCTTGTTACCATTGGATTTCAGATATCCAATGCATATTTTTTACTATATGTGAAAAAGATAGATAAAGGGATCATGCTATTAGAGTCATCTATGTGGATGACTTGATTATCATTGGTGATAGTGATGTAGACATACATGATGTCAGGATGCTTTTGAAGCAGAAGTTTGAGATGAAGGATCTAGGTGAGCTACGATATTTCTTGGGGATAGAGGTGGTGAGATCACCTCATGGCATTTTGCTATATTACGCAGAGGCAGTATGGCTTGGACATGTTGTCCAAGTATGGTTTGATAGGTTGTAAGCCTATTTCAGTACCATTGGAGCAAAACACAAAGCTTTCCGCAGATACAGGTGAGCTTTTGGAGAACCCCACTACATACAGGCACATAGTGGGTAGTTTGATCTACATGACCATTACGAGGCCAAACTTGAGCTATGTTGTTGGACTTGTGAGTCAGTTTATGCAGGTCCCTAGGAAGCTACACTTGGATGTGGCTAGACGGATCCTCACTCAGGTACATAAAGTCCATAGTTGATTATGGACTTTTCTATGAGGTTGGTACAGAGATACAGTTACATGGGTACACAGATGTTGATTGGGCTGGTAGTATTGCCGATAGGAGATCTACCAGTGGTTTTATGTTCTCATTTGGGAGTGTTGCTATGAGTTGGAGCAGTAAAAAGCAGCCAATAGTTTCCTTGTTGAGTATAGAGGCAGAGTATAGGGGTGCTGCTATGGCAGCTTATGAGGTAGCTTGGTTTCAGAAGCTACATGGTGACATGGGAGAGCCCGTGTGGTGGGGATAGGGTAGTTGTCATATATTGTGATAACATGAGCAGCATACAATTGGCTAGTAACCCAGTATATCATCCTAGAACAAAGCACATTGAGGTGCATTATCACTTTGTGAGAGGGAGAAGGTTCTAGCATGAGATGTAGATTTTGTATATGTCTGCACACAGAGGATCAGGTGGCTGACATTTTCACGAAGGCATTGGGCAGCACAGAGAAGCTCCACAGGTTTAGGAGATTACTTGGAGTGCAGTGTGTGGAGTTGAGCTTGAGGGGGAATGTTGAGATATCGAGCTCAACTAGTGCTACGACGGACATTGATGACCCGCCTAGGTGATAGCATCCGTATCTACCTGATATGCGGACCAGTGGGATGACAGGCTGTGTGACAGCCATTTTGGATTTACTAGAGACTAGCATATTTATAGTGCCAGCTCATTTAGTCGGGTTTACATTATGGACCGACCCTTGTATGTTGTAGTAGTTGAGTACTAACCCATATAGTGTGTACTCTTATCTTTATGTTATGCTGGTTGAGTAGAGAAGAAGAAGAAGATAGAAGAAAATTCAGCTATCCATCTCTCTCTTGTGTCTTGCTCTCTCTTGTGTGTGTGTGTTTGCTTGCTAGGGTTTGAAGCTCTTCCTCTCCCACATTCTCTTTAAACACCTTGCCTTCTTATCATTATACTTCATCTTTGTCTATTAGCATTATCATTAGTATTAATCTCTTTCTTGCTTTCTAGCACACTAAGATGATTAGTTTTACACCCTAATCAACTTTATATGTAAATCTTAAATTGGTATCATAGCCACCTATCATCCCTTGAGTAGCTATGCACCATAGGATAGGTTAGATTAAGAAAATGATTAGTTTTCTTAATTGCTTGAAAGAAATTTTTTCCAACTCCAAATCATCAACAAGAATCAAAGTTTTTTTATTCATTCTCTTCAAGAAGGCACACTTGGGAACTGGGACATTGACTCAAAGAGCTAGAACACATTAAAGGAGGGTTGTATATCAAATAAAAAGAATCAAAGTGGTTAGCAATTGGTGGTGAAAAATCTAGCCTAAAGGGTACAAATTTTAGAGTTTGTGCATCAATCTTGCTAGTTCTTGGCTCATGGGTTCAATGCTCATGTTGTGGAGGATGTGTACATTGGTTTGTTAAGCATAAATAACAAAATATTGAAGCTCTAATTGTTAAATCATTATGTGCTCTGTTAGCAAAAAATTGCATGTGTTAACAAGATAATAAGTGCTAATTATAGTTAATTTCTAGAGCCATTGAAGATCCTACTCTACCATGAGGTGTTTCTAAACACTTGTGCATCATCAAAACCAATTTCCCCCTTGGTTTAGTGCCCAAATCACTCTCCCAAATCATGGCATTTTTTGGTTTTACAATTTTTGAATTTGGGAAGTGTTAATCTCATCAAATGTATAGCTCCACTTTTATAATGGACTAGACATTATCTTTGGGTAAACCCATTGTAAATACCCTCCCATCTCCAAAAGGAAACTAATATGTCAAATCCCTTCATAGGAGATAAATTTAAAGGTTTCTATACATGGCAAGTAAAACTCAAGTTTCTTCTGTAAAGATGGGCTTTGGGAGACAGTAAGTGGAAGAGAGAAATGTCTAGGATTAGAAGGGGAAGACAAAAGATTTTGGATAAGAAGAGATACGATATCTCTAGCCATAATTACATTAGGAAGAGATACGATATCTCTAGCCATAATTGCATTAGGAAGGCTAGGTGATAGTTTCATCCATCACATTGCATCAGCAAACTCTAAAGGAGCATGGGATGAACTAGAGAAGCTATTTGGTGCTAAACAAAAGAGCTCCAAAATAAGTCTAAAATTTTAGTTTTTTGTGCTGGGACATCAAAGAGAGTGAGTCACTCTAAGCACATCTAAATAAAATGAAAAGTGTTTAGGTGACAACTTGCATGGGTCTCTAGTGTGGAAGAGACAATATTAGGGAATTCCCAATTCCCTAATATTGTGGTCTCCAGTGTGGAAGAGACAATATTAGGGAATTCCCAAATCCCACTTTGCAAAGATTCACAAATGGGGAGTATAATGAAGCCTATCAATCTTTTGTCACAAAACCCCCTCATGTGACATATCATTGGAAAGCTCTTGATGTATAGGCTCTAAATATATAATCTCCAACAAATTCTCAAGATAATCTACTAAGTAGATTCAAAAGTGACACCATTTGAAATTCCCAAAGTATGGGAAACTCCCTAACATGTTCTTGGGCGCC
This sequence comes from Cibotium barometz, assembly GCF_041138505.1. Lineage (NCBI taxonomy): Eukaryota > Viridiplantae > Streptophyta > Polypodiopsida > Cyatheales > Cibotiaceae > Cibotium > Cibotium barometz. The sequence continues at coordinate 28,407,947 of NC_141062.1, read as the reverse complement.
TGATGCCATTTTCTCCTCAAGAGTATGACCTTGGAAGCATATAGCCAGTTGAAGAACCTACTCGACCCAACCTTCATCGGCATTAAAGAATCCTGATCAAGGAAGAAAAGAGACTTAAATCAAAGTGGGTTGATCCTCACAATATAAAGAGAAAGCTTTCTTCACCCAAAGGACCAAGAGCCAGAGTGAAGTGGAACTTTTATGGCATGTGAGGACATATAGAGAAAGATTATTGGAGCAAGAAGAGTCCAAGGAGAACAATCAAGCAAACATTATGACGAAAGAAGAGCCTAATGAAGGGGATTTCCACAAGAAGGAGACCGATTATTGGTGGAAAGACTCTTCTAGTCATGGAAGAGGACATCCCTCTCACCTTATGTTTATTATACCCAATCATTGTATTCCCACACTTGTATAAAACTACAAAAGCCAATATTGTAGCCTATGAGACACCTGTGAGATAAACCACTCTAGAAATTGACTAAGAGTGTAGGTGTACATAGTGTATGTATGGCGGTAGTAGTTCATCACTTGATGTGGGATAAATGTTTGGAGAAAGGGAGAGTGGTATGTGACCTTCAAACATTTATAATAGTTGCATAAGTCATAGATTATGGTTTTAAGGGTCAAAGAGAGCCCAAAGGATGAGGAAAAGGTGGAATGGCCAGAGCCCATGTAGATGCCAAAAGTAGGTGCCTAAACAAGTTGGAAAAGATGCCTCATGATGGTGGGTGCTTGCTTCAAGGGAGATGGTACTCAAATCTATAAAGATTAGGGGAGATTAACCAAGCTTATAGGCCATGCTTAATGGCTAATGGAGGTGTACTCAAGCCTATAAAAAGGCACTCTATCTAATGGATCAAACATATGAGATTTTGAGGTAAACTCTTGCCTTGTCATTATGCTTCATTTTTGTTATTAGCATTGTCATTATTATTAATCTCTTTCTTGCTTTCTAGCATGCTAAGATAATTATTTTAATTCATTTCTACACACCCTAATCAACTCTAGATGCACATCTCAAGTAGGCCTGCTTCTTTAAATCCACTATACTGTAACCAACCTAATAACCAATTATGTCTCCCACCAATTACATGTAGATTATAGTTCTGGTTTTATAGTAACTTATCCTCTATCAAAATGCTTGACATTAAACTTGTTCCAAAACCACTAATCTCCTTGGAAATTTACATCTAAGTTCTAAAAATATAACACATAAAGCCAAAAAAAAAGCGTAGAGATCAACGAGCTACAATAGTATTTAACTGTAGCATGTCATAGATATAAAAGGTTTTCCACCATAGATTATACATTATTGTATGTATATGATTATAGACCAAAGGATGAAAAACAGTTCACAGAGTGAAAGAGTATACTTCATAAATAATACAAATGATGTAGGTGTAGAGGGCATAAGGAAAATAACAATTTGTCAAGATGGGTGTTCTTCTAAATGACATGCTGGATAATTATACCTTGTCACACAAAAACTTTAACATGAAGAAGTTCCCCAATCTTGTTTGGAAATTGTCATTGAATATGAAGCATGAGAATTGTTAAGGTTCTAATAGTTTTATGTATCTAGGGAGGTGCTTATGCTTTGTAAGGCAGGGGAGGCAAATGATGTTGCTTAATGAGGATGAATTGCCCACTATTCCCATTTTTATCTTGGGAAGCCTCCCCCCCCCCTCTCTCTCTCTCTCTCTCTCTCTCTCTCTCTCCCTCTCTCCCCTATTTGCCCATTTCATAAAACTTTCAAATGAATATGCCTTTTAAAAAAAGAGAGGAAACATTGCATGCGAGCTCATTGATTCATTGATTTTTTACAAGGAAACATGCATACTTTTTTTAAAAAAGTACTAAGGGACACCATAAGAGTGGGAGAATCGAGTGCAGATGCTAGAGGATGTGGACTAGAACGTTTTTCGCACAAGCCAGGGGCCACCCGCCGAGGGTGTGGGATTGTTGTGTGGGGGGAGGGTAGGGTAGTTATGCAAGGATGACATAACTTGGGGTTTCAACTAGGGTAGGGTGGGGCTTGACTAGAGTGGTCATTGAACGTATTGCTCTATTTGAGAAGTTAAGCCATGGAGGGGTCGAAGTTGAGAGAAGGGGGAGGGTAGTAGCCTAAGGTCTATTAACAATTAAATATAATGTAGCCTACATAATCTTATACCTCTATGCATGTGGTAGCCTACGATTAGCCAACACAACTAAATAATTTTTATGAATATACAACTAAAAGATTCTTGTGAATATTTAAGGATGTAGCATCTCAACCATTACAACATCCCTCTTATAAAGTCTATCCAATGCACGAGCCTAAATATCTAGAATCTCTCTGCTATATCCATGCCCCCGATTAATTAGGATGTATCAAAACCCCCATCTCATGATCGTATAGAGTCTCTTGGTTTTGGTACCTTATACCAACAATGAAAACTTTCAATGGGTTTTGGTACAACATATAGACCAACTTAACGGTAAGGTATCAAAGGAAGATCTATAATATTGCACATAGGATAACAAAAGAGCTCTAACAACCCAAATCTTGCTACAAGAGGGCATATTGACATGTTTATGATGTGCAAATTAACTACTTCTAAAGCCATAATGTGACTAACTATTTTGTCACTAGACCATAAATCATAAGCATTCATCTTGAGGGGGCTTTAAAGTTAAGAGAATGTTAATTAGAAGGTCGCTTTAAAGTTTGAGGGGGAAGAGAGTTGATAATATTAATGTGTGTGTGTGTGTGTGTGTGAGAGAGAGAGAGAGAGAGAGAGAGAGAGAGAGAGAGAGAGAGAGAGAGAGAGAGAGAGAGAGAGAGAGAGAGAGAGATGGTTGGGTCAACATTTATCCAATGTAAAACAAATGGTGGAATGGGTGAAGGAAGCATGGATCAATGGTTCCTGTGAAGAAATATAAAGGAAGAGTGAAGAATGATGATAGCTTAGACACGGCTCTAACCACAAAATAGTTTGTTAACACATTGTTTAGGGATAATGGACCAACTTTTATGTGTAATAAAATGCTTCTATAACTAGGTTTCTTGTGTGAGTGTATGAGGAAAATGCCTAGTGTTATTCTTACTTAGGAGTTTGGTAAATTTACAGAGGCTCAACAAAAAGAATGCTTGGTAAGGAGGGTTTTGTTGAAATTTCGTGTGAAGGAAGGTATGTTGGTAATGTGAAGTAAGATGATTGAAAGTAGGAGGTGATAACCTTGGGGTGCTAAGGAATAAGTAATTGTGTGGATAAGGAAAAGGAATTCCGAACAAGCTTAATGTGCACTTAGGGGATCTAGATATTTAAATTGTGATCTTAGGAATACGGAAAGGAATGTTACTTCCACGCATTTGACGGCTCACGGTATGATTGTCTCTGTGTGTGTGTGTGTGTGTGTGTGTGTGTGTGTGTGTGTGTCATGGCAAGAAAATTAGAAATCAATTTAAAAGCAATAACCAGAGGTTAACTACGAGGGTTAAGACAGTTAAGCGGTTGCGGCTGTAAAGGGGTGGAGGGGGTTGGCAAGATTCTGAGAATCATTACAAAACGGTGTGAAAGAGAGAGGGTCCAGGGAGCTTTGATAGAGGAGTGCACTGTGCCACTGCCCACTATCCTTAATTTCCCTCTCGTGTGCGCACACGAATTGAATTTGTGCAAATTTATTTTGGGGTGTTCTTTCTGTGGCCCCGTGATGATTGGAAGAGTAGGCCCCCATTGGATCTGCGTGAGCTTTGAAACCCATCATAGCTAGCCACCTAGGCCGCCATAGCCACCCACCTGCACCTCCTTCTTCCCCTTTAAAGAGAGAGAGCAGCGAAGGGGCAGGGTGGAATCATTAGAGGTAGAGAAGAGGGATGTGGCTGAATCATTAGAGCTAGAGGCGACCCACTAGAAGAAGACGTAGAAAAGGGAGGATTGCTGGGCAATTTGGCATGTTTTCTGCTGCGTTTTCTTTGCCGGGCAGCGCCTTGCGCTCTGTGTGAGAGACCCAGAGAGAGCGAGAGCACCCACATTGAGTGTGTGGGAAGGGAAGGTGGAAAATGTTGTGAGGGTGGGATATGGTGCATTAAGCGTTGATGAGCTGAGAGGAGAACACACAGAGGTTTAGATATAAGAGCGAAGGGTATGGGCGCCTCAATGCGCAGAAGAATACACAGTAGATTGGGCGCTAATTTGATGGGAATATTGCGTGCTTTGAAGAGAGAGAAAATGCTTGCCTAATCCCTTAATAGCTGAGGATCGTGTAGGAGCACAAGCACGGCATCGTATGCAGACCAGTACCTGCATTAGAATCGCCTCACGCGTGCAGAGAGATCATCGCATCTCACAAGCAAACCACCATTAGGTCCACCTTTGCACAGGCCACCATCAGAGAGACAAGAATTAATGGCAGCTACTTGCACTACTAGCGATTCTCCTCTCATTACCCTCTTCTGGGGACTAGTACTCTCCGTCTTCTTCTTGTCATTCCGGATCCTACCTGGTTCCATGGTCTCTTGCAGACTCTTGCCTTCCCTTCCTGAAGCTATAAACGGCTCCCAGCCAGCAGAAATCGCTTCAACAGCATTGGACCCGCAGCAGCAGCTACACCATCATCAAGCAGCCACCATCGCTGCAGACTCTCAATCGCTCGAAAGGTAAAGAATCTCTCTTTCTCTGCCTAGTAAGATTTTCTCTGCACCATAGCGAGAATTTCATCGCCTTCTAATCATGACTGCACCACAGCCGGAATTTCTATGTATTTCATCGCTACCTTAAACAAGTTGTCTGATTTCGGTGATTAGTCCCTTGACCGAATTTCAATTTGATTATGTTCTTATGTTTATAGATTATTCTATCAAACGCTCATGACCAATTGCTTCCAAGTTTCTGCACAAACGTCTCCAGAATTTCGCCTAATCTCTACAGGTGCAGCCTTCATGTAGAAATTAGGCGAAATTTGCATTCGAATCCTCCAATTGTAGCCTCCCTTGTTCTCGACCAATTTCTAGATGCAGTCTCCCTTCTTTTCAGTTCCCTGCAGAAACATCCCACGCAGTCTCAATTCAGAAAATTTTCCGATAATGTGTCTGCTCCCCTGGTGCGCTAATTTCTTCGTGCGAAATTTCGGCCTGCAGAAGCTCCGGCAACTTTTCCGGCAGCAGACGTGAATTGGGCAGACACTATTCGACTTCGTTCTCATGTGCGACCGGAAATTCCATTGACGACTGTTGGCGCTGCGATCCGCATTGGCAGTCCAACCGGAAAAGGTTAGCAGACTGCGCGATAGGCTTCGGCCGGGACGCCATTGGGGGCAAGTTCGGCGAATTCTACGTCGTGACGGACTCCTCCGACGATGATCCCGTGACACCTAGACTCGGGACGCTAAGGCACGCCGTCATTCAGACGGAGCCTTTGTGGATAATCTTCTCCGCTGACATGACAATTCTGCTGAAGGAGGAGCTGCTGATGAATAGCTACAAGACGATCGACGGCAGAGGCCACAACGTCCACATTGCCAACGGGCCTTGCATAACCATCCAGTATGTGTCCAACATCATCATACACGGGGTGCACGTCCACGACTGCAAGCCTGGCGGAAACGCCATGGTCCGCAGCTCTCCTACCCATTACGGCTGGAGAACCATCTCAGACGGTGATGGCATCTCTCTCTTTGGGGCGAGCAACGTCTGGATTGATCACTGCTCCCTCTGGAGCTGTACCGATGGCCTCATCGACGCCATCATGGGATCCACCGCCATCACCGTCTCCAATAGCTATTTCACACATCACGACAAGGTATTTACCATCTGCAGAGGATTTTCTCCGAAATCTGAGCCAAAATCAGGCGTTTTTTCGATTCAATGTTTGCCTCTTTTCTGTACAGGTGATGCTTCTCGGTCACAGCGATGCCTATGTAGCAGACAAATCGATGCAAGTGACCATTGCTTTCAACCACTTTGGGGAAGGTTTAGTGCAACGGATGCCAAGGTACACCTGTTTGGTTTAATGTATGAATTGGATACAAGATATCGTTGGTTGTGTGAATTTGGGACATTTCTGATTTGGCTCAGGTGCCGCTATGGATTCTTCGAGATTGTGAACAACGATTATACGCACTGGGAGATGTATGCAATTGGAGGAAGTGCTGCGCCCACCATAAACAGTAAAGGAAATCGATACACGGCTCCTGTCAACCGCTTTGCAAAGGATGTGAGTGTTAAGTCTGATTCGTGTCCGTAAGGCTAATTACGTTAAAAGTAAGGGATTCCGCTGTTAATTGTTAATAAGGCACTAATTCTTTAGTTAATTATCATACAATCGCGTTGAAACCGAACGATTTCGTTTGAAATTGAGCAATTTCTGCAGTGAGTGCAAGAATTCAAATCTTGTCGAATCGGGTGGTTCTTCTGTAGATGCAATGACATCAGTAGAGGCGGTCCCCTTTGTGTGCCTTTTAACTTAGTGGGCTACTAACTAATGGGTCAATTTAACGAACGATTGGAGTTAACAGATTTCTGATGTATTAATGGGCGCAATTTCTATCTTAAAGCATGGATGATTACAAGGATTGAGGCGTGTTTTTAAAATTGACATGTGACTTGCTGTATTACTGGGCGTGCATTAGGAGGCTTTGAAGTTGTGTTTAGCATTGAATCATGCTTAGTGAAGATGCCCTTGACAGATTTGCTGCAGAATTTTCATCTTGGGGCGTGGATTAGGAGGATTTTTTAAACATTGATTTCAAATTTGGACCAAATAATTAATGGGTGATGATGTGATGATGGGCAGGTGACGATGCGCATTGGCACCCCAGAAGGGCAGTGGGAGAGGTGGGACTGGCGGTCGGAGGGGGATATGTTTGTGAACGGGGCCTACTTCACCCCATCTGGAGCCGGGATGTCTACAAACTACGAGAAGGCGGCGACCATAGGGCCCAAGCCATCCTCTCTCGTCTCCATCCTCACTGCCAACGCGGGGGCTCTCACTTGCAAGGGCGGGTCTGCCTGTTGATCCTTAATTTTCTCTCTCCCTTCCCTTAATCTCTCCTTAATCCCTCTCTTATGCTCTCTGTTAATATCTTTGCTAATCTCTCTCTCTCTCTCTCTCTCTCTCTCTCTCTCTCTCTCTCTCTGTCTGTGTGTGTTGAATAATTGATCAGGTCGACCATCCATAACCTCGGCCTGCGATTGATTAGCTCTTAGATTAGCCTGCTAATGTGTTGTGGCCATCACTAACTCGCCCCGCCGCTCCCTTAATACCACCAGGAATGTAATGTAGTTAGGGTGAGTTGTGTTAGCAGAAGGCTTTTCAATTGAGATCAGCAGCAGTTGGCTTTATCTCCCTCCAATTTGATTTTTGGGGGAGCTTCTGCTTCTGCTAGCTGCTGCTTCTGGTTTTGGGGTGTCTTTTAGAGCAATGAAAAGAGCTTTTCAAGATCCGAAAATGCTCTTGTGGGGAACAGTTCTAAATGAGTCGATCCAGTGCAAATAAAAAATTTGCCCCAAAATTGTTATTAGGTATATTGCAGCTGAGAGAGAGCATTTGGTTTTAACAGAAAGTTTGATGTCTTGACTTAGATATTAATTTAATATATAGGTTTTCATTTAGTCAAAAATCCATTGTTTTTATTCAAATCTTTTTACCGGCACATGTTTACAGATTCAAACCTCTTGAAAACACACAAATTTTTGTTGCATCAAATGCCATTGAGTAAGATCTGATTAAGTAAACTTGGCCATTTAAAAAATGCCCAACTTCCAGGTCTTTGTTGTTTTTCCTCCCCATAGCTGAGTGTGGAAGAGGCCATGGCAGCAGATTGCAGTCCCCATAGGCCCTAGGCCTTTCTTTTGTAAAGATTGTCTCATGCTTTCCCCCCACTCCGGTTCTAAGCATTATCTTCATCCAATGTTATCCCATTGGCATCTAGCAAACCTTTGTTGAATTCTCAACATATACCCAATTATTGAACATAGTATCATCTTTAAGCTTCACTTATCATGAGAGCAAGGTAAGGTCATACATTGGTACCTCTAACTTGACCTCTATGCTACTCTATTTCGAAGCTACTCTCATCAGAATCACCTTCATAATTATGATAAGTTATTTTCACAAATTTAGCATCCTTCCTTGGCTTCTCTATGAAGTTTAATTTGATCTTACTCTTGCCTCTTGTTGGCATTCTGGGTGCACCTCCCCCTCCCTCTCTCTAACTGTTAACTGTTTCTAAACGTTAACCATTGATGTGCAGGATACTCTTTCCATCTGAAACTTCACCCGCATCATACATACCCGCATCATCATCATCTTCATATTCTCCTTCATCATCATCATCACAAATTCGCCTCCTCACCTTTCATCTGCCCACGGCCCTTCTATGGATTCTCATCTTTCTCAATCTCTTTGCCCTATAACATCTTATGGCACAGGAGGTTGAAATTTTCTTTCTGCTTGAAGCTTCTCACGGGCTCTCATTGCCACCATGGCCAGGTATAACAGCCTTCTCATCCTTTCTTATTTCTGAATTTTTTCAACAAATGCTAGACCTTGATCCACTGCGTGTGTGGGGATTCTGTAGATTTGCAGTGTGTGCATTTCTGTTAATAGATTTCCTTGCTTTCCAGAGTGCACAGGCTACTGCAGGCCCTGGTCTTTTGGCTTCAATCAAGAAAGAATTTCAGCATACTTGCTTCTACATTCACTGCACTTTCTTCAAATTAAGCATTGCCAACAAGGGCAACCGTTTTGCAAAGAGTTGCTAGTTTACTAGATGATGGTAATCTCATGGTAGCTTTTCATGATAGCATAATCAGATTCTAGCATTATGTGGACTTTTTTTTTCCTAATTAAAGGTGATAAATACTTGCAAAGGAGTTTCAAAAGGAAAGGCTGCCATCCTATGGTAGAAGATTGTTTTGTTATCTTTGAATTCAAGGTTGCTGTACTATTAATTATAGCTGCATGAGAAAAACAAAAAAAAGGGGTGTTTTTTAAACAGATTACTTAAAAAAAGGGGGGTTTTTTCCCACAACAATCTTGAGTCTGAAGGCACAAAGGCTTCTACTATAGGAGTTAATTATCCTTACAAAAAGAGAAAAAGGTGCAATTCACAACACTCTTGAGTCTTAAGTCACAGAGGCTTCTATATGAATTAATTATCCTCACAAAAAGAGAGAGTGTGGGATATTAAATGCATGCCATATGAAAATTGGTTATGGATGCCATATGTGAGCACAATGGGTGATGGTTTGTTAAAGTGTTGCAAATGTAAGCACAAATCAAGATGCACTCCCTATGCATGGATGCCATATGTGAGCACGATGGGTAATGCTTTTTAAAGTGTTGCAAATGTGAGCACAAAACAAGATGCACTCCCTGGAAGTCCACATTGTAACGGAAGAATGCACATTAACAAAAACGGGCTCATTGAATAATGCTCTCTCTGTTTCTTTTTAAACCATTTTTAACCTCTCTATTTAACACAACTAGTGGGCTTATCCATGCTTCTCATGTACATAATTAATTTTTCAAATTCTTAGAGTAATAGGAGCTTGCCTCTCCTCTAACCTCCAAATTTCTTACCAAACCTCCTAATTATTGCCAGTGAAACTTTTCCTTTATATAATATAGAGATATAGATACATAAATTTGTAGGAGAGTGAGAAGCTTTAGTGACATCACATCTACGTAGCATTTATTATTAAAAACTCAGTTTTTTAGTAAAAATTAAATTTGTAATCCTTTTCATATGAAAAAGTATTTAAAATAAAAAAATATAAAAATCATACATTTAACATCACTTTTTTTATACATTGTTTTTTTACTTTTAGCTATTACAAATCTCCAGGTTCTTATAAAAATTCAAGCTACAACAAATATGTAAAATATATATATATATATATATATATATATATATATAAGGGATTATTCTAGTAATAGTTTTTAGTGATAAAATTTACAAAAAGCCTATTAATTATTAAAATGTTTTATTACAAATATTAAGAAGTGATAGGCTCAAACTTTTACTTTAGATAGCCTTTTAAATATTAAAAACTTTGAGTTTAGACAAACTTCTACTTTAACAAATGTATATTTTTGGACAAGCTTTGAAATATTTGTAATAGAAAGTATATGGTTTTTTTTTTGCAAAAAGATAACTTTATATTATATAGAGAATTTGAGTTACAAAAAAGAAAACATCACCTCAGGTCAACTACTAGAGAGAAGCTTTTTCTTGGCACCACCATACACCATCCCCAAACTATAGGGGCTCGTAAGACTGCTGAGTTCAGGTAGGAAGTAATCTAGCTTCCACTTTGGACAATAGGTGCTAGGGCACTGATGGAATACTATCTAGTTATGAATAAGCCACAACTGGTTCGTGATGTGGAAACAAATCCAGGGCCAAATGCTCACAAGGGCTGGGTTTAGGCTCCTACTTTCCCCTAAAAGGGCTTGCTTCCATGTGAATTGGTATTGCATGCCCACTGCTTTAAGCCATCATTTAACTTTGTTCCACAGATTTTGAACATGGGGTAGGCCTAGAAGAGATAAAAAGTAAATTCCTTATGTGTCTTGTCTTGCAGAGTGGACATAGGTGTTAAACATGAGTCCATTTCGCCAACTTATCGTGGGTAGCCAGCTTTTGCTTAAGAACCCTCCATAGGAATACGTTGATCTTAAAGCATGGTGTGGCCTTCCACACCTTAGAAGTGCAGCGAGACCACTTTGCCATCATAGAATCCAGAGTGCCCTATTGTTCTGAGAGCTACTCAACCCAGTTGGTGTGGTGCATTTGTAAGTATATTCCCTTCATCCTAGTCAGTGGTTTTCTTGTGTTAGAAGCCCAATTTACCAGCCAAAAGTCCAAAATTTAGGGACTTTGTTGTGGGCCACGCTAGTGGGAGTGCCTCAGCAGAGCTGATTGAAGGATAGCCAACTCTACAGGATTCAAATCATACTGTAGAGTGATATCATCCTAGTCATGCCACCACTAGGTAGTGTTGGCATCCCAAAGGACCTGCCACATGTGAACTCCTCTTTTGTGTATCTTACAAGCCTGTCAATATACGGTAGTTGAAGCATTGCCTGAGGCTTACCATCTTCTCCATTGCATAGTGACCACCAGATTCTTTCCCCTAGCACTCCATTGCATAGTGACCACTAGATTCTTTCCCCAAGCACTCCATCACCGATAAGAGGGTGTTGCTCGATCCACTCGAGAGAGGCGAGAATTTTCTTCCACCTAGAGACCAGTCTGTGATCTTCATCCTTTTCATACGAAAAAGTATTTAAAATAAAAAAAGTATAAAAATCATAACATCACTTTTTTTATACATTGTTTTTACTTTTAGCTATATTACAAATCTCCTTCTTATAAAAATTCAAGTTACAACAAATATGAAAAAAAACTATAAGGGATTATTCTAGTAATAGTTTTTAGTGATAAAATTTATTTAAAAAGCCTATTAATTATTAAAATGTTCTATTACAAATATTTAGAAGTGATAGAATCAAACTTATACTTCACATAGCCTTTTAAATATTAAAAACTTTGAGTTTAGACAAACTTCTACTTTGACAAATGTATATTTTGGACAAGCTTTTAAATATTTGTAATAGAAAGTACACATTTTTTGAGCAAAAAAATAACTTTATATTATATAGAGAATTTGAGTTATAAAAAAGAAAACATCACCTTAGGTCAACTACTAGAGAAGCTTTTTCTTGGCACCATACACCATCTCCAAACTATAGGGGCTCGTAAGACTCGTGAGTTCAATAGGAAGTAATCTAGCTTCCACGTTGGACAATAGGTGCTAGGGCACTGATGGAATAATATCTATCTATGTTATAAGCCACAACTGGTTTGTGATGTAGAAACAAATCCAAGGCCAAATGCTCAGAAGTGCAGCGAGACCACTTTGCCATAGAATAATGAGTGCCCTATTATTCTCAAGCACTCAAGCACTCAAGAGAATAGGACTCTCCATCAACAAGAGAATGCCCTGCAGAAATATCAGGCATACCAAGGGGCTCAACCACTCTCTCTTTGCCTTTGTGTAATGATGTACCAAAACTACATTTCTAGGACTGGTATTATGACGTAGCCTGCCACTCCATGGTCTATCAACAGAACCACTGTATGAGTCTCCTCGTCCAATCAATGATTGTGATTGCCGACTTGCATTCTGTGCAACCACATTTCCACTTACATAAGCCCCAACAACATCTTTTTTAGCAGCATACCAGCTACTCATCTCATCAAATACAACATCCCTGCTTACCCTCAATTCACGTGTAGCAGGATTATAGCATCTATATCCCTTTTACTCATCTTATCAAATACAACATCCCTGCTTACCCTCAATTCACGTGTAGCAGGATTATAGCATCTATATCCCTTTTGCTCAAGGGAATACCCAATAAACATATATTTTTTTGCCTTTGAATCCAGCTTAGTACACAGCTTATCTGGCACATGCACATATGCAATACATCAAAAAACTTTCAACTGAGAGGCAAATCAGGTTTCTTGCCACTAAACTTCTCCTCTGGCGTTACATCATGTATGGCTGTAAATAATAGGAGTCTTGTTCATGATATAAACTATTGTAGACACAACATCTCTGCAATGTGTATGTTTTTCTGCTCAGCAACTCCATTTTGCTGCGGAGTGTATCTACATGTAAATTGTCTCTAAATGCCATTCCTTCGTAAGAATTCAGAGAACTCATTGGAGAAGTATTCTTTCCCTCCATCTGACCTTAGGCAATTTACATGCTTTCCTGTCTGTTTTTTAGCCAATCACTCTGAAATTCTGAAAGTGAGTGAACACTTCACTCTTCTCCTTCATGAAATACACCCACACTTTCTTCGTGTGGTCATCAATCAATGTTACGTAGTACCTGCAGCCACCCATAGACATAGTCTTCTCATGACCCCATACATCTGAATGCACAACATCTAGTACATTCCTGCTTACATTTTTATCATGTGGAAATACATGCTTTGTTTGCTTTCCAAATTGACATGCTTCACATACTTTCTGCATACCTTCAACCTTAAACTTAGGAAGCCCTATCACAATTTCTTTAGTCTACATATACTTCATTCTTTACAAATTTACATGCCCAATACTCTTATGCCAAATGTCTGTATCTACAACAACTTATGAACCATTTGCAAACATTGCAGCACTCACTTTAGTCCATCATTAGTGGGCGGTGGTCGGTGGGCCGCGTTCTTGATAAGCGGGCGATGACCGTGTCTATGCAGTGTAACCGCCCTCGTTGCATACGCATCTACCACACCACCTATAGTACTATATATGGACATGGCTGCCATGAGCTAAGGTATCCAATGTTTGTGAGTATCCACCCCCTTCTACACTTCGTACATACTCCATCCAGAGTCTGTCTAGATCGCCATCTAAGCTCTACTTGAGAGTGCACGGGTGAAAAACACTATCACTTGTACAGGCTTTGGTATAATCAGAATTTTGAATTCTCTCCATTGTGTATCTATTGCATTGTCTTGCTATCTCTTTTCGATGTGCCATATTATTATATGTCATCCCTTGTTTTATCAAAACTTGGTCTTTTAAGATTCTTCATTTTCTTGAATCACTCACCGTTACTTGTCATGTGGTTCGAAGCACTCACCGTTACTTGTCATGTGGTTCGAAGCACCTGAATCAACATACCATACATCATCCTTACATGCTACTGCATCATTTCTAAACACAGAATTAACCACATGTTGCATAACAAACAACCTCTCATTATCCTCTTTATTTCTGCTAGAGGACGTATAGCATTAGAACATTTTGGAGATCATTTGTAGGGCCTTCTAAGAAATTCATGAATTTCTATTTTCTCTCTCTAGAAAAATGTACAAATATAAAGCAACTGAATTTAAGATGTGATTATTCTACTCTTGCATTTAGCTGCAAGCTTTTCATAAATTCAAATCCTAATATAACCTTATTCTAATATAGTTCTTGTCAGCTTGTCATAAAGTAGTTATTTTCGTATCTTTATACAGTAAGATAGAGCTCTTTAATGAAGCATTTCGTGCTTAGAATTGAAATTCTAATAAAGTAGAAAGAGTGACAATAACACTAATGAATAGATTTAAGATGTGATTATTCTACTCTTGCATTTAGCTGCATTAGAAGAATCTAGTACGACAATCAAGAGTGACAGGAAAAGTATATAAATCAAACTACATTAGAAGAATCTAGTACGAAAAATGTAAAAATCTCCATAATGCAGTGAAAGATCAAGAGAGTGAATCAAGGCATGCAAAGGAAGAGGTTTGGCAATCAATTGATGTTCTTTTTAGAATGTGTGACAAAGTTAACTGGACACAACAAGATAAAAAGAGCTTTCAAGACAACCTGCAAACTTTCAATGAAGATAGCTTTGGACAGATTCCAATATAGCACACTACATGGTAAGGTTCTTTTAGTTGACATACACAACTGATTGATGCACATCTGATTGTCTCTTTGTTGATATGCATCATATTATCTACAACCATATGCCATTTTTTATCAAAAAATATGGAAACCCTAGTACTTGGAACACTCAAGGGATGGAAAAGTCACACTATATGGCACGAAATGCATATTTTAGGCATACACAACATGGTGGAGGAAGGAGAAAAGCAAACAACATGCATGAAGTATTCCAATGGTTCTACCACAGAATACTCCAACAACTACACAGGAAAGAAACCTTAAAGTCGTCTAAGATGCTTCAGACACTTAGAGATATAGAAAATAGAAAACAAAAAAGATCTGAAGCTTTTAAAAACTCAAGTGCTATCCAATCACAAAACAAATGCAGAGAAAAAAAGATTTATGTAAATCACTGCTGGATTAATAGAATGTAATGATACAAGAAATTTTTTAATACAATCTCTAGATTGTCTATCCCTGAGTAATTTATTGCAAACACGGTGTGCTGGTTGCTTGAATCTAAGTAGAAAATGTTTTCCATACTCATATAACTCCTTAAGATTCTCTATATCTAAGGATAAAGCATTAGCAGTGTATGTAAGAAAGTAAGCCCTCCTAGAAGCTCTTAAGCCAGGGTAGTATCCAAAAATATCTACTGCACTTACTTTCTCTACAAGAATTATCTTATCGTATGTTTTGAGTATTATTATACCACCAAGAAAGCGAGAGAGTGTCTTGAACAAGAAATTTGCTAAGACACCCTGTTGGCTCATAGAATTATGGTAGATCAAAATATTTGCAGTTGATAATCTCTTCACGTAGTAAGATAATGCAGCATCTCTACCATGGTAGCTCCGATTGTGCCTCTGTAAAAACTGATCTGGCTCCTCCATAAAGGTTTGCAAGAAATTTGAAAACCACAGAAATATGAGAGAGAGAGAGAGAGAGAGAGAGAGAGAGAGAGAGAGAGAGAGAGAGATACCTGAGTGCTTTCATCTGCTACAAAGGCGTTGTTGATCTAGAGATCTATTGAGCTCTCTTTTGCTAGCATCTTCTTGTCCACCTAGCCTCGTGTAGAGTCCTCCAACTTATCAAAACCGTGATGCTCCTGAAACTTTTTGAAAGACTAATCATCCGGGACTAATCCATCATCCCTATACTACCTTGCCTTATTGAATCACTTCCTTAGTCTTTGCCATCAAAACTCAACTCGAGGGCCTCTTCGTTCACTAGAGTCCTCTGAAACAAATCCCTCCTCTCCATCACAAAAATTGGCT